>NC_057800.1:213790676-214147965 GCF_018294505.1 Triticum aestivum
CGCGCAGGAGGCGGCGGCACGGTGCGACGGGCTCAGGGGCCCGCTCCAGCCCGAGCGGGCCGGCGCGGTGGGAGGTGGCGGCGGGCCACGTGGCGGGTCGTGATTGGCCGGGCGGCAGAGGCGGACATGTCTGGTGGTGGGAGGAGATGTGTCCGGCGGGGAGAGGGAAAAAGCTAGGGTTTGGACTGCGATTTGGATGGGGGAGACCTTTATATAGGTAGGGGCTAGGAGAGTCCAAATGAGGTGCGGTTTTTGCCCACACGATAGTGATCCAACGACGGAGAACATGGAGATGGTTTAGATGGGTTATTGGGCTGCTTTGGAGGGTTGTTGGGCTGCAATCCAAAGAGGCTTTTGCGGTTGCCCGGTTAACCGTTGGGGCATCAAACGGCCTCTAAATGGAACGAAATTTGACAGGTGGTCTACTGGTGATGTACCAGGGCCACTTGAAAAATCTTGGCCCATTCCGAGAATGTTTAACTCCTTCTCACGAAAAGAGACAAGAGGGGTGCGCCGGGTGCATGTGGGAGTGTCGGATTGCGAAACGGACAACGGGGAAAATGCTCGGATGCGTGAGACAAACACGAATGCAAATGCGATGCACATGATGACATGATATGAAATGAATGACATGAACTAAATGCAAAACAAAGACAATACCCAACCACGAAGGGAATATCATATCACGTGGCCGAAAATGGCAAGAGTCGGAGTTACAAATATGGAATGTTGTATCCGGGGCGTTACATGAGCTCTACTTATTGATGTAGCCAACAATAATCCAACAAAATCCCTAATCTATCATTGCAAATAGTGCATAGAAGATGGCTAATGCAACAATCACAACTACACATGATGGTTCCTTCTTGTCTATTCCTTTCAGCTGTTGCTTGTGATTGATTCTTTCTTGCTTCAACATAGTGATTGTACACTCCAGATCAGTCAATTTCTTCTTCAGCTTTACATTATCTTCTGTGAGTTTGGTGATAACACTCCGAGCCCTGCCATGCCATTCTTCATCCAACTAATTAGAAAGGTACAAGCCTCCTATCCCTGCCAATGTTAAATACTATTCAGGATGAGTGGGTGCATTAGCTCAACTTAAATGATGAACTTAGCACAAACCTCTAAGGGACAACTGAGAAATCGTCTGCCAATGTCAAATCCCTCCGTGCATACACGTTGAGCGGGAGTGTGTCCATGCACATAGCTCAGCTTTTGGTACTCCTCGGTGGCACAAAACTCGAAGTCGAACTCATGATGCGGGAGTCTAGATTCATACTCCAGATCTGAAGATTGATCGCTTTCCTGGGTGTGTGTGTGGGGGGGTGATATAGGATGGATTGAGCAGGGCGCTAGTTTGGACACACTTAAAAAGATCGGGATAGACTAGAACATGACAAGATGATTCAGATCCGTAGTACACCTGCCTTCTGATGACCTTAGGCAAGTGCTCGGCGGTGGCCACCGTCATGGCGACACCGCCCATCGCGCTGTCGAGAGCGGCGATACAAGAAGGAGCAGCCACACTGAAACCATCAACACCACTCGTCCACATTCCCCCAATGTCAGCACCACGCGAGGGAATTTGGGGGCTAGGGATTTGTAGTCTATCTAGGGATTTGGGGGAAATGGGGAAACTGTAGGGATCTGATGACAGATGGGAACTACTGATCGCACTCTATTGTATACGGCAAACGGTTTCTACATGTCGTTTTTGTTCGATATTACAACTTCACACACGAGTTCCACACCAAACCATGTGAGAAGACAACGTAGGTGAGACACGGTTCCTGTGACATACCATATGTGATGTACTACCACTGGTGCGCGTCGGTCCTAAACAAGCAGTTTTTAACCCCTTTCCGCGACGGCATTTGGATTTGTCGCCAAGTGAGTGTGAGCAATAGGGTGTCCTTCCCACACGACCCAGAAACCATCGGGGATATGCCCTCCTGGCACACACGCTTGGAAAAAATGAAGTCGTGTGCGACCAGCGAGCGCTCAAATACGAAACTACGTACAGTAGAGCTAAAATACAATTATACGACGAAATTGTTTCCGGTCATAAGTACATCCCACACAGTCAGTCCCCGCTAAACATTTCCGTTCGTGTGTACATCCCACACAGTCTCTCCAAGGAAAATGTTTCCGCTCACAGGTACATCACACACAATTTTTCCTGTTAAATCGTTTGTGTTATTGAATGTATCACACATGGTCCATAGAAGAAACTGTGTGGCAAAGGCTGTCCATCACACACAGGTTTTATGTGGTAAACGTTTGCGGAAGGTGGCCTAACGCAAACAGTTTTCAAGGGAAAGTCGTGTGTGATTGTTCATTGATCCAACATGATTTATTCCTAGAAACTGTGTGTGTTGCCTGAGGTCATCGCCCATGGTATTTTTTTTCAACAATCGTTTGGAATAGCAAAACCTAATTAGCAGGCTAATCCGCCATTAGTAGGCTAATTATCCAATTATTCATAATCCATTTATTAATCTAATTGACATTCCATATTAAGCACACAATATATTTCATTTCCATATTAAGGAAGCAGAATTTCATAATTGAAATACACCAGAGTACAACATAATATAGCTTCAGCACTCATCTACCCCATTACACAACTGCACCAGCAGCAAGTTCCGCATGCAACATGTAGAACCTTTCGAAATTAGCATCATAGACGGTATATAGACAGATGCATCTCATTTGGAAACTGGTGAAGCGGAAGGCAAATCTTGAGCCTTCATTCATGTTGAACGTCTTTGCAACTTTAGCCAGTGCCTGTGGATGATTGACCGTCCGTCCTTCGTCCTCTTCGGGAACACTTCAATATTAAACCGTGGGTGTTGTATGAAAACCTTCCTCACCTCCTGACCATAGATGTGATTTGAGAGGTAATCATCAGTGAAATGCTTTGGAAAGTCCTGAAAACAAGGATGTGCATAAATATCTTCTCTATATTGGAAATGGGGCAAAGGAATAAAAAAGGCAAGGTATAATAGTTAGTACCATCTTGTAGTTTACTGATGTCTTCTTCATTGTGCAGACAAAGATCTTGTTGTTTTTTGTCACTAATTTCTTTATCCTAACAATCTTTCTGAGTTCCTTGATTTGATTGATATTCATGGACAACTCATTTCCCCATATGCAAAAAGGGTCGAACAGTGGGTCAAAACCTCTAACAGCAGGACTTACATGTGCAAGACCAAATTGTTAAAAACCAAAATATTGGAATGGTTCCTGCAATTGCACAATAATGTGCTATTAGAGAATGGGCCATGCACGTGCTAACCTCGATTGTAAACCTCAGTGCTTCCCATTGTTTCCGTGCAACACATATAAGGTAGTTAGTCATCAGGTTAAGTAAGGGTTTGCATGCTATCAGTAAAATATGTTGATGAAAAATAAGCACATTGCAGATTCATCAGATTAATTCAAGCCACACAAAAAACCATTGTTTCTCATGTATTAAGTGCAGCCTAATTCGATTTATTCCTCACATGCACAACAATACAAAATTCTACCCACGACAATTGGACATCGCATTGAAGAATTGAACCAAGCAGTTAACTAAACACCACAACAAATGAACCAAACATTAATTGAGCACCACATTGCACAATATAACATACTCCTAATAGAAGATCAGACAGTTAACCAAATAGTTAACTATAGCCAATTGTAGCAATTGTATTTGTTTCTCACGTATTTACTACAACCAAATTCAATTTATTACTCACATGATATACAATAATAGAATGCACCCACAACTATTTGAACATCGCATTGCAGAATTGAACAAAATAGTTAACTAAACACCACAACACAAATGAACCAAACGTTAACTGAGCACCACATTGCACAATGTATAACCAAACCAAGCATGCTTGACAACTTCAAAATATAGCAATTGTATTCGTTTCTCATGTATTTTGTAAAGATAAATTTGATTTATTTCTCACATGGAAGACAATACAAAATTGCAATCTGAAGAATTGAACATCACATTTGCAGAATTGAACCAAACAGTTAACTGAAGACGACAATTAATTAACAATATAGTTAATAAGTGAGCACCACACTGCACGACATATAGAACATATACACTGGAGCAACAGATTGCATGGTAAAATTAGATAGCACAATTCACTAGAATTTGTGAAGGAAAGGCAGGAGCAGCACACGCAACAGGTAAATGGCAAGGTGCTCCTCCAAGATCTAGGGTTCGGCAAGAATGGCAGTCATCTCGACCTCATCCGCACGTGCGGCCACGATTTGCTTCTCCGCTGCCAAATGCTCCTTGAAATCCTGGCTATACTGCGTGCACCATGGCTTAGGCCGGCGCTTATTTGGTGGAAGGGTCGGTGATTTGGGTGGAAGGTGTCGCGCTCGTGCCGATGGTCGGGGCATGTGGGATGTGGAAGGAGGAGGAGGATGGGGGTTGGGTGTGGATTACCTGCCTGGATAGGCGAGGCCAAGCAGCGTGAAGGAGGGTCGCCAGTGAGGAGGCGGCGGCGTTGCAATTAAGGAGTGAAGGTTTCAACTTGGAAAGGAAGGCGGAAACAGGGGAAATGTGGCTTTTGGTAAGGGGGAGGGGGCGGGGAGGTAGATATTTTTGCGGAAGCCGAAAATTTGGAATCGCTTCAGCCAAAAAACTGCCGCGAAAAGTGTCATTAGACATGGTCCCTTATTTAGAAATATGTACGATATGTGGACATCACAAACGATTTAGATAACTTCACCCGTGTGTTATGAGTTTGAACGTGAAAAGTTTTGGTTCGAATTTCCATGGTTACAGTGGTCATCCATGTTATTGCATAATTTGGGTACGTAAAGGAGACTACAGCACACCCACACTTCTTAATCGAGGAAGTTCAGCAATTAAACAGAGCTAGATGACCTAAACATCAGTCTAACAAATTAAATACCGATGCTCTTAATTAAACAAAACAAAGAGTACTACTACGGCTGGTGCTCGTCGATCTCCGCCACCGCCTCCATGTCCAGCTCGCGCCTGACGGTCTCCTGGGGAAGGGGCTCCATTGCATCCATCGCACCATACTCGGCAAACATCTCGCCATCCGCGTCCGCCATCTCTTTGGAAAAGGACGCCACAAGCTGGGCGTGGGCGGACGTGATCTGGGCTTGGACGGGCTCCGTCGTCACAAGGTATGCGGCGGAGGAACGGACGACTGCTCGAACGCTCTCGGCGATTGCTAACTCTTCGACCGTGGGTTGCCGACCGTTGTCGGAGAAGCTTCGTTCGATTTGTGCAGTGACCGCCAGGAGCTGGGCGTGGGCGGCCTTGACATGGTCGTGGGCGGCCTCCATCAGGTCTAAGGGCGCTGCTGCGGAAGGGACATCTGTTGTGCCGCTCTCGCCAGTTGCTATCCCCGACGTAGATGTGGCTGCCGCCACCTGAGAAGCAACAACGGCCGTTTGGGCTGCCTTTGCCGCCCGGTCGCAGATTGTGGTCGCGCTCATGCACCTTGTTAGCACGCGTATGGCGGCTGCGGCCGCGCTCTTGCTGGTGTGGGCCATCGAAGTTGCCCTGATGACACGGGTCCACATGCCCATCTTTCACCGACGAAGATTGAATAGTGAAATGATATTTGGGGAGCGAGCTAGTGTGCTTGAGATGCTGGCTGTGGACTATAGCCGACGCACCTTCTCGAGTAAGCCATAGCCATACTATACGCAGATGGTGCTCCAGGATATTTTGTGATGCATCTCACACAGTTGCTGATAATAAACTATATGCGGTCTACTTGATTTGAATTACATAATGGGGTCGGAAAGGCAATGGACGGTGTTTGAATTGCTAGACCTTTTATCTGGAGTGAACATGCAACTATATGTGTGTCGTAAAAGAATTGGAATTATTCAGGGTTCGTTTGAACATTTTATACATTAAATTGGTTTTCTAGGCATTTTAGGTGCACAATTCAAAATTAAACTACATGCACATTCTCCAGTGCATATAAATTGGTTGAAAAATCAAATATGTGTCCTTGGGTGCATGCTTAGGTCCCATGCAAGAAATGAGAATGAATTTAAAACACTAGGGCACCGTTGATTGCCGACAAAAAATTGAGATGCCTGGTTTTTAAATTCTAGTAAATCCAAAACTCGTCTGAAATTCATGAAACTTGGCATGCTATCATGGAGCGGCATCAACATGCCGTGGTAAATTTTTTGTCCCATTTGGGACAGGTTTTCGATAGGGAACGTCCCACCTTTGGGGACGAAATGATATCCATTGCCTCTTATTTCTTTCAAATTTTTTCTCGTGTCAACACAGAACAACAGGAGTGTCGTGTGAATTTTTGTGATTTTTGGGGTACGTTTAGACATTTGTATGCATTAACTGAGTTTTCAATACATTTATGTACATAATTCAAATTTGAACTACACGCACATGCTCTAGTGCATATAAATTGGTTGAAAAAACAAATATGTGTCTTTGGTTCATGCTTAGGTCCCATGCAAGAAATGGGAATGAATTTGAAACACCAGGGCACCGTCGATTGCCGGCAAAACATTGAGATGCCTGGGCTTTAAATTCTAGTAAATCCAAAACCCGTGTGAAATTCATGAAACTTGGCATGCTATCATGGAGCGGCATCAACATGCCAGGGGAAAAAATCACATTTGGGGCAGGTTTAGGTATAAGCTTCTCACAAACCGGAGCTTCTCACAACAAGCATGATGGTTTTCGGTAGGGAATGTCCAACCTTTGGGGACGAAACGATATCCATTGCCTCTTATTGCTTTCAATTTTTTTCTTGTGTCAACATAGAACAACACTATTTTTGGGGTTCGTTTGGACATTTTTATGCATTAATTGAGTTTTCAATGCATTTATGTGCATAATTCAAATTTGAACTACATGCGCATGCTCCGGTGCATATAAATTGGTTGAAAAATCAAATATGTGTCCTTGGGTGCATGCTTAGGTCCCATGCAAAAATGGGAATGAATTTCAAACACCAGGGCACCGTTGATTGCCGGAAAAACATTGAGATGCCTGGTTTTTAAATTCTAGTAAATCCAAAACCTGTCTGAAATTCATCAAATTTGGCATGCTATCATGGAGCGGCATCAACATGTTGTGGTAAAAAAATTTGTCACATTTGGGGCAGGTTTGGGTATGTGCTTCTCACAAACCGGAGCTTCTCACAACAAGCATGATGGTTTTCGGTAGGGAACATCCCACCTTTGAGGACAAAACGATATCCACTGCCTCTTATTGCTTTCAATTTTTTTTCGTGTCTACATAGAACAACAGGAGTGTTGTGTGAATTTTTGTGATTTTTCGTGGTTCGTTTGGACATTTTTATGCATTAACTGAGTTTTCAATGCATTTATGTGCATAATTCAAATTTGAACTACATGCACATGCTCCAGTGCATATAAATTGGTTGAAAAATCAAATATGTGTCCTTGGGTGCATGCTTAGGTACAATGCAAGAAATGGGAATGAATTTCAAACACCAGGGCACCGTTGATTGCCGACAAAACATTCAGATGCCTGATTTTTAAATTCTAGTAAATCCAAAACCTGTCTAAAATTCATGAAACTTGGCATGCTATCATGGAGCGGCATCAACATGTCATGGTAAATTTTTTGTCCCATTTGGGGCAAGTTTGGGTATATCCTTCTCACAAACTGGAGCTTCTCACCACAAGCATGATGGTTTTCGGTAGGGAATGTCCCACCTTTGGGGATGAAATGATATCCATTGCCTCTTACTGCTTTCAATTTTTTTTCGTGTCAACATAGCACAACAAGAGTGTCGTGTGAATTTTTGTGATTTTTCGGGGTTCGTTTGGACATTTTTATGCATTAACTGAGTTTTCAATGCATCTATGTGCATAATTCAAATTTGGACTACATGCACATGCTCCAGTGCATATAAATTGGTTGAAAAATCAAATATGTGTCCTTGGGTGCATGCTTAGGTCCAATGCAAGAAATGGGAATGAATTTCAAACACCAGGGCATCGTTGATTGCTGACAAAACATTGAGATGCCTAGTTTTTAAAATCTAGTAAATCCAAAACTCGTCTGAAATTCATGAAACTTGGCATGCTATCATGGAGCGGCATCAACATGCCAGGGGGAAAAAATCACATTTGGGGCAGGTTTAGGTATATGCTTCTCACAAACCGGAGCTTCTCACAACAAGCATGATGGTTTTCGGTAGGGAATGTCCAACCTTTGGGGACGAAACGATATCCATTGCCTCTTATTGCTTTCAATTTTTTTCTTGTGTAAACATAGAACAACACTATTTTTGGGGTTCGTTTGGACATTTTTATGCATTAATTGAGTTTTCAATGCATTTATGTGCATAATTCAAATTTGAACTACATGCGCATGCTCCGGTGCATATAAATTGGTTGAAAAATCAAATATGTGTCCTTGGGTGCATGCTTAGGTCCCATGCAAGAAATGGGAATGAATTTCAAACACCAGGGCACCGTTGATTGCCGGAAAAACATTGAGATGCCTGGTTTTTAAATTCTAGTAAATCCAAAACCTGTCTGAAATTCATGAAATTTGGCATGCTATCATGGAGCAGCATCAACATGTCGTGGTAAAAAAATTTGTCACATTTGGGGCAGGTTTGGGTATGTGCTTCTCACAAACCGGAGCTTCTCACAACAAGCATGATGGTTTTTGGTAGGGAACGTCCCACCTTTGAGGACAAAACGATATCCACTGCCTCTTATTGCTTTCAATTTTTTTTGTGTCAACATAGAACAATAGGAGTGTTGTGTGAATTTTTGTGATTTTTCGTGGTTCGTTTGGACATTTTTATGCATTAACTGAGTTTTCAATGCATTTATGTGCATAATTCAAATTTGAACTACATGCACATGCTCCCGTGCATATAAATTGGTTGAAAAATCAAATATGTCTCCTTGGGTGCATGCTTAGGTACAATGCAAGTAATGGGAATGAATTTCAAACACCAGGGCACCGTTGATTGCCGACAGAACATTCAGATGCCTGATTTTTAAATTCTAGTAAATCCAAAACCTGTCTAAAATTCATGAAACTTGGCATGCTATCATGGAGCGGCATCAACATGTCATGGTAAATTTTTTGTCCCATTTGGGGCAGGTTTGGGTATATCCTTCTCACAAACCGGAGCTTCTCACCACAAGCATGATGGTTTTCGGTAGGGAATGTCCCACCTTTGGGGATGAAATGATATCCATTGCCTCTTACTGCTTTCAATTTTTTTTCGTGTCAACATAGCACAACAAGAGTGTCGTGTGAATTTTTGTGATTTTTCGGGGTTCGTTTGGACATTTTTATGCATTAACTGAGTTTTCAATGCATCTATGTGCATAATTCAAATTTGAACTACATGCACATGCTCCAGTGCATATAAATTGGTTGAAAAATCAAATATGTGTCCTTGGGTGCCTGCTTAGGTCCAATGCAAGAAATGGGAATGAATTTCAAACACCAGGGCATCGTTGATTGCTGACAAAACATTGAGATGCCTAGTTTTTAAAATCTAGTAAATCCAAAACTCGTCTGAAATTCATGAAACTTGGCATGCTATCATGGAGCGGCATCAACATGCCGTGGTAAATTTTTTTTCCCATTTGGGGCAGGTATGGGTATATGCTTCTCACAAACCGGAGCTTCTCACAACAAGCATGATGGTTTTCGGTAGGGAACGTCCCACCTTTGCGGACGAAATGATATCCATTGCCTCTTATTGGTTTCAAATGTTTTCTTGTATCCACATAGAACAACAGGAGTGTTGTGTGAATTTTTGTGATTTTTCTGGGTTCGTTTGGACATTTTATGCATTAACTGAGTTTTCAATGCATTTATGTGCATAATTCAAATTCAAACTACATGCACATGCTACAGTGCATATAAATTGGTTGAAAAATCAAATCTGTGTCCTTGGTGGCATGCTTAGGTCTCATGCAAGAAATGGGAATGAATTTCAAACACCAAGGCACCGTTGGTGGCCGGCAAAACATTGAGATGCCTGGTATTCAAATTCTAGTAAATCCAAAACTCGTCTGAAATTCATGCAACTTGGCATGCTATCATGGAATGGAACCCGACATGCTGTGGTATTTTTCGTGTCCATTTTGAGAGAAGGCGCACTCGAATAATGACAGGCAACAACGGCATTTTGAAAAAATAGCTACCACTTTAATATCTCAAACGTTTTTATAATTCAAACCGTGTGCATTCTATTAACCATTCATGTGACGCCACGTGTCTTGGTTTTAATGGCTGTAGGAGGTGCCGTGCGGACAGTTGCTTGACCTTGACTGAACGGGAGGCGTACGAGCGCCGTCCGGTGTGTAGGATGACTGAGAGGCGTGCAAGCTGTCCTTGAATGTGCAGGCTCACCAGGAAGCGTGCGAGATGTACGCTGCGCAGGCTCACTGGGAAGCGTGCCCTTTGACTTCCATGGCCGCCCGCCTTGTAACACTGCGATTTGTCAAAATATGAAGGTAAAAATCACGAGCGGTATCTTATTTTTGCAACTAAAATTCATTAATTAAGCATAATTTCATTCATAGATTAAGCAGTCGTTCTTAATTTATGCAAATAGTTCAACTCGCAACTGAACCGGCCAAACTTTTCCCCAATTGTTGCGAACCACGTACTGAAATAGCTAGTTCAACTATATATATACTAGCTAATTTTAAGTACGTTGTACAGTTCCACCACATCTATAGTCAGATGAACTAAACAAAATAGCCCCTAAATACTACTACTACGGAGGGGCTTTGTACTACTTCCAGCTGCCTCTTCTCTACTGAGTGCGCTCAGTAAAAGGCGGAGGAGGAGGAGCCTACCGACGAGCTGGGCAACCGCAATACGGCAACGGTGGAGCGCCCGATGGCCATGGCTTTCGACGATGGTGTGGCGGCAACGGCGGCCGGCAACAGCTGCTGACAGGCACTGGTGGCGGAGCGTGTGGTGGGTGTACCGCGCACACCCAACAGGGACACCACGCGCACTACACTACGACGGGGACTGCGCCGCCGCTGCGGTGTAGCCTCCCAGCTAGAGCTATCCTCTGATGACGGCGGAGTGGCTGAGCGATGATGACGGACCGGTGCCATTGGCGATTGTGGGAGAAGCAGATGAGATAAGCTGCAGGGAGGGAGGGGAAAATGCGACGCAGGACTCGCCGATCGTGAGCGTTTTTATAGCAGGCCGGTAAGCATTGGGATTTTGGGGCATTTCACCGAGTTGGGCGGGAAGCTAGTGCAGGAACCTGCGAGGTTGCGCGAGAACGGGCTCACCGATGATTAATTGGCGCCATTGTTTGGCCAAAAGAACGCCCCCACGCGCTGCGCAAGCTTGCGTTGTAAGCCCTCCGTGGAAGCGGGGTGACAAGATGTGTGAGAGGAGGATGAAAGGCCACGTACACATATGGTTAATAAAAAAACGTTTGTGATTTAATTACCTACTATACCACCGTCTTGGTTTATAAGTATGATTTAAATAATAAAATACGAATGCATGTCGCCAAAGATTATATAGTTGGATTTGTATTTGAACATAGTTTCCAATTATACAATTTTTAAAACATGCATTAACATTTTGTTGGTTAAATTTGAGGGCAAAGTATGTCACAAAATATAAAGGAGACTATAGACTAGACAGAGGTGGTAGCACATGTCCACTCTCTACGAAGCGACGCAACTATCGGCCGGCTTGTAGGCGACCATTTCCTGCCTATTCAACTGCTCTATGCGTGTGGTTGCTTGCGGTTCAGGCGGCCGCGGCGTGCTCTGCTCGCGTCCCGCCATGCGCGCTCTGCTCTCGTGTCCCTCTGGGTGCTCTACCCTCGTCCCTCCACGTGCGCTACCAGTGTTTGGGGCCAGCGCACGATCACGCACGTTTGTGTGAAAGCGGTTGTGCCGGGCGCGGTGCGACGATGCAGTTACCTACTGCAAAAACTGCCATGCGGACACGCCGAGAATCTACGCCGCCTGGCCCCCTTTTATTCCTGTGGCCATTTACCTTCATCTCTCGTTAGAAGGTGGGCACGGGTGATCAATCCGCTCTTCCTCCTTTTGTTCTTCGCTCTCCTCCTCATCTTTTTCATCCAATGAGCTCATGGTTTCATCAATTTCTTCTTCCATAGACTCCTGCAAAATATTAGTCTCTTCTTGGACAGCGGAGATTCTCTCAATAAAATCATCAATATTGGAATTGAATTCATAATTCTCATAGAAATAATTAAGGATAGCTAAATTTTCAGGTCTATAAACGGAATCATCAAAATTTCCACACTCTTTAAACAAAGATTCAATTTCATAAGCACCCATAAAAGCAACAAATTCTTCTATTTGTTCCACATCATAGTAATCATATATACCATTAGCATAAGAAGCCAAGGTTTTATCATCATTAAATTTGCATGAAAAGGGAAGGTGTGGAGACTTCATCCTAGAGCAACAAGTATAATCATATCTCAAGCATAGTTCCCGAGCATACCAATGCAACATATGAATTTGATCCCATAATAGTTTCCCTTTTTGAGTCAAGCGAACATGTCTCCCATTACATAAATGAATGGGGTTTTCTCAGGATTATCAAAGTAGTACATAATATTTTTCACATAACCAACATTGAGGGTTTAGGAGGTTCCCCATCTCCATGAGTAGCAGGTACACCCAGTATTTTTGGTATTTCGTGTTCCATATCCATAACTAAATATAGAGAACAACTTAGAACAGCAAATAAAAATTACTTAGTGATAAAGCAAACACGCACACACAAGAATATTCACCCACGCTATAACTCCCCGTCAACGGCGCCAGAAAAAGGTCTTGATAACCCACAAGTATAGGGGGTCAATTGTAGCCTCTTTAGATAAGTAAGAGTGTCGAAACCAACGAGCAGCTAAAGGTAGAACAAATATTCCCTCAAGTTTTATCGAGCACCGATACAACTCTACGCGAGCTTGACGTTCGCTTTACCTAGAACAACTATAAGACTAGAAGTACTTTGTAGGTGTTTTTGGATAGGTTTGCAAGATAATAAAGAGTGCATAAATAAAAAGTAGGGGCTGTTTAGATAAAGAAACAATAAAGTTAGTATAGCGAGTGTGGAAAAGTGGTGGTTGGAGTTGCGAAATTGTCCCTAAGCAATTGACTACTTTACTAGACCGATAGCAAGTTTTTTGTGGGAGAGGCCACTGCGAGCATGTCATCCCTGACATGGAATTCTCTTCACTTATGATTGGAACTATTAGCAAGCATCCGCAACTACTAACGTTCATTAAGGTAAAACCCAACCATAGCATTAAGATATATTGGTCCCCCTTCAATCCCGTATGCATCAATTTCTATGCTAGGTTGAAGCTTCTGTCACTCTTGCCCTCCAATACATAGTCCTATCAACACACAACTAACCCTATGGTGTTATCCACGCGCGTGCTCATATGATTGGCACCAAAGGACAGCAACATAACCACAAGAAAATTAAATCAATAATAGCAATTCACCAATCACCGATAGGACAACGAAAATATACTCAGACATCATAGGATGGCAACACATATTGGATAATAATATGAAGCATAAAGCAACATGTTCAAGTAGTGGGTACAGCGGGTTGCGGGAGAGTGGACCGCTGTAGATAGAGGGGGAAAGGTGATGGAGATGTTGGTGAAGATGGCGGAGGTGTTGGTGTAGACTGCGGTGACCATGATGGCCAAGGCGGCGTTCTGGCACCACAGGAAGCGAGGGGGAGAGAGCCCCCTCCTTCTTCTTCTTCCTTGACCTTCTGCCTAGATGGGAGAAGGGTTTCCCCTCTGGTCCATGGTCTCCATGGAGTGGGAGGGGCGAGAGCCCCTCCGAGATTTGATCTGTCTCTCTCTGTTTCTGCGTTCTGGGATTCTGCCCTTTCACCGTTTCTTATATATCCGGAGATCCGTAACTCCGATTGGATTGAAACCTTCGTCCAGATTTTTTTCCCGAAAATTAGATTTCTTGCAGCCAAAGAAGAGCAGCAACCGCCTTACGAGGGGCCCACGAGGGTCAGGGGCGTGACCAGGGGGCAGGCGCGCCCCCCTGCCTCGTGGCCCCCTCGGGCACCTTCTTGCGTTGATTCTTCTTCCCATATTTCACAAATATTCCAAAAATATTCTCCATCCGTTTTTATCCCATTTGGACTCCGTTTGATATGGATTTTCTGCGAAACAAAAAACATGCAACAAACAGGAACTGGCACTAGGCACTGGATCAATATGTTAGTACCAAAGATAGTATAAAAAGTTGCCAAAAGTATATGAAAGTTGTAGAATATTGGCATGGAACAATAAAAAATTATAGATACGACGGAGACGTATCACTATGATTGCAAATTTCCCGGGCCCAGACACTACAAAAAATACTTCCGTGATGATACGTGTTTGTCATGGTAGGTCATGTTTTTTGTCATGCATGTACATCCATGACGATTTTATGACAGAATCAAGGTAGTCATACATGTGCTTTCGTAGAAGTGTTCCATGACAATACTAAAATTATCATCAGGGAAGTGTCCACTTCCATGACGATAAATGACGCATCGTGGAAGTGCTTTCGTTAAGGGTAACCGACACATGGCATCCTCAATGTGCAACTATCCCTGGGTGGTTTTGGTAATTCCTAACAACATTTAGCTCATTGAACTAATGCTCTTTCAAGATGATCATTTCGGAAAGTTCAATGATTGGCATGGCATGGACTAGGAATGTGAACTCCTCAAAATGCTAAGGACACATATTGGCTCAAGCTCAAGACTCTACATTTTCATTTTTAGTGATCCAAGATCACATTGAGTCCATAGGAAAAGCCAATACTATTAAAAGGGGATGAGGTGTTGCTTAATGGCTTGCTTGCTTAAAATGCTTAGTGATATGCTCCAAAAGCCCTCAACCACTTTCTCATATCCACATATGTCCCAAACCAAAAGTCAAACTCGGCCCCACCGATTTGATCTATCCGGCGCCACCAAGCTCATTTGACATAGCCACAGCCAGAAACCCTAATCAGTTTGGTCTCACCAATAGGGATCTCGATCTCACTGAGATGGGATTGCAAACTCTCTGTTTCCCTTTGTAATGTTTTGGTCTAACTGAGATGAGCGATCGGTCCCACCGAGTTCGCAATGCAAACTCTTTTGTTTCCCTTTTGTAACTCTTTGGTCTCACCGAAATGAGCGATTCGGTCCCACCAAGTTTGCCTGACCAACTCTTTATTTGTATATTACAGAAATCGGTCTTACCGAGTTTATGTGATCGGTCTCACCGATAATACATTATGCCCTAACCCTAATGAAATCCGTCCCACCGAGTTGACATGTTGGTCCCGCTAAAAAGCCTAACATTCACATTTTGAACTAAATCGGTCTGACCGAGTTTCATGACTCGATCTCACAGAGTTTGGTAAATTGTGTGTAACGGTTAGATTTTGTGTGGAGGCTATATATACCCCTCCACCCACTCTTCATTTGTGGAGAGAGCCATCAGAACGTGCCTACACTTCCAGCATACATTTTCTGAGAGAGAACCACCTACTCATGTGTTGAGACCAAGATATTCCATTCCAACCACAAGAATCTTGATCTCTAGCCTTCCCCGAGTTGCTTTCCACTCAAATCATCTTTCCACCAAATCCAAATCTGTGAGAGAGAGAGAGTTGAGTGTTGGGGAGACTATCATTTGAAGCACAAGAGCAGGGAGTTCATCATCAACACACCATCTATTACTTTTGGAGAGTGGTGTCTCCTAGATTGGTTAGGTGTCACTTGGGAGCCTCTGACAAGATTGTGGAGTTGAACCAAGGAGTTATCAAGGGCAAGGAGATCACCTAGTTCGTGAAGATCTACCAAAGTGAGGCAAGTCCTTCGTGGGCGATGGCCATGGTGGGATAGAGAAGGTTGCTTCTTCATGGACCCTTCGTGGGTGGAGCCCTCCGTGGACTCGCGCAGCCGTTACCCTTCGTGGGTTGAACTCTCCATCAACGTGGATATACGATAGCACCACCTATCAGAACCACACCAAAAATCTCCGTGTCTATATTGCATTTGCTCCCACCAAACTCTTCCCTTCAACTTCATATGCAAATGATTTACATTCCACTGCTATACTCTTAGTTTGCATGTGTAGGTTAATCAGCGTTGGGATTGCAGCCCTCGAGGCGGCGTCCAACCACGCATCCTCGATCGGCGTAGTAGGCTCCGAATTAAGGGTCGAAGCCGATGCGGGTGTGGCCTCCAGGGCACTGTTCGGCGACAGAGCTAGATCATGCTCGTCGTGACAGTGCGGCGCGCTCGGCAGTGGCTCGAATCCGTCGAGGATCAAGTCCCCGCGGATGTCAGCCGTGTAGTTTAAACTTCCAAATCTGACCTGACGGCCAGGGGCATAGCTTTCGATCTGCTCCAGATGGCCAAGTGAATTGGCCCGCAGTGCAAAGCCATCAAAGACGAAGATCTTTCCGGGGAGGAAGATCTCACCCTGGACTGCATCCCTATTGATGATCGTAGGAGCCCTCAAGCCTAACGGCGACGACACAGAGGAACTCTCAATGAAAGCACCAATGTCGGTGTCAAAACCGGCGGATCTCGGGTAGGGGGTCCCGAACTGTGCATCTAGGCCGGATGGTAACAGGAGGCAAGGGACATGAAGTTTTACCCAGGTTCGGGCCCTCTTGATGGAGGTAAAACCCTATGTCCTGCTTGATTAATATTGATGATATGGGTAGTACAGGAGTAGATCTACCATGAGATTGGAGAGGCTAAACCCTAGAAGCTAGCCTATGGTATGATTGTTGTGTATGAATGTGCTGTCCTACGGACTAAAACCCTCCGGTTTATATAGACACCGGATAGGGTTATGGTTACAAAGAGTCGGTTACAATGGTAGGATATCTACATATCCGTATCGCCAAGCTTGCCTTCCACACCAAGGAAAGTCCCTTCCGGACACGGGACGAAGTCTTCAATCTTGTATCTTCATAGTCCAGGAGTCCGGCTAAAGGTAT
The DNA here is from genome assembly GCF_018294505.1 of Triticum aestivum. NCBI lineage: Eukaryota > Viridiplantae > Streptophyta > Magnoliopsida > Poales > Poaceae > Triticum > Triticum aestivum. The sequence continues at coordinate 213,807,723 of NC_057800.1, forward strand.
AGTCCGGCCATCCAGACACCCCCTAATCCAGGACTACCTCACCTAGGCTGTTCTATCTCATCTCTACTGTGAAGATGACCTCAACAAGATGGGCTTCAAGCAGGACTTTGACTGGTCTCATCCACCTTCGAAGAAATTCAAGAAGGTCAAAGTTCCTCACTTGGTGGCCAGCTCTTATTCTTCATCGTGCGAGACTGATGAATATGAAGATTTGGACAACACTGCGGCAGGCCCTACTTCAACAACCGACCCCAACAACGCTCGCGCTCCTCCATCGACTTCGTGATATTCTTCAGGGGCGTTAGTCCTCATTTTTCGTCCCTTTTGGTCATTCGATGAGAAATGGGGAGAAATTTGAGTTAGTCTTAAGCGGGTCTCTATATTTGGGCGTTTGTTTTGCTAATTTACAACTCTCGTTCTTCTGAAGACTTTGTTGGATCGAGTTGTAAACTTAAACCCGATGGTGGTTTGCTACTTTTCTATGTTCACCTGCATGCTATTTCCTCGTATGTTAATGCACGCATGCTGAATTACATCAGTCACCATATTTCATCAGTTTGCGCGTGAACATTTTTAGTTCGAATTTCCTTGGTTACAGTGGTCATCCACGTCATTGCATAATTTGGGTACACAAAGGAGACTACAACACACCCACACTTCTTAATCGAGCAAGTTCAGCAATTAAATGGAGCGAGCTGACCTAGACATTACTAACAAATTAAAGACCGACGCTCTTAATTGAACAAAACAAAGAGTACTACTACGGCTGGTGCTCATCGATCTCCGCCGCCTCCTCCATGTCCAGCTCACGTCTGATGATCTCCTAGGGAAGGGGCTCCATCGCATCCATCGCACCATACTCATCAAGCATCTCGCCATCCGCATCTGCCAAATCTCTGAAATAGGCCACCACGAGCCGGGCGTGGGTGGCCGCAATATGTGCTTGGTCGGGCTCCGTCGTGGCAAGGTATGCCGCACAGGAACGGACGGCTGCTCAAATGCTCTCTGCGATTGCCAACTCTTCGGCAGTGGGTTGTCGACCATTGTCGGAGAAGCTTTGTTCGATTTGTGCGGTGACCTCCATGAGCTGAGCATGGGTGGCCTCGACATGCTCATGGGCGGCCTCCATCAGGGCTAAGGCCACTACTGCAGAATGGACAACTGTTGTGCTGGTCTCGCCAGTTGCTATCCCCGAGGCAGATGTTGCTCCCGCCACTTGAGAATCAACAACGGCCGTTGGGGCTGCCTTGGCCGCCCGGTCGCAGATTGCGGCCGCGCTCACGAAGCTTGTTAGCACGCGCATGACGGTTGCGGTCGCGCTCTCCCTGAAATGGCCACCGAAGTTGCCCTCACGAAGCGGGTCCACGTTCCCATCTTTCACCGGCGATGATTGAACAGTGAAATGATATTTGTGGAGCAAGCTAGTGTTTTTGATATGTCGGCTGTGGACTATATCCGACACACCTTCTCACGTAAGCCATATGCGTACTATACTCCGACGGTGGTCTAAGATATTTTGTGCTGCATCTCACACGGTTGGTGAAAATAATCTGTGTGTGATCTACTTGATTTTTCGTCTTGATTTGAATTACATAATGGGGCCACAGCTGCAAAGGATGGTGTTTGAATTGCCAGAACTTTTATCTACAGTGAACATGCAACTATAGGTGTGTCGTCAAAAAATTGGAATTATTTAGGGTTTGTTTGGTCAGTTTTATACAAGTGAACAATTCAAAATTAAACTACATGCACATGCTCCGGTGCACCAAAATGGGTTGTAAAAAATATTGTCCCATTTGGGGTAGGTTATGCTATAAGCTTCTCACAAACCAGGGATTCTCACAAGAAGCCAAAATGTGTCACCTTCGTGGACGAAATCTTTACCTAATAATAAAGCAAATTGGGTTTCTTTCGTCCGTCGTGGCATTTTTCAAAAAAGTCACTCTATTTCAGTGAATTCAACCCGCAGTCCGGTTTTAAGTTAAAACGAAACGTTTTTTCATATTTTACACAAAAGTCCTTGTGTTTTCTTGAAATCAACTCGCAGTCCGAATTTAAGTCACACCCGAACCGTTATTTTACATTTTTCAAATACCCCCTGATGTTTTAGGTAATTCATCCGTAGATCATATTTATGTCAAACAATGTTTTTTTAAACCATCCATATCTTTTAAACCGTAACTCCGATTTGAATATGTTATATATGAAATTTGATTAGAAAAATATGTAGAATATGAATATGAGATTATTTTTACCTATTAAGTATTTTTAAATATTATTTTGAAATATATTTAAGTCAAACAAGTGATTTTCTAAATTATCCGTATCTTTTAAATCGTAACTTCGATTTTAACATATTATATATGAAATTTTATTAGAAAAAATGTGTGGAATCTAAATATGATGTTAATTTACCTGTTAAATATTTTAAAATATTGTTTTGGGAGCAAACTTATAATTTATAGCGTAAGATCCGTTTTCCTTTCGTACCGGCGGTGATCCGGATTGGAAATAAACACCCCACTATAACAATATAGGGAAAAGTAAACATCGATAACTACACATGCATACCTCTGAAAAATGTTGTAGGGGAAAACAACAGATTTCTCATCATGAGAGTGAGAGAAAGCGAGAGAGAGAGAGAGGGAGGGAGAGGGAGGAGAGAGGGAGAAAGAGATGCCTTAACCATATTCAAACATATTTTTGTTTTGTTTTGTGTGAACACCGAGGCCATCACCGGCGAGGGTGAGAAGGAGGATAAGCGACAACACAAATATGATGCCTCGCAAAAATAAAGGAGATTGACCTATTGTGGTCTTGAGTGATGGTTGTTGAGTTAAGAGCGTGTGTTATGTTTTCTCTCCCGTTGCAACGCACAGGCTCTTTTGCTAGAGATATCTAATGTCTCTTCTTGCTTTCAAAACATTTCTAGTGTCACCGTAGAACAACAGGAGGGTTGTGACATTTTTTGGGATTTTTTGTGGTTTTCTTCGACATTTTTGTACATTAACTGAGTTTTATATGTGTTTATGTGCATAATTCAAATTTGAACTACATGCACATGCTCCAGTGCATATAAATGGGTTGAAATATCAAATGTGTGTCCTTGGTTGCAACTTTAGGTCCCATGCAAGAAATGGGAATGAATGTCAAACACCTTTGCCACCGTCGCTCGGCCGCTAACATTGAGATACATGGTTTTAAAATTCTAGTAAATTGAAAACTTGTCTGAAATTCATGAAACTTGACATGATATCATGGAATGGCATCAACATGCAGTGGTAAAAATATTGTCCCAATTGGGGAAGATTGGGTATAAGCTTCTCACAAACCAGAGCTTCTCGCAACAAACCTCATGGTTACGGTAGGGAATGTTTCACCTTTCTGGACGAAACGATATCCATTGCCTCTTCTTGATTTCAATTTTTTCTCTAGTGTCAACATAGAATAATAGGATTACTGTGCTAAATTTTGGAATTTTTGGGGTTCATTTGGACATTTTTATGCATCAATTGAGTTTTCAATGCATTTATGTGCATAATTCACATTTGAACTACATGCACATGCTCTAACGCATATAAATTGGTTGAAGAATCAAATCTGTTTCCTTGGTTGCATGCTTAGGTCCCATGCAAGAAATAAGAATGAATGTCAAACACACTGCCACCGTCGCTCGGCCGCAAACATTGAGATACATGGTTTTTAAATTCTAGTAAATCCAGAGCTTGTTTGAAATTGATGAAACTTGGCATGCTATCATGGAGCGGCATCAACATGTCGTGGTAATTTTTTTGTCCCATTTGGGGCAGGTTATTTTGGGTATAAGCTTCTCACAAACCAGAGCTTCTCACAACAAGCCCGATGGTTACGGTAGGGAACGTGTCACCTTTGGGGACGAAACGATATCCGTTGCCTGTTATTGCTTTCAAAAAATTTCTAGTGTCAACATAGAACAACAAGAGTGTTTTGTTAAATTTTGGAATTTTTTTGGGGTTCGTTTGGACATTTTTATACATTAACTGGGTTTTCTAGGCATTTTATGTGCATAATTCAAATTTGAACTACATGCACATGCTCTATTGCAAATAAATTGGCTGAAAAATCAAATATGTGTCCTTGGGTGCATTCTTAGGTCCCATGCCAGAAATGGGAATGAATTTCAAACACCAGGGCATTGTTGATTGCAGGCAAAACATTAAAATACTTTGTTTCTAATTCTAGTAAATCCAAAACACGTGTGAAATTCATGAAACTTGGCATGCTATCATGGAATGGCATCCGACATGCTATGCTTTTTTCGTGTCCATTTTGAGAGAAGGCGCACTCGAATAACAACCAACAAAGGCATTATGAAACAAATACTGTCACTATAACATCTCAAACATTTGTATAATTTAAATTGTGTGTGTTCTATTAAACATTCACGTGATGCCACACCTCACTCTTTTAATGGCTAGGAGGTGCCATGCGGATAGGTGGTTGACTAAACGGGAGGCGTGCAAGCTGTACTCCAATGCGCAGGCTCACCGGGAAGCGTGCGAGCTGTACGCCACGTAGGCTCACTAGGAAGCGAGCCCTTTGACTTCCATGGCCGCCTGCCTTGCTCGCATCATCTCCATTAATGGCGCCCAAGCTGCAGTTTAATACGGTTTTTAAATATAAAACACTCATCGCAAACGTTTTAGTTAGAACACCCGTATGCAAACCGACAGCTTCCCCACGAAGCCAAGCAAAAATGTGCCGAGTAGGATTTGTGCAGCTCTTGATCGCAAAACTTTTAGATAGAACACCTGTATGTAAATCGACAGCTTCCCCAGTAAGCCAAGGGAAAATGTGCCGAGTAGGATTTGTGTAGCTTTTCATCGCAAACGTTATAGATAGAACACATGTATGCAAAGTGAGAGCTATGGTCTTCCGCAGTAATCCAAGGGAAAATTTGACGCACATGATTTGTGCATCTCTTCAACGCAAACGATTCAGATTGAATACGGTATGCAAAGTGAGACTTTGGTGCTAAGCCAAGAGAAAATATGGGAAGCAGGATTTGTACCTCCCTTCAACGCAAACGGTTTTTTCGGATGACCCGTGTGCAACCTGATACGTCCATTTTGCATCATGTTTACCTACTGTTATTTATAATGTTTTATTGCATACTAATACTTTTTGAAGTAATTCTAATGTCGTTTCTCTCATAATATGCAAGGTTCACACAAAGAGGGAGAATACCGGCAGCTGGAAATCTGGACCTGAAAAAGCTACGTCATGGTACCTATTCTGCACAATTCCAAATGAGCTAAAACTTTACAAGGAATTTTTATGCAATATATGAAAAATACTGGAGCAAATAACTACCGGAGGGGGTCCACCTGGTGAGCACAAGACACTAGGGCGCGCTAGGCCCCCTAGGCGTGCCCTGGTGGGTAGTGCTCAGCCCAGCTCACCTCCGGTGCCCATCTTATGATATATAAGTCATTTTGACCTAGACAAATAAGGAGAGGACTTTCGGGATGAAGCGCCGCCGTCTCGAGGCGGAACTTGGGCAGGAGCACTTTTGCCGTCTAGTGGAGCGATTCCGCTAGGGGTACTTCCCTCCCGGAGGGGAAATCATCGTCATCATCATCACCAACAACTCTCCCATCTTGGGGAGGGCAATCTCCATCAACATCGTCAATAGCACCATCTCCTCTCAAACCCTAGTTCGTCTCTTGTGTTCAATCTTTGTACTGGAACTATAGATTCGTGCTTGTGGGTGACTAGTGATATGTCCATTTTGCATCATGCTTTTATATCGATATTTATTGCATTATGGGCTGCTATTACACATTATGTCACAATACTTATGCCTATTCTCTCTTATTTTACAAGGTTTTCATGAAGAGGGAGAATGCCGGCAGCTGGGATTCTGGGCTGGAAACGGAGCAAATATTAGAGACCTATTCTACACAGCTCCAAATGTCCTGAAACTTCACGGAAGTAATTTTTGGAATTAATAAAAAATATCAAGGGAAGAAAGTACCGGAGGGGGCCCACACCCTGGCTACGAGGTTGGGGGCGTGCCCTACCCCCTGGGCACGCCCCCTGCCTCGTGGGCCCCCTGGTGGCCCACTGATGCCCATCTTCTGCTATATGAAGTCTTTTACCCTGGAAAAAATGATAAGCAAGCTCACGAGATGAAACTCCGGCGCCACGAGGCGGAACCAATCTAGGGCTCCGGCAGAGCTGTTCTGCCGAGAAAACTTCCCTCCGGGAGGGGGAAATCATCACCATCATCATCACCAATGATCCTCTCATCGGGAGGGGGTCAATCTCCATAAACATCTTCACCATCACCATCTCATCTCAAACCCTAGTTCATCTCTTGTATCCAATCTTTCTATCCAAACCTCATATTGGTACCTGTGGGTTGCTAGTATTGTTGATTACTCCTTGTAGTTGATGCTAGTTGGTTTACTTGGTGGAAGATCATATGTTCTGATCCATTATGCATATTAATACCCCTCTGACTATGAACATGAATATGCTTTGTGAGTAGTTACGTCTGTTCCTGAGGACATGGGAGAAGTCATGCTATAAGTAGTCATGTGAATTTGGTATTCGTTCGATATTTTGATGAGATGTATGTTGTCATCCCTCTAGTGGTGTCATGTGAACGTCGACGACATGACACTTCACCATTGTTTGGGCCTAGAGGGAGGCATTGGGACGTAATAAGTATATGATGGGTTGCTCGAGTGACATAAGCTTAAGCCCTAGTTTATGTGTTGCTTCGTAAGGGGCTGATTTGGATCCATATGTTTCATGCTATGGTTAGGTTTACCTTAATACTTCTGTTGTAATTGCAGACGCTTGCAATGGGGGTTAATCATAAGTGGGATGCTTGTCCATGTAAGGACAGTACCCAAGCACCGGTCCACCCACATATCAAATTATCAAAGTACCAAATGCGAATCATATGAACGTGATGAAAATTAGCTTGATGATAATTCCCATGTGTCCTCGGGAGCGCTTTCCTTCATATAAGAGTTTGTCCAGGCTTCTCCTTTGCTACAAAAAGGATTGGGCCATATTGCTGCACCTTATTTACTTTTATTACTTGCTACTCGTTACAAATTACCTTATCACGAAACTATCTATTACCGATAGTTTCAGTGCTTGTAGAGAATACCTTAATAAAAATTGATTATCATTTCCTTCTGCTCCTCATTGGTTTCGACACTCTTACTTATCAAAAAAGCTATGATAGATCCCCTACACTTGTGGGTCATCAACTAGTAGTGTTGATTACATCTTGTAGTTGATTACTATATGGTTTATTTGGTGGAACACTATATGTCGAGATCCAATATACTATTTAATGCCCCTCTGATCTTGAGCATTATTATCATTTGTGAGTAGTTACTTTTGTTCTTGAGGTCACGAGAGAAATCTTGTTGCAATTAATCATGTGAATTTTATATGTGTTTGATATTTGATGGTATGTATGTTGTGATTCCCTGAGTGGTGTCATGTGAACGTCGACTACATGACAGGTCACCATATTTGGGCCTAAGGGAATGCATTGTGGAGTAGTTATTAGGTGATGGGTTGCGAGAGTGATAGAAGCTTAAACCCTAGTTTATGCGCTATTCCGTAAGGAACCGATTGGATCCAAAAGTTTAATACTATGGTTAGAATTTATTCTTAATACTTTTCTCGTAGTTGTGGATGCTTGCGAGGGGGTTAATCATAAGTAGGAAGTTTGTTCAAGTAAGAACACCACCTACGCACCGGTCCACCCACATATCAAATTATCAAAGTAGCGAACACAAATCTAACCAACATGATGAAAGTGACTAGATGAAATTCCCATGTACCCTCAGGAACGCTTTGCTTATCATAAGAGACCCTTTTGGCATGTCCTTTGCCTCAAAAGGATTGGGCTACCTTGCTGCACTTTTTGTTTCTATTATTGTTATTTGCTCGCTACAAATTATCTTTCTATCAAACTGCTCGTTGCTTATAATTTCAGTGCTTGCAGAGATTACCTTGCTGAAAGCCACCTGCCATTTCCTTCCACTCCTCGTTGGGTTCGACACTTTTACTTATCGAAAGGACTACGATTGATCCCCTATACTTGTGGGTCATCAAGGCTCTTTTCTAGCACCATTGCTGGGGACTGAAGTGCTCTTGGTAAGGAAAAATTATTACTACGTGCTGAAATTTACTGTCACTTGTTACTATGGAAAACAATCCTTTGAGGGGTTTGTTCAGGGAATCTTCACCTCTACCGGAACCACAAGTCCTTTGGTCCCAATTCGTGGCTCGAACCAGGACTAAAGGGTGCCTTTGGTCCCGGTTGGTGGCACCAACCGGGACCAATTCCCCCCTTTAGTCGCGGTTGATGCCACCAACCGGGACCAAAGGCCTCTGCTTCCCGCCCTTTGGGCTGACGAAAAGTGACCTTTGGTCCCGGTTGGTGGCACAAACCGGGACTAAAGGGGGGCATGGTATAGGCTATGCGATGATATTGGATCTTGGAATTAGAATTGATTGAAATTGGAGTTTCACAAAAAAAAATTATCCTATGCATCTAGTTCGTCGTGATCAGAGTTATATATATAATTTTTGCCCTCGTGAAGGAGAAAGTATTGCTCTAGCTTGGGGGAGGCTTAAGTCAATGTTATATTCATGCCCCAATCATGAGCTCTCAAGAGAAATTATCATTCAGAATTTTTATGCTCTGCTTTCTCATGATGATCGATCCATGCTTGATACTTCTTGTACTCGTTCCTTTGTGAAGAAGACTATAGAATTCTGGTGGGATCTTTTATAAAGAATTAAATGCAACTCTAAAGATTGGGAACTCGATGAAGGTAAAGAGTTAGGTATTAAGCTTAAGTTTGATTGTGTTAAATCTTTTATGAATACCGATCCTTTTCAAAAGTTGAGCACTAAATATGGACCTGACTCTGAGATAGTAGCCTCCTTTTGTGAATCTTTTTCTACTCATGTTGATCTCCCGAAGGAGAAGTGGTTCAAATATCACCCATCTATTAAAGAGGAAATTAAATAACCACTAATAGCTAAAGATGAAACTATTATCTATAATGTTGATCAGTTGTTCCTACTGCTTATATTGAAAAACCACCTTTCCCTGTTAGGATAAAGGAACATGCTAAGTTTCAATTGTGGTCAATAAAAGCTATATTAGAACACCTAAACCAGCTGAACAAATCAAGGTAGAACCTAGTGTTTCTATGGTTAAGGATCTCCTGGTTGAAAATTTAGATGGGCATGTTATTTACTTATGTGATGAAGCTACTAGAATTGCCAAACCCGATGAAAAAGATAAACATAGACCTATTGTTGGCACGCCTGTTGTCTCAGTTAAAATAGGAGATCACTGTTATCATGGTTTATGTGACATAGGTGCTAGCGCGATTACTATTACTTTTACCTTATATCAAGAAATTATGAATGACATAGCACCAGCTGAAATACAAGACATAGATGTTACTATTAAACTTGCTAATAGAGACACCATCACACCACTTGGGATTGTTAGAGATGTTGAAGTCTTGTGTGGGAAAATAAAATGCCCTACTGATTTTGTTTTTCTTGGTTCCCCACAATATGACTTTTGTCCCATTATCTTTGGTAGACCTTTCTTGAACACCGTTAATGCTAAAATAGATTGTGAGAAACAAACTGTCGGTGTTAGCTGATGAGTCTCATGAGTTCAATTTTTCCAAGTTTAGTAGAAAACCTCATAAAAAAGAATTGCCTAGTAAGTATAAAAATATTGGTAGTGCTTCTATTGCTGTACCTCCTACTGATCCTTTAGAACAATATTTGCTAGACCATGAAAAATAGATAATATTTTCTTTGAACAACGTCCTCTGCTTAAACACAATTTGCCTACTGAAACTCTAGGAGGCCCTCCACCTAAAGGTGGTCCTATGTTTGAATTAAAACAATTGCCAGACACTTTGAAATAAGCTTATCTCGATGAGAAAAAGGTTTATCCTGTTATTATTAGTGCTAACATTTCAGAACATGGAGAATAAAGATTATTGAAAGTTCTAAGGAAGCACCAAGCTGCTATTGGATCTACTCTTGATGATCTTAAGAGCATTAGTCCCACTCTAAGTCAGCACAAGATTAATATGGAACCTGATGCTAAACCCGTTGTTGATAACCAACGTTGGTTAAATCCGAAGATGAAAGAAGTGGTAGGAATGGAAATATTAAAACCTCTAGAAGCAGGTATAATATATCCTATAGCTGATAGTATATGGGTAAGTCCTATTAATTGTGTCCCTAAGAAAGGACGTATTACTGTTGTTCCTAATGATAAGAATGAAGTTATTCCACAAAGAATTGTTACAGGCTATAGAATGGTAATTGATTTGAGAAAATTAAAAAAAAGCAACTAGAAAATATCATTACCCTCTTCCTTTTATTGATCAAATGCTAGAAAGATTATCTAAGCACACACATTTTTGCTTCCTTGATGGATATTCTGTTTTTTCACAAATACCTGTTTCTCAACCTGATCAAGAAAAGACCACTTTTACTTGTCCTTTTGGAACTTATGCTTATAGACGTATGCCTTTTGATTTATGCAATGCACCTGCTAACTTTCAGAGATTTATGACCGCTATATTCTCTGACTTTTGTGAAAAGGTTGTTGAGGTTTTCATGGATGACTTTTCTATTTATGGGAAGTCTTTTGATGATTGTTTAAGCAATCTTGATCGAGTTTTACGGAGATGTGAGCAAACTAATCTTGTCTTGAATTGGGAGAAATGCCACTTTATGGTTAAAGAAGGTATTGTTTTGGGCCATAAAATTAATGAAAGAGGTATTGAGGTGGACAAAGCTAAGGTTGATGCAATTGAGAAAATGCCATGTCCTAAATATATCAAAGGTATTCGTAGTTTCCTTGGTCATGTTGGTTTGACTTTTCAAAAAAAGTTTAGTCCTCGTACAAATATTTTGCAAAAGGATATTCCTTTTGTTTTTGATGATGAATGTTTAGAAGCCTTTGAAACACTCAAGAAAGCCTTAATTTCTGCACCTATTGTTCAACCACCTAATTGGACCTTGCCTTTTGAAATTATGTGTGATGCTAGTGATTATGCTGTTGGTGCTGTTCTAGGACAAAGAGTGGATAAGAAATTAAATGTTATTCATTATGCTAGTAAAACTCTAGACATTGCACGAAGAAATTATGATACAACTGAAAAAGAATTCTTATAAGTGGTGTTTGCTTGTGATAAATTTAGATCTTACATTGTTGATTCTAAAGTAATTGTTCACACTGATCATGTTGCAATAAAGTATCTTATGGAAAAGAAAGAGACCAAACCTAGGCTTATTCGATGGGTTCTCTTGCTACAAGAAATTTATTTGCATATCACTGATAGAAAAGGAGCAGAGAACCCCGTAGCTGACAACCTGTCTAGGTTGGAGAATGTTCTTGATGACCCACTACCTATTGATGATAGTTTTCCTGATGAGCAATTAGCTTCAATAAATGTTTCTAATAGTACACCTTGGTATGCAGACTATGCTAATCATATTTTTGCTAAATACATACCACCTAGTTTCACTTACCAACAAAAGAACAAATTATTCTATGATTTAAGACACTACTTTTGGGATGGCCCACATCTTTATAAAGAAGGAATAGATGGTATTATTAGACGTTGTGTACCTGAGCATGAATAGGAACAAATCCTACGGAAATGTCACTCCGAAGCTTATGGAGGACATCATGCGGGAGACGAAACTACTCACAAGGTATTGCAATCTGGGTTTTATTGGCCTACTCTCTTCAAGGATGCTTGTAAGTTCATCTTATCTTGTGATGAGTGTCAAAGAATATGTGATATCGGTAAGCGTCAAGAAATGCCTATGAATCATTCACTTGTTGTTGAACCATTTGATGGTTGGGGATTTGATTACATGCGACCTTTTCCTTCCTATAATGGGTATACTCATATTTTTTGTTGCTGTTGATTATGTTACTAAGTGGGTAGAAGCTATTCCAACTAGTAGTGTTGATTACAACACCTCTAATAAAATGCTGAAGGAAGTTATTTTACCAAGGTTTGGAGTCCCTAGATATTTAATGACTGATGGTGGTTCACAGTTTATTCATGGCGCTTTTCGTAAAATGCTTGCCAAGTATGATGTTAACCATAGAATTGCAGCACCCTATCATCCTCAGTCTAGTGGTGAAGTTGAACTTTGCAGTAGAGAAATAAAATTAATTCTATAGAAGACTGTCAATAGGTCCCAGAAGAATTGGTCAAATAAATTAGATGATGCACTTTGGGCTTATAGAACAACATATAAAAATCCTATGGGTATGTCTCCTTATAAAATGGTTTATAGAAAAGCTTGTCATTTACCTCTTGAGTTAGAACATAAAGCTTATTGGGCAATTAAAGAACTCAACTATGATTTCAAACTTGTCGGTGAAAAGAGGTTATTTGATATTAGCTCACTAGATGAATGGGGAACCCAAGCTTATGAAAATGCCAAGTTATTTAAAGAAAAAGTTGAAAGATGGCTTGATAAAAGAATCCAAAAGCGTGAGTTCACGGTTGAAGAATATGTTCTTTTGTACAACTCTTGTTTCAGATTCTTTGCAGGAAAACTCCTCTCCAAATGGGAAGGACCCTATATTGTCGAGGAGGTTTATCGATCTAGAGCCATGAAAATAAATAATGCCGAAGGTACTAAGCTGAAGGTCGTCAATGGGCAAAGAATAAAACATTATATCTCAGGTACGCCCATTAATGTTGAAAGCAATATTATCGAAACTATGACACCGGAAGAACACATAAAAGAAACCTTCCGGAACACTCCGGAATCGTGAAAAAGAGGAGGTACATGATACGGCAAGTAAACAGGCTCCGAAAAATTTGGAAAATTATTTTTTGTCAGCTGGGGAATATTATAAAATTAGGAAAATAAAAAACTACCAGGAAGGTGACCCTGGTGGGCACAAGACACCAGGGCGCGCCTGGCTTGCCAGGCGAGACAGGCACGCCAAGGTGGGTTGTGCGCACCTCGGGTACTTTCCGGACTCCGTTTTCTTCCATTTGCTTCTCTCCCAAGATAAAAATGATCTTTATATACCCCCGAACCTATTGACCACCGTATCACGGAGAAATCTTCTGCTTTCTTTTCTTACTGTTTTCGGTCAGATCTGTTGAGCTAGGTATCATGTCCTCTTCTTCCTCTAACAACATGGAAGAGGATGCTTGGTTGAGGAAGATCGAGCTGAAGAGAGAGGAGCCCATAGAAACCGTCAAAGAGGACAAGAGGAAGGAGGCCACCGGAGATCAAGCGTCGGTGGTTGAGCATGCCTGTCCTGGCCTGCCGAGGAGGAAGAAGAAGATATCCTTAAACCTTACTATGATCATCTCACCCCCACTGAGATTGAAGCTTTTCGGATCATCAAAACGGTTTGTGTGCAAATAAATATCTTACCCGTGAAAATATTCTGTTGCAAGAGCACATCATCGCCCTCCGGAACGTCATCTGTAGATTGGAGAATCTCTTGATCATGAAGGACAAGATCGCTGCCACTTCATCACCACCACGTCCTTCTTCATCACCAAAAGAAAATTGAGTATCGGGTATGGGCACTCACCTTGGCTTATGCCAAGCTTGGGGGAGGTGCTCCGTTATTATATCATCTCCACTATCTTTTGCCTTTATTTACCATAGTTCAATCCTTAAGTTATCTTTTGCTTTAGATGAATAAAAATTTAGTTCGATCCTTTCTTTTGAGAGTTTTCTTAGTGATCTATCTTTGTAATCGTGTGCGAGATATATAATAAAGTTTAGTTGGAGTTTGGTTTTCTTTACTTTCATGTTCAATAAAAAAAGAAAGGAAATAAATGAAAAAGATCATATGCTAATCCTATGGTAAGTAATGACATCACATAAGGAAAAGTATAAGTAGAAAATTTTACTAGAGATTGACAAACATAGCATTGGTCAATGATGCAATTCATGCAAGAATTAATAAGAGAAGAGAATATTCACATGCAAATACACTATCTTGGAAATCTTTTGTGATTGTGAGCCCCCATCAAAATATTATATGCAAAAATTGTTGACGTTGGACAAGGAAGACAACATAATGATTTATGTTTGTTCATATTCACATAGAAGTTATATTGTCATAGATTCTTCAACATGTGGTGCTTGCCCCCATCTTTGCTAGCCAAAAATTCCGCAACAAGTAGAGAACTTGCATCAAAACCCTAACCAATCTTATTTTCAAGATTCCACCATACCTACCTCAAGATTGAGCAAGATCCTTAAAGTAAGTTGTCATCGGTGCAATAAGGCAATAAAAATTGCTTCTAGAAGTGTTAGATCATTTATTGTAAGAGAAAATTAAGCGTTGTACAAACTTGTGATGGCAAAGAATCAAAGCAACAGACTGCATAATAAAGGTTGCTATCATAAGGGGCAATATAACGTGACATTCTTTTACACTAAGGGATTGAGCATATAAACAAAAAGTGCATGGAAACCTCTGCTTCCCTCTGCGAAGGGCCTATCTTTTACTTTTATATATTTACTTTCATGTAAGAGTGAAAGTTTTTCTCTCTATTCCTTTTATTTTTCTCTTTTGGCAAGCATCATGTGCCGAGGAAAGATCTAGGCACATATATCCAGTTGGATATGGGTAGCATGAGTTATTATTGTTGACATCACCCTTGAGGTTAATATGTTGGGAGGCGAAATTATAAGCCCCCATATTTCTATGCGTCTGGTTGAAACATTTTGCTCATGTGTATGCGGTGAGTGTTCGCAATCATAGAAGACTATATAATGGTTGAGTATGTGTACTTGCCTAAAGGCTCCGATACGCGACCCTTCCTGAAAAGATGATGAATTGTAGTTGGAAAGTTGACTGAGAACATAGTTTGTTGGTTTCCAATAGAGTTTATGCTTTATACTTCGATGTTGTGATGAATTGTTACTTATTCATGAGAAGTCTATGATAAAAAATTTACGTTAAAGTTTGTTGCTATTATAATAATTTACATGATGCTTCTATGTCCGTATTTTTTTATCGACACCTCTCTCTCTAAGCATGTGGACAATTTTTTCGATTTTGGTTTTCGCTTGAGGACAAGCGAGGTCTAAGCTTGGGGGAATTGATATGTCCATTTTGCATCGTGTTTACCAACTGTTATTTATAATGTTTTTATGCATAATAATGCTTTTTGGAGTAACTATAATGCCTTTTCTCTCATAATATGCAAGGTTCACACAAAGAGGGAGAATTCCGGGAGCTGGAAATCTGAACCTGAAAAAGCTATGCCAGGCCACCTATTTTGCACAACTCCAAATGAGCTGAAACTTTACCAGGAATTTTTATGGAATATATGAATAATACTGGAGCAAATAACTATAGGAGGGGGGCCACCTGGTGAGCAGAAGACACCACGGCATGCCCTGGTGGGTTGTGCTCAGCCCAGCCCACCTCTGGTGCCCATCTTCTGGTATATAAGTCATTTTGACCTAGAAATATAAGGAGAGGACTTTTGGGATGAAGTGCCGCTGTCTCGAGGTGGGACTTGGGCAGGACCACTTTTGCCCTCTGGTGGAGCGATTCCGCCGAGGGAACTTCTCTCCCGGAGGGGGAAATCATCGTCATCACCATCACCAACAATTCTCCCATCTTGGGGAGGGCAATCTCCATCAACATCTTCAACAACAACATCTCCTCTCAAACCCTAATTCATCTCTTGTGTTCAATCTTTTTACCACAACTATAGATTGGTGCTTGTGGGTGACTAGTAGTGTCGATTACATCTTGTAGTTGATTACTATATGGTTTATTTTGTGGAAGATTATATGTTCAGATCCAATATGCTATTTAATACACCTCTTTTCTTGAGCATGATTATCATTTGTGAGTAGTTACTTTTGTTCTTGAGGTCACGGGGAGAATATTGTTGCAAGTAATCACAACCACATATAAACAATTTGGTAAGATTTGCAGCTGTCATATTGGGTATATTGCCATTTGTCAAATTGGAAAGATTGACATTTGTTTATCTAGTAACATTGCCATTTGTCATCCTTGTAACACTGCCATTTGTCAAAATGTGCAGCTAAAAATCACTAGCAGTATCTATTTTTTGCAACTAAAATTCAGTAATTAAGCCTAGATTTCATTCATAGATTAAGCAGTCATTCTTTATACAAACAGTTCAACTCGACAGCTGAACCGACCAAACTTTTCCCCAATTGTTGCCAACCACGTACTGAAATAGCTACTTCAACTATATATACTAGCTAATTTTAAGTACGTTGTACAGTTCCACCACATCTATAGTCAGATGAACTGAACAAAATAGCCCCTAAATACTACTACTACTACTATGGAGGGGTTTTGTACTACATCCGCAGCCTCTCCTCTACTGAGCATGCTCAGTAAGAGGAAGAGGAGGAGGAGTCTACCGACGAGATGGACATCTGCAATACGGTGCCGCTACTGCACCTTCAGTGAAAGCTCACCTCGAATGCCCTCTGCCGCTCCAGACGACCCCTCTCGAAGCGGCGGGACTGCTCATGGATCTCCTTATTCCCTGCCTCTGCATCTGTGTATGTTGCGGTCACGGCTGCAATAAGGCTCTTTGCATGCTCGACGAGGCGCTCCTCCTCCTCCCGCAGGAACACAATGTAGCGCACGAGGTCGCTGACACACCTGTGGGCCTCCACCTCCGCCTCCCACCTTCGGGCGGCGGTGGCAGAGCGGGTGATGAACTAGGCAGTCGATGGTGAGCTGGCGGCCACGGCGGCTGACGGTGGGGTGGCGACCATGACCACCACCTCCCGCCTTCAGGCCATGGTGGCGGAGCGGGTGATGGCCATGATGGCTGGCAATGGGGTGGCGGCCACGATGGACACCTCCCGCCTTCGGGCCGCAGCCGCGGAGCGGGTGATGGCCCTGGCTTTCGACGGTGGTGTGGCGGCCACGACAGCAGGTGGTGGTGTGGCAGCAACGGCTGCCGGCAACAGCTACCAACGGGTCGCAACGGTGAAGCGTGTGGTGGGTGTTCCACGCACACCCAAGAAGGACGCCACGCGCACTACACAACGTCGGGGGCTGTGCCCCCACAGTGTAGCCTCCCAGCTGGAGTCGTCCTCTAGTGACGGCACAGTGGCTGAGTGATGATGAATGACCGGTGCCATTGGCAATTATGGGAGAAGCAGACAAGATAAGCTACAGGGTGTGAGAATGCGATGCAGGACTCGCCGACCGTGAGGGTTTATATAGTAGGATGGTAAGGATTGGAATTTTGGGGGATTTCACCAAGTCAGGTGGGAAGCTTGCACGGGAACGGGCTCACCACCATTTGGCAAAAAGAATGCCCCCGCGCGCTGCTCAAGCTTGCGCTCGAAGCCGTCTACGGCAGCGGGGTGACAAGACGTGCGAGAGGAGGACAAAAGGGCACATACACATACGGTTAATAAAAAAATGTTTGCGATTTAATTACCTACTATACCCTCATCCTGGTTTATAAGTAGGATTTAACTAATAAAATACGAATGCATGTCGACAAAGATTATACTTTTGGATTCGTAATTGAACATAGTTTCCTATTATATAATTTTTATAACATGCATTAACATTTTGTTGGTGAAATTGAAGGGCAAAGTATGGCATGGAATATAAAGGGGACTAATAGATCAAGACGGTGGTATTAGCACATGGCCGCTCTCTACGCAGCGACGCAACTGCCGGCCGACTTGTAGGTGATCATTTCTTGCGTGTTCAACTGCTCTATGCGTGTGGTTGCTCGCGGTTGTGGCGGCCGCGACGCGCTCTGCTCTCGCGTCCCTCCGGGCACTCTACCCTCCTCCCTCCAGATACGTCCATTTTGCATCATGTTTACCTACTGTTATTTATATTCTTTTTATGCATAATAATGCTTTTTGGAGTAATTCTAATGCCTTTTCTCTCATAATATGCAAAGGTTCACACAAAGAGGGAGAATACCGAGAGCTGGAATTCTAGACCTGAAAAAGCTACGTCAGGCTACCTATTCTGCACAACTCCAAATGAGCTGAAACTTTACAAAGATTTTTTATGGAAAATATAAGAAAAATTGGAGCCAATAAGTACCAGTGGGGGCCTACCAGGTGGGCATAACCCACCTGGGCGCGCCAGGAGGCGCAGGCGCGCCCTTGTGGGTTGTGCCCTCCTTGGCCCACCTCCGGTGCCCCTCTACTTGTATATAAGTCATTTTGACCTAGAAAAAAATAAGGGGAGGACTTTCGGAACAAAGCGCCACCGTCTCGAGGCGGAACTTGGGCAGGAGCAGTTTTGCCCTCCAGCGGAGTGATTCCGCCAGGGGAAATTCCCTCCTGGAGGGGGAAATCATCGTCATCATCATCACCAACAACTCTCCCATCTCGAGGAGGGAAATCTCCATCAACATGTTCAACAGCACCATCTCCTCTCAAACCCTATTTCATCTCTTGTGTTCAATCTTTGTACCGGAACTATAGATTGGTGCTTGTGGGTGACTAGTAGTGTTGATTACATCTTGTAATTGATTACTATATGGTTTATTTGGTGGAAGATTAAATGATCAGATCCATTATGCTATTTAATACCCCTCTGATCTTGAGCATGATTATCATTTGTGAGTAGTTACTTTTGTTCTTGAGGTCACGAGAGAAATCTTGTTGCAAGTAATCATGTGAACTTGACATGTGTTCGATATTTTGTGATTCCGATGGTATGTATGTTGTGATTCCCTTAGTGGTGTCATGTGAACGTTGACTACATGTGTAACACCCTCGATGCGACTATAGCTCCCACGTGTCGAGGCACGACTTAGAGACATAATCGCATTGAAGGCATATGTCGCAAGTTAGGAAATCTTCACAACATCCCATGTAATATGAATAATAAAGGGGAGAACATAGTTGGCTTACACTCGCCATGTCAATCAAGAACATAAATAACATTACATCATCCAAACACTCATGGCCCGACTACGGCGCCAAAATAAAAGAGGACCCAACATGCGACACGGTCCCACTCACCCCCAACTGGGCACCACTACTGATCATCGGGAAAGGAAACGTAGTATTGTTGAGAGTCTTCGTCGAACTCCCACTTGAGCTCATACGCGTCACCTGGAGCGGAATCATCAGGCCCTGCATCTGGTGTAATAGTAATCTGTGAGCCACAGGGACTGAGCAATCTCGCACCCTCGCAATCAAGACTATTTGAGCTTATAGGTAAGGCAAGGTAAAAATATGAGTGGAGCTGCAGCAAGTGACTAGCAAGTATGGTGGCTAACTTATTTGCAAAAGAGAGCGAGAAGAGGAGGCAAAGCACGAGCGAGAAACTAGAGAGCAACCTGCGCAAACATTACTCCAACACCGTGTCCACTTCCCGGACTCCGCCGAGAAGAGGCCATCATGGTAACACACTCGGTTGATACATTTTAGTTAAGTTAAGGTTCAAGTTATCTACAACCAGACATTAACAAATTCCCATCTGCCCATAACCGCGGGCACAGCTTTCAAAAGTTCAATCCCTGCAGGAGAGTCCCAACTTAGCCCATGACAAGCTCTCACGGTCAACGAAGGAATAGACCTCCACCCGAGACACACCGATCAAACTCGGTATCCCGGTACAACAAGACATTTCGATAGGTTAAAACAAGTCCAGCAACACCGCCCGAATGTGCCGACAAATCCTGATAGGAGCTGCACATATCTCTTTCTCAGGGCACACTCAGATTGTCCAAACTTCCGGTAGGCCAGCCCAGAGTTGCCCCTGGTAGCCACCGGCGGCTGACGGTTTGGACCAACACTCAGAGGAGCATTGGCCCGGGGGGGTTAAAATAAGATGACCCTTGAGTCTGCAGAACCCAAGGGAAAGAAAAGGCTAGGTGGAAAATGGTAAAACCAAGGTTGGGCATTGCTGGAAAAGCTTTAATCAAGGCGAACTATCAAGGGGTTCCCATTATAACCCAACCGCATAAGGAACGCAAAATCCGGGAACATAACACCGATATGATGGAAACTAGGGCGGCAAGAGTGGAACAAAACACTAGGCGAGAGGCCGAGCCTTCCACCCTTTACCAAGTATATAGATGCATTAAGATAACACGGCAATATAATGATATCCCAACAAGTAAATAAAAGATGTTCCAATAAGGAACGGCCTCCAATCTTCACCTGCAACTAGAAACGCTATAAGAGGGGCTGAGCAAAGCGGTAACAAATCCAATCAACGGTTTGCTAGGACAATGGTGGGTTAGAGGTTTGACATGGAAATTTGGGAGGCTTTCAAGCAAGTGGTAGGCATCGTAGCAATGGCATAGCAAAAGAGCGAGCAAAACTAGCATAGCAAAGATAGTAGTGATTTCGAGGGTATGATCATCTTGCCTGCACAGTTGTCAGAGTTGACTGGATCCTCAAAAGCAAACTCAACGGGCTCCTCGGTAGCGAACTCGTCTCCCGGCTCTACCCAAACAAGACAAACAAGCAACAAGGACACAATCAACCACGTGCAAACTCAAACAACACGATGCAAAGATGATATGCTATGCGGGATGCGATGCTGGATGCAAAATGCAAGATATGATAGGAAATGCATGAACCTGGCCTCAACTTGGAAATCCAAGTGTGCCACTGGAAAGATGGGATAAAATCTCTTGAAAATGATATAAAGAACGCCGGAATCGGAGTTACGGTTTGGAAATGGCAAGCGATTCAAAATTGACACCGGTCTGCGATTTACAGCAAGTAGGCATCTAAATGCAATGAAATGAACATGCTGCAACATCCAAACATGACAACAAAATACATGGCAGGGATGCACACAAGATGCTTAACAAAAGTCTAGCACTGAGCTACGGCCAATTCATCCATTAGGAGGTTCACACAAGCATGGCAAAAACGCAAATGGTAAAACAGATCTCAGACTTGGTGAAATTAACACTTGTCTGGAATGTCAGATCATATAGCCCTCTTCGGAGCAACAAAACAACATGCTACAGGACCTGAACATGACAAAGAAAGACATGGCATGGAGCTACTCAACAAGTTTAACAAAAGTCCCTTAGTGACCTTGAGCCAAAAGGGATCACAAAATATACTAACAAGCACACGAACATAGCAAAAACATAATCAGTTTTCAGACAGTGAAAACTGGGACATGCTGAAACATAACTCACGAAGGCATGTTTACGAGCTTGATGCACTCACCACGGTGCAAGTCATGGCAAGACAAGCATACACCCATAAAGAAGGCACAAAATACAAGCTAGAAATGGCAAGAACAATGGCATAGCATGCACGGATCAACTACAATAACATCGGCAAAATCGCGAACAAGTTGATGATCTGCCCAGATTCACAACGAAGCAAAAGTAGAGCTCGATTGACTCAAGCTAGGGTGGTCCATAATTGCAAACAAAGACATGGATGGATAGAGCACTACAAGATTAACAAAACTCCCTTACTGATCATCCTCAAAAGAGGCACGGATCACTAGGAAACAACATGAACATATGGCATCATGAACTAAACAATCCCAGACTTAGTGAAAACTACTAAGTCCCTGAAAACAGATTTACCGGGTCCCTCACTTTGCAAGCTTGCACAAGTCACCACACACATCACAAAAATGCATGGGTTGCACCTCTAGAAAGATAACAAAATCCTTAACAAAACATATGTAGGACTCACAGGCATATCATGCACACAATAATCATGACAAAAATGACAAAAGTCTAAGATGAACTAGCAGATCTGACAATTAACTCATGAAGCCTCCTTCTAACAGCATTTCGGGCATAAATATGCACTCAAATGAAAATGATGCAATGGAATGAAATGATGTACTCATCGAGACGAACATTTTGATATACTATATGTCCAAAACGGAGCTACGGATGCGGAGATATAGCAGGTGCAAGAATGCAAAAAATAGGGTTCCCTGGGAAAAAGTCAACCCTAAAAATTCCGAGGTCTCCACCGGAATCACTGTAGCCACCGGAGATGTAGAAGTGGCCGGCGAGGTCGGGGTGGTCACCGGAGTGGGATCCGACCGGAGTTGCGGCGGCCGGAGACGGGGATGGCGGTGAGGAGGGGGCGGCGGAGCTCCTGGCAGCAGGCGGCGGAGGCGGCCGGCGAGTTCGCGGCGGCGGTGGTCGCCGGTCGTCGATGGCGGCGAAGCTCCTCGGCGGCGGCGGTGTAGACAGGCGGCGGGGCGAAGCGGATCGGGCGGCGTGGTGCGGGGCTCGGTCGGGCGGCGGACGGGCCGGCGCGGGGCCTGCGGGCCCGCATCGGTGGGAGGCGGCGGCGATGTGGGCACACTGCCACGTGGCAATGCAGGATTGGCGGCGGCGGAATCTGGACGTTGTCCGGCTCGTCCGGACACGTCCGGCGGTGGCGGAGAGGGATTTTTTTAGGGTTTCGAGAGGGGATCCGCGAATTTTCGAGGGGGGGTGTTTAAATAGACATAGAGGGAGCTAGGAGAGTCCAAATGAGGTGCGGTTTTCGGCCACGCGATCGTGATCGAACGCTCTAGGACATGGAGCAGAGTTTGGTGGGTTTTGGGCCAAATTGGAGGGGTGTTAGGCTGCAACACACACGAGGCCTTTTCGGTCCCTCGGTTAACCGTTGGAGTATCAAACGAAGTCCAAATGGTACGAAACTTGACATGCGGTCTACCGGTAGCAAACCAGGGCCGCTTGGCAAGTCTCGGTCCAATCCGGAAATGTTTAATCCCCACACACGAAAGAAAGCTAGAAATGATCACCGGAGGAGAACGAAGCGCCGGAATGCAAAACGGACAACGGGGAAAAATGCTTGAATGCATGAGACGGACACATATGCAAATGCAATGCACATGATGACATGATATGAGATGCATGACAACGACAACAACACACGGAGACAAAAACTCGAACCCGAGGAAATAAATATATCTTAACGCCGGAAACGGCAAGAGTTGGAGTACAAATAGGGAAAGTTACATCTGGGGTGTTACAACATGACACTTCACTATATTTGGGCCTAAGGGAATGCATTGTGGAGTAGTTATTAGATGATGGGTTGCGAGAGTGACAAGCTTAAACCCTAGTTTATGCGCTATTTCGTAAGGGGCTGATTTGGATCCAAAAGTTAATGCTATGGTTAGAATTTATTCTTAATACTTTTATCATAGTTGCAGATGCTTGTGAGGGGGTTAATCATAAGTAGGAGGTTTGTTCAAGTAATAACATCACCTAATCACCGGTCCACTCACATATCAAATTATCAAAGTGGCGAACACAAATCAAACCAACATGATGAAAGTGACTAGATGAAATTCCCGTGTACCCTCAAGAACACTTTGCTTATCATAAGAGACAGTGTTAGCCTGTCGTTTGTCTCAAAAGGATTGGGCTGCCTTGCTGCACTTTTGTTACCGTTACCGTTACTTACTAGTTACAAATTATCTTGCTATCAAACTACTCCTTACTTATAATTTCAGTGCTTGCAGAGAATACCTTGTTGAAGACCTCTTGTCATTTCCTTCTGCTCCTCGCTGGGTTCAACACTCTTACTTATAGAAAGGACTACGATTGATACCATATACTTGTGGGTCATCACATCCACACGCACTCTACTCCTGCGTCCCTCTGGGCGCTCTGCTCTCGCTTCCCACTGGTTCACAATCACGTACGTTCATGCTGCCATTATGCATGCGGTTGCACCGGGCATGGCGCGACGTTGTAGTTACCCGCTGCAAAAACTGCCATGCAAACGCGCCGAGAATCCAGGGCAAGGACACATACACAAGCTACGAGATGTACATGCAGATCGTTGACATGAGAGAGTGTCCTCTTCCTGCCCCAGACGAGGGATAGTGTCACGAAGTAGTGGCGGGAGCATCACAAGAAGTAGATGACTAGACGACTGTTTCTCCTAGTTTAGAATGCATGCAATTGTTTATTGAGGTGTGTGCGAATGATCTGTATAGTCACTTATGTAATTGGATGTTTATTTCAGTTATATATATACATGCTATTCTTTTGTAGACAGAGCAAATCACACAGCTTATTAGCAGCAATCGTCTGTGTTATTATTGGTCTTCGCACACATTTCTGATTATGGACTTGCTTTTCGCGTATCATACACATCTTGTTCAGTTGAACCGTTTCAATTGTGTTGCCTAATCAAACACGGTTCATCCTAGTGAACTGTATGTCGTATAGCACACACGCACCTTGATCTGACTGACCATTTCTATTGTGTTGCCTAATCACACACAGTTCACCCTAGTGAACTATATGCCGTATATCGCACACACCCTCATCTGGTTGCCCATTTCTGTTGTTCTGTCTCATCACAAACAGTTCTTCTGGATTAACCGTTTGCCATGCATTGCACACACAACTCTAATCTGAACCATGTTTGATGTCACCGCTATCGCAAACATTTTGCATCTTTTTTGATGGTTTTATTAGAGTACCGTTTGTGATTAATGCATAGCACACAGTTTCGTCAAAGGGTCTCTCATCATAGTGTTGCATTAGCAGCATCCTGTAGTAGTGGCCGGTAATCTGCCCAGCTCCATGTTATCATGTGTTCTAACCATCTCAAATACAGAGGCACCGCCAGCTCAACCGTATTGATAGCCCGCTTATGGACCTTCTGGTCATGCTTGCACGTGCTCGTAGTGAAGACATGATACTGGCCATTGTTGAGCTGCTTGGGATTACTCTCGTAGATTGACTGATTATTCTGCTGCTGATTACCATGCCCAGACTACTTACTATGACCACCATGGTTCCCTTGGTCATGATAACTAGCATTTGAGCCACCACCAACACTGAAGTCGGCTCCCTGAAAACCTCCAGAGCTTGACCCGCCGGATGGCCCATTGTTGTTGCCGTGATACTGAAAAGACTGGTTCCTGTGCTCTCGCATGATATAACAGTCCTTCCAAACATAACTAGATGGCTTGTTAGGATAACTGTGCTTCGAATACGACCCATTAAGGTATTCCTCATAATTCTTGGGCTTCCCCCATTATAAGGTTGCTTGCCATTACGATGCAGTTTTTTGAACCCTGGATTAGTGTTAGCTACAAAATCTGACCCGCCATCGGGGTATCTGCGCTTCCCACCATTGCCCTAGTTATTGTGATTACGATTTTGTGTCAAGGCATTCTATTGTTGACCCTTGCCACCACTATTTTTCTTGCCTTTACCCGGTATGTCCTCGTCAGAGCCGGGATCCTTCGTACCATCAGAATAAGCATATCTAGTAAGTACGTCCATGAGATTGCCCATATCCGTCTTACGCTTAAGTCGTCCCAATTTCTTCTTAAGGGGCTCAAAGCGGTAGTTCTTTTCAAGAATCAATACGGCTTGAGCCTCCCTGATGTTGTCGGAAGAGTGAATGATAGCGGTGACCCGGCAAGCCCAATGATGGGTCGACTCATCTTCACGCTGCACACAGTGCTCCAGATCCACAATAGTCATTGGATTCTTGTAGGTTCCATGAAAATTTGTGATAAAACACTCTTTTAACTCCGCCTAGGTGCTGATGGAATTTGGGGGGGGGAGGTTTTTCAACCAAGTGTGAGCCGGTCCCTCCAACATCATAGTGAAGTACTTGGCGCACACCACATCACTGACGTCCAACGTATCCATGGCCAGCTCATAGCTCTCAATCCAATCCTCTAGAGGGAGGCCTGCCGTGTAGTTAGGTACCTTGCGAGGACCCTTAAAATCCTTGGGCATGCGCTATTGTGTAAAATCGACACTAGGCATTGCACTCCGATGGTTCTGAAATTTGACCCGGCACCTACCGAGGAAGAAGGAACCACCGGGGGTGTCTGATAAGCCCCCTGGGTTCCTGATTCCGCTCTGCACTGGGCTCTTGCATCGTCCACACTCGCTTGAGCGTCAGTCCTCGTGTTAAGGGTGGGGTGTCCTAGGGCAGGTTACAACATCATTCACTGCTGGAAACTGCTGGCGACTCAGCATGCGGGCTGTAGCTACGACTCGATAGTGGTGTAGAATGAACACGATGCCGGCTGGAAGAGTAATTAGCCCGCTGAGCAATCGTCGTCTACAACAGCTCAATGGCGTTCCAGGTTTCAACTCCGACCGTGACTCGCCGGTGATAGGGATCGTAGTAAGTCGGGTTTCCGCTGCTACCATGTTATCCACCGGGTTGGAGAAGTGACCCGACGGTGTCGGGAAGTGTGGCGGTGGTGTCCGACCAACGTGGGAATCGGGGGTTGGCTCCTCCCTTAGGGCCGGTTCTAACTAGAGTGGCTGAGCTGCTACTCTGCTCCCTGGCGTATTAGGGGTTAATTGGGGTATAACCGATGCTCCTGGGGTACTTGAGCCTGCCCTTGGCGTATTGAACAAACGCGCGGGATCACAACTCGTAGGTATACGCCTCTGGTACCTCTGCTGATGAACTGCGTTGGAAGTGTTCTGCTCAAGGTTTAGATGCCAAGCCTGCATCTTCAGACGCTTCGCCTCTGCATTGATGTGAGCTTGCAACTCGGCCGTCCGTGTGTTTTCAGCATCGATGTCCTCCTGGGCCTTGGTCATCTGTTTGCGAATCTTCGCAATCTCGGTATTACGCTCTGCCTCATTTTCCGAAGTGACCTCGGTTGCTAGCAAGGTCGTCAGGGTGTTCATCAGCTCAGGTAAAACTTGAGAGAGGGGCCTGGCTAAGCCGGATGCTGATGGATTTGTTGTCGTTGTTGCCCCGACCGTCATAGCATTGAGAACCAGCGCCATCCCTGCCATGAAGATGGCGGCTCGACTCGGCGGCTCGTTGGGGTCCGGAATAATGTCGCCATCGGAACAGTCCCCAAGCCTGCCGTCTTGAAGTTGGTAGATCGACTCCGTCTCACCAGTCATGGACTCATCACCTGAGTAGATGAGAGTCTCTCCTCTAGACACAAAATTCTCTGCGAGCTCCACGCCCTGCGTGAACCCAACGAAGACGTGCTTCCGGCCGACTTGGATCCTGGTTGGTTGCGTGTGCCGAGCCGGCTCGACGAGTTCGGTGCAGACTCTGGCTTAGGCTTAGATCCACCGATTTTGGAGATGAAGATGTAGATCCCGCTGAAGGGGACCCAGTACCCGTACTTGATTGAGTCGGCCTCGGGGCCCCAGCCGGCGTCGTCGATGTAGAGTTTGCTGTGGCGATTCTTGGTCATCCTTCCAAAGGAGTATCCCTCGACCCCTAGGAAAGATCCCTTCAATAACTCGAAACCACCATGCGCCAGCCCCACGGTGGGCGCAAACTATCATGGTTTTGTCACGCCAGATGCCCTAGTGTGAGGACTTAGACGTGAGGCCGTCGCAAGTGGCGATTAGCTTATTGGGGTTGAGTGGATCGAGAGACACGAGTTTACCCAGGTTCGGCCCCTCATGGCGGAGGTAAAAGACCTACTCCTACTTTTCTGCTTATTGCTTGATTATCTATTACAAGGGAGCGGATTCGCTTGAACTAGCTACCGATTGATTTTAACCTGATCTATCTGTCCTGCGGACTCGCCTTTAGATACAGGTCGAGGCCCCTAGGTTTACAAGAGTCCGGCTCGTGTTATGACCCGTGACTAAGTCCAACTCTTTGTCGCCTTGCTCCTCTGTTAAGTCATCATGTCGCGGCTTATGCTTCTAGGCCGTCACCGCCGCCTTCTAGTTCCGGACCCTATGTCGGCCCATCCTATGAGCTGCCATTCCAGTCTTGAGTCTTGATCACTCTAGTCTATCTGAAGTTTATCTCCGAGAGTCGCCAGTGATATGAACCGGCCTTTTTATGCCAGGCTATATCATGGTGTCATATCCGCAAAAACTTGCGATGATCCAAAAGAACACAAAAGATTCGACGTAACAAGATGTGTGTGATACCCGACAAATAGGTTGGTAATTAGAATTATGTGCGATAATTATATATAGCGCATACGATTTTGTGTTGTGAATTACGTGCTCGACAGGGCACACAATTCAAGAAACCAACCTATGGGTGATATGTAAAAGATCTCTGTTGAATATGTATTGCTAACCCTCTGGAATGAGATTGACAGGGGGAATAGAGATAACAAATTAATATGATCAAATGACAACATATATATAAAGTCTTCTTAATTTATCCCTTCTTCTTCTTATCGTTGTTTGATGGCCCCGCGGAATCGTCTTGGCGACAATGATTCTTATCGTTGTTCGTTGGCTTTTCATTGCAGCCTTTGTCGTCATTGTCGTTGATGTCCTTGCCGTCCTCCTTCTCATTTGACCATTACTCCTCCTCATCATCACCGCCCTCTTCTTCTTCCTCCAACACCTCCTCGTACATCTGGTTGTCGTCTGATGAGTCGGGCGGTGGCGTCCCTTCCATGATCCGGATAAAATCGAGCTCAGGGCTCGATGCCAGACTCATGGAAGACGAGCGGGATGATTCCGAGGTTGACCTATCATCGGGCGCCAGACTGTTGGCCAAACTGTCGCTCGACATGGCTGTGGCACATATACGAACCGTGAGAAAATGAGATTGATGTGTAGAATGGCCGGGCGGGACGATGAAGATGGTGGATACCGAAGCAGGGTATGTGGAAAATATAAATGGCAATTGAAGCGAGGAATTGACAGATTATATCCTCGCCTTGGCAAGCGGTTAGAATACTGATATAATCAACCACAATTATTAGTACACATCCATTCCAAATTCCTATGGTTGCGTAGTTCTCAATGCGATAATTGCACACATGGGTTGGAGCGTCCAAATGTGAAACAAGAATTTTTCATACCCCCTCTGTACTGCTGTATTAGTCATCTAAGGTTGTGCACCGCAACCAAGCCAAGGAAAAACAAGAGAACTTGATGTTTATTTGCTAATTAATACCATTGCATGCAGAGAATTGACCACTTCATGTTATGCTAAGTAGTCTCAAGTCATTGAATGCATACACATGCCCATGTCTCCTATTGGGTGATTTATTTTTTCAGGGAAAAAACTGGGAACGAGTTTTGGGATTATTTGGTTTTTGTAATGTGACATATGCATGGATACGAAGGGAGTAGGACAGTTGGCAAGCAATAGATGAGCTGAAACACCCAGAATGCGGCTATCTCTCCCACGTGTCGGGGCGCGACTTAGAGGCATAGCCACATGGTAGTTTAGTCGCAAGAGGGGTAATCTTCACACAATCCCATCTACTGAATAAGCAAGGGATACAAGTTAGCTTACAATCGCCACTTCACACAATACATAAATAATTCATACATCATCCAAATACACTCAAAGACCGACTACAGCCAAATCCGAATAAGAAGGAAGACAACCCCAAATGCTAGATCCCCGATCGTCCCAACTGGGCTCCACTAATGATCATCAGGAAACGAAACATAGTAATGACCCAGATCCTCGTCGAACTCCCACTTGAGTTCGGTAGCATCACCTGCACTGGTATCATTGGCACCTACAACTGTTTGAAAGTATCCATGAGTCACGAGGACTCAGCAATCTCACACCCACGAGATCAAGACTATTTAAGCTTATGGGTAGGATAAGGTAGGGAGGTGGAGCTGCAGCAAGCACTAGGCATATATGGTGGCTAACATACGCAAAAAAGAGCGAGAAGAGAAGCAATGCACGGTCGAGAAGATATAAGTAATCAAGAAGTGATCCTGAAGCTACTTACGTTCAAGCATAACACAAGACCGTGTTCACTTCCCGGACTCCGCTGGAAAGAGACCATCACGGCTGCACACGTGGTTGATGCATTTTAATTAACTCAAGTGTCAGGTTCTCTACAACCGGATATTAACAAATTCCCATCTGCCACATAACCGCGGCCACGGCTCTCGAAATTTTATACCCTGTAGGGGTGTCCCAACTTAGCCCATCACAAGCTCTCATGGTCAACGAAGGATATTCCTTCTCCCGAAAAGACCCGATCAGTCTCGGAATCCCAGTTACAAGATATTTCGACAGTGGTAAAACAAGACCAGCAAGACCACCCGACTGTGCTGAGAAATCCCAATAGGAGCTGCACATATCTCGTTCTCAGGGAACATCGGATAAGCTAAGCATACAAGTACCAACATAACCCAAGTTGCCAAGGGAAGGTCCCGCACGGTGGTCTAGTTTGGACCAACACTCAGAGGAGCACTGGCCCGGGGACTTAAAATAAATACGACCCTTGAGTCCGCGGAACCCAAGGGAAAAAGGCTTAGGTGGCAAATGTTAAAACCAAGGTTGGGCCTTGTTGGAGGAGTTTTATTCAAGGAGAACTGTAAAGTGGTTCCCATAACACCCAACCAGGAAGGAACGCAAAATCAAGGAACATAACACCGGTATGACGGAAACTAAGGTGGCAAGAGTGGAACAAAACACCAGGAAAAAGGCCGAGCCTTCCACCCTTTACCAAGTATATAGATGCATTAATTAAAATAAGAGATAATGTGATATCCCAACATTTCCATGTTCCAACATGGAACAAACTTCAACTTCACCTGCAACTAGCAACGCTATAAGTGGGGCTGAGCAAAAGCAGTAACATAGCCAAACAACGGTTTGCTAGGAAGGTGGGTTAAAGGCTTGACATGGCAATATGGGAGGCATGATATAACAAGTGGTAGGTAGCGCGACATAACGATAGAGAGAACAACTAGCAAGCAAACATAGAAGTGATTTCGAGGGTATGGTCATCTTGCCTGCAAAGTTCTCAGAGTTGTCGAAAGCTTGATCATCGTTAGAGTACTCAACAGGTACCTCGGTCACGTACTCGTCTCCCGGCTCTACCCAAGGCAAGAACACAAGCAATGGAACAACAGTCAATCACGGTGCAATGCACAAGCAACATGATACAAATACATGGCATGATATGCAAGATATATTATGCAATGCATATGCATGCTCCGGAAGGGAAATAATGAACAAGGCATCAACTTGGCAAACCAAGTATGCCGCTGGAAAGATGAGATGATTTCGGTTGAAATCGATGTAAAGATCACCGGAAATAGATGCATGGTTTGCAAATGGCAAGCAAAACAAAAATGGCGCAAATATGCGATTAACAACATGATGACACTTAGAATGCAACAAGAAACTAAGCTACTACACACCAACATAGCAAAAAAGCATATGTCAATGATGTACAAGAGATGCTTGACAAAACATGAACACTGATCTATGGCTAAAACACAATAGAACAGGTTCAAACAAGCATGACAAAACTGCAAAAGATATTAGCTTCATAGACTTAGTGAAAATACTAACACGTCAAAAACAACATCAGGAAGCACTGTTTAGAGCAAGCAAACAACGTGCTACAGGAACATATCATGGCAAATAAAGGCATGGCATGAACCTACTAAATTCATAGAACAAAACTCCCTTAATGATCATGAGCCAAAAAGGCACAGAAGATATGATGGCACCCATGTTAACATATCAAGTTTTATTAACAGTTTCAGACTTAGAAGAAAAACAGAGCATGGCATAAACAGAATTATGATAGCAACTTTGCGAGCTCATGCCACTCACCACAAAGCATTACATGACAACATAAGCATACCAACAGCAAGATGAAATGTTCATGAAGCTAACCATAGCAAGATAAAGTTCATAGGGTACATGCATCACTAGCAACAACCATGGCAATATTGATTAACATGTTAACAATCTGCCAGGAACATTTTATAGCAAAAGTAGAGCAAGCAAATGACATGCTAGATTACTCCATAATTGCAACCAGAGGCATGAATGGATAGATAATAACCACATGTTCAAAACATCCTTAGTGAAGTATCTCAAAATAAGCATGGATCTCATGGTAGCATCAAGTTTACATGGCATCAAAATAACGGCAGGAAAAATACCCTGAAAACAGCAACATCACGGAGCCTAGTTTGCATGCTTGTTTTAGTCACCACATATATTTAAAAAAAAGAAGACTTGCACCCCTGTAAATATGACATGTTTTATTTCAAAACACATGTAGACCTCATGTTCATGGGATGCACACATCAAATGCAACAAAAATTACAAATCACCATGTTCTGCTAAGCAGCAATAGTTAACATTTTATAACACTCTTGCAACAATGAAAATGACATCATAATGGACAGTAACATGCATGGAAATGCTACTAACATGAAGAGCTCAACGAGGCGAACATTTTGACATATCATATGCATGATTTGGAGCCACGGTAACCGAGATATGACATGTTGAAGGTACGATCCAAATATCATAGATTCGGGACTTAGAAGGAATCTCACCCTCCGGAAAAGTCAACTGGACAGAGGGATCCGGGACGGAGAGATCCGGGGACCGGGAAGACATTTGGATCTGGGAGCGGTGGATCTCGTCCCGATCCGGATCCGAGCTTCGGCGAGCTCCGGCGAGGGGGCCGGGGACGAGGCGGCGGTGGCGGGCAGCGCGGAGCGGCGATGAGGCGGAGAAGCAGGCGGCGGCGGGGCGAGATCCTCTGGGCGGCACGCAGCCAGAGACGGGTGGCGAGGTGGCGCGGAGGCGCGCGGGTGAGCGGCGGTGGCGGCGGCGTCAGCTGGGCGGCGGCGCACAGGAGGCGGCGGCGCGGTGCGACGGGCTCAGGGGCCCGCTCCAGGACGAGCGGACCGGCGCAGTGGGAGGTGGCGGCGGGCCACGTGGCGGGTCGTGAATGGCCGGGCAATGGAGGCGGACATGTCTAGTGGTGGGAGGAGATGTGTCCAGCGGCGGAAAGGGAAAAAGCTAGGGTTTGGACTGCGATTTGGAGAGGGGAGACCTTTATATAGGTAGGGGGCTAGGAGAGTCCAAATGAGTTGCGGTTTTCGCCCACACGATCATGATCCAACGACGGAGAACATGGAGATGGTTTAGATGGGTTATTGGGCTGCTTTGGAGGGGTGTTGGGCTGCAATCCAAAGAGGCTTCTACGGTTGCTCGGTTAACCGTTGGGGCATCAAACGGCCTCTGAACGGAACGAAATTTGACAGGCAGTCTACTGGTGATGTACGAGGGCCACTTGACAAATCTTGGCCCATTCCGAGAACGTTTACCTCCTTCTCACGAAAAGAGACAAGAGGGGTGCGCCGGGTGCATGTGGGAGTGTCGGATTGTGAAATGGACAACGGGGAAAATGCTCGGATGCATGAGACAAACACGAATGCAAATGCGATGCACATGATGACATGATATGAAATGCATGACATGAACAAAATGCAAAACAAAGACAAAACCCAACCACGAAGGGAATATCATATCACGTGGCCAAAAATGGCAAGAGTCGGAGTTACAAATATGGAATGTTATATCCGGGCGTTACATGAGCTCTGCTTACTGATGTAGCCAACAATAATCCAACAAAACCCCTAATCTATCATTGCAAATAGTGCATAGAAGATGGCTAATGCGACAATCACAACTACACATGATGGTTCCTTCTTGTCTATTCCTTTCAGCTGTTGCATGTGATTGATTCTTTCTTGCTTGAACGTAGTGATTGTACACTCCAGATCAGTCAATTTCTTCTTCGGCTTTACATTATCTTCTGTGGGTTTGGTGATAACACTCCGAGCCCTTCCATGCCATTCTTCATCCAACTAATAAGAAAGGTACAACCCTCCTATCCCTGCCAATGTTAAATACTATTCAGGATGAGTGGGTGCATTAGCTCAACTTAAATGATGAACTTAGCACAAACCTCTAAGCGACAACTGAGAAATCGTCTGCCAATGTCAAATCCCTTCGTGCATACAGGTTGAGCGGGAGTGCGTCCATGCACATAACTCAGGTTTGGTACTCCTCGGTGGCGCAAAACTCGAAGTCGAACTCATGCTGCAGGAGTCTAGAGTCATACTCCAGATCTGAAGATTGATTACTTTCCTAGGTGTGTGTGTGGGGGGTGATACAGGATGGATTGAGCAGGGCGCTAGTTTGGACACGCTAAAAAAGATCGGGATAGACTAGAACATGACAAGATGATTCATATCCATAGTACACCTACCTTCTGATGACCTTAGGCAAGTGCTCGGCGGTGGCCACCGTCATGGCGACGCCGCCCATCGCGCTGTCGAGAGTGGCGATACAAGCAGGAGCAGCCACACCAAAACCATCAACACCACTCGTCCACATTCCCAAAATGTCAGCGCCACGCGAGGGAATTTGGGGGCTAGGGATTTGGAGTCTATCTAGGGATTTGGGGGAAATGGGGAAACTGTAGGGATCTGATGACAGATGGGAACTACTGATCGCACTCTATTGTATACGACAAATGGTTTGTACATGTCATTTCTGTTTGATATTACAACTTCACACACGAGTTCCACACCAAACCATGTGAGAAGACAACGTAAGTGAGACACGGTTCCTGTG
The DNA here is from genome assembly GCF_018294505.1 of Triticum aestivum. Classification (NCBI taxonomy): domain Eukaryota; kingdom Viridiplantae; phylum Streptophyta; class Magnoliopsida; order Poales; family Poaceae; genus Triticum; species Triticum aestivum. The sequence goes on from NC_057800.1 coordinate 213,842,121, forward strand.
ACATACCATATGTGATGTACTACCACTGGTGCGCGTCGGTCCTAAACAAGTAGTTTTTAACCCCTTTCCGCGACGGCATTTGGAACTGTCGCCAAGTGAGTGTGAGCAATAGGGGGTCCTTCCCACACGACCCATAAACCATCGGGGATATGCCCTCCTGGCACACACGCTTGGAAAAAATGAAGTCATGTGCGACCGACGAGCGCTCAAATACGAAAATACATATAGTAGAGCTAAAAAATACAATTATACGATGAAATTGTTTCCGGTCATAAGTACATCCCACACAGTCAGTCCCTGCTAAACATTTCCGTTCGTATGTACATCCCACACAGTCGATCGAAGGAAAACGTTTCCGCTCACAGGTACATCACACACAATTTTTCCCGTTAAATTGTTTGTGTTATTGAATGTATCACACATGGTCCGTAGAAGAAACTGTGTGGCAAAGGCTGTCCATCACACACAGGTTTTATGTGGTAAACGTTTGTGCAAGGTGGCCTAAAGCAAACAGTTTTCAAGAGAAAGTCGTGTGTGATTGTTCATTGATCCAACATGATTTATTCCTAGAAACTGTGTGCATTGCCTGAGGTCATCGCCCATGGTATTTTTTTCAACAACCGTTTGGAATAGCAAAACCTAATTAGCAGGCTAATCCTCCATTTGTAGGCTAATTATACAATTATTCATAATTCATTTATTAATCTATTTGACATTCCATATTAAGCACACAATATATTTCATTTCCATATTAAGGAAGCAGAATTTCATAATTGAAATACACCAAAGTACAACATGATATAGCTTCAGCACTCATCTACCCCATTACACAACTGCACCAGCAGCAAGTTCCACATGCAACATGTAGAACCTTTCGAAATTAGCATCATAGACGGTATATAGACAGATGCATCTCATTTGGAAACTTCTGAAGCGGAAGGCAAATATTGAGCCTTCATTCATGTTGAAGGTCTTTGCAACTTTAGCCAGTGCCTGTGGATGATTGACCGTCCGTCCTTCGCCCTCTTCGGGAACACTTCAATATTAAACTGTGGGTGTTGTATGAAAACCTTCCTCACCTCCTGACCATAGATGTGGTTTGAGAGGTAATCATCAGTGAAATGCTTTGGAAAGTCCTGAAAACAAGGATGTGCATAAATATCTTCTCTATATTGGAAATGGGGCAAAGGAATAAAAAAGGCAAGGTAAAATAGTTAGTACCATCTTGTAGTTTACTAATGTCTTCTTCATTGTCCAGACAAAGATCTTGTTGTTTTTTGTAACTAATTTCTTTATCCTAACAATCTTTTTGAGTTCCTTGATTTGATTGATATTCATGGACAACTCATTTCCCCATATGCAAAAAGGGTCGAACAGTGGGTCAAAACCTCTGATAGCAGGACCTACATGTGCAAGACCAAATTGTTAAAAACCAAAATATTAGAATGGTTCCAGCAATTGCACAATAATGTGCTATTAGAGAATGGGCCATGCACGTGCTAACCTCGATTGTAAACCTCAGTGCTTCCCATTGTTTCCGTGCAACACATATAAGGTAGTTAGTCATCAGGTTAAGTAAGGGTTCGCATGCTATCAGTAAAATATGTTGATGAAAAATAAGCACATTGCAGATTCATCAGATTAATTCAAGCCACACAAAAAACCCATTTACCCAAACCAAGCATGATTAATAACTAGGAAATATAGCACTTGTATATGTTTCTCATGTATTAAGTGCAGCCAAATTCGATTTATTCCTCACATGCACAACAATACAAAATTCTACCCACGACAATTGGACATCACATTGAAGAATTGAACCAAGCAGTTAACTAAACACCACAACAAATGAACCAAACATTAATTGAGAACCACATTGCACGATATAACATACTCCTAATAGAAGATCAGATAGTTAACCAAACAGTTAACTATAGCCAATTGTAGCAATTGTATTTGTTTCTCACGTATTTACTACAACCAAATTCAATTTATTCCTCACATGATATACAATAATAGAATGCACCCACAACTATTTGAACATCGCATTGCAGAATTGAACCAAACAGTTAACTAAACACCACAACACAAATGAACCAAACATTAACTGAGCACCACATTGTATAATGTATAACCAAACCAAGCATGCTTGACAGCTTGGAAATATAGCAATTGTATTCGTTTCTCATGTATTTTGTAAAGATAAATTTGATTTATTTCTCACATGGAAGACAATACAAAATTGCAACCTGAAGAATTGAACATCACATTTGCAGAATTGAACCAAAAAGTTAACTGAAGACGACAACTAATTAACAATATAGTTAATAAGTGAGCACCACACTGCACGACATATAGAACATATACACTAGAGCAACAGATTGCATGGTAAAATTAGATAGCACAATTCACTAGAATTTGTGAAGGAAAGGCAGGAGTAGCACACACAACGGGTAAATGGCAAGGTGCTCCTCCAAGATCTAGGGGTCGGCACGAATGGCAATCATCGCGACCTCATCCGCACGTGCGGCCGCGATTTGCTTCTCTGCTGCCAAATGCTCCTTGAAATCCTGGCTATACTACGTGCACCGTGGCTTAGGCCAGCGCCTATTTGGTGGAAGGGTCGGTGATTTGGGTGGAAGGTGTCGCCCTCGTGCCGATGGTCGGGGCATGTGGGATGTGGAAGGAGGAGGAGGATGGGGGTTGGGTGTGGATTACCTGCCTGGATAGGCGAGGCCAAGCAGTGCGAAGGAGGGTCACCGGTGAGGAGGCGGCGGCGCTGCAAGCAAGGAGTGAAGGTTTCAACTTGGAAAGGAAGGCGGAAACAGGGGAAATGTGGCTTTTGGTAAGGGGGAGGGGCGGGGAGGTAGATATTTCCGCGGAAGCCGAAAATTTGGAATCGCTTCAGCCAAAAAATGGCGCGCAAAGTGTCATTAGACACGGTCCCTTATTTAGAACTATGTACGATATGTGGACATCAGAAATGATTTAGATAGCTTCACCCGTGTGTGATGAGTTTGAACGTGAAAAGTTTTGGTTCGAATTTCCATGGTTACAGTGGTCATCCACGTCATTGCATAATTTGGGTACATAAAGGAGACTACAGCACACCCACACTTCTTAATCGAGCAAGTTCAACAATTAAACAGAGCTAGCTGACGTAAACATCAGTCTAACAAATTAAATACCGGCGCTCTTAATTAAACGAAAGAAAGAGTACTACTACGGCTGGTGCTCGTCGATCTCCGCCACCGCCTCCATGTCCAGCTCGCGCCCGACGGTCTCCTGGGGAAGGGGCTCCATTGCATCCATCACACCATACTCGGCAAGCATCTCGCCATCCGCGTCTGCCATCTCTTTGGAAAAGGCCGCCATGAGCTGGGCGTGGGCAGACGTGATCTGGGCTTGGACGGGCTCCATCGTTGCAAGGTATGCGGCGGAGGAACGGACGACTGCTCGAACGCTCTCGACGTTTGCTAACTCTTCGCCCGTGGGTTGCCGACCATTGTCGGAGAAGCTTTGTTCGATTTGTGCGGTGACTGCCAGGAGCTGGGCGTGGGCGGCCTCGACATGGTCGTGGGTGGCCTCCATCAGGTCTAATGGCGCTGCTGCGGAAGGGACATCTGTTGTGCCGCTCTTGCTAGTTGCTATCCCCGACACAGCTGTGGCTGCCGCGACCTAAGAAGCAACAGCGGCCGTTTGGGCTGCCTTTGCCGCCCGGTCGCAGATTGCGGCCGCGCTCATACACCTTGTTAGCACGCGTATGGCGGCTGCGGCCGCGCTCTTGCTGGTGTGGGCCATCGAAGTTGCCCTGATGACGTGGGTCCACATGCCCATCTTTCACCGACAAAGATTGAATAGTGAAATGATATTTGGGGAGCGAGCTAGTGTGCTTGAGATGCTGGCTATGGACTATAGCTGACGCACCTTCTCGAGTAAGCCATAGCCATACTATACGCAGACGGTGCTCCAGGATATTTTGTGCTGCATCTCACACGGTTGCTGATAATAAACTATGTGCGGTCTACTAGATTTTTCATCTTGATTTGAATTACATAATGGGGTCGCAAAGGCAATGGACGGTGTCGTGGATTTGTCACGGCAGATGTCCTAGCGAAAGGACTTAGTCGTGGAGCCATCGCTACAAGTTTACTTGAAGGGGTTAAAGCGGACACAAAGACACGAGGGTTTTATACTAGTTCGGCCCCTTCGATGAAGGTAAAAGCCTACGTCTAGTTGCGATGGAATTGATGTGGTCTTGATGGCTAGGGAGCAAACAAGCTTCGCCTAGACTCGAGTTGTCGTTGTCCCCCCTGAACCGCCGCCGGGTTGTCCCCTTATATACACGGGTGACGCCCGTCGGTCCATAGAGTCCCAACCGGTCCATACTCGTATCCCGGTTGGTATCTCTCTGTTCCTAACTTACAATACAAGTTACACATCAGGCCGGTTTACGGCTACAGGTTCTAAACCGGCTACAGGCCTTGGGCCTTCATCTGTTTATACCACTAATGAAGTTATCCCGGCCCAAGCAGGCCGGTTCACGCCTAGTGGTAATATCCCCAACATTAGGCCCCAGATTGATTTGAACTGGTTCATGTCAATCCCTCACAAAATCTGGTGTCTTGGACATCTTCGGGTAATTGGTAAACCGCCGTGTCGTCATCATTTCTGGTTGCTGTAAGCCGGCATGACGTCATCATGAAATTTTATCATTTATAACGCCCTCTTTTAACAATAGCTCCTGGATCCGCACACTTGACCTAGCTCTGTTGCCTTATAAATAAGACCGAAGGGTCATTTCTTTCCCTTTCCCTTTGTCCCTTCTTCTTCGTCTTCCTCGCGTCGCCAGCCTTGGAGCTCCGCCACCGCCGTCGACCTCTGCCTCGTCTTGGGCCGCTGCATCAACCTGAACGTACCAGAGCATTGCGGCATCTTTCCGCATCTTCTCCGTTCTCAGTAAGCTTTCTCCTCTTCTTGACCTAGATCTGTTCTTAGGGTTCCATGTTCGTGCTGTGTTCGTCGCATGCTCATACCTGTTTCCTGACCTTGAATGAATCTGTAAATCCCTGCTGCGTTTGGTAGTAGTCTTTAAGCATCCACCTGTAGTTTCTCATCTAAGTCCATATATCTCTCGCACATACCCGCTCAATGGTTCACTTCTGTTTCTGCCTTACTCTTCGGAATATTTTCTGTTTTTGTGAGCTCACTGTAGATCCGCGGCTGTGATAAGATCATGTGAAACTTGTTTCTGTATACCTAGTTATCCATAGCTTCAATTTCTTCCGATGCTTAGGTCAGGCGGTTTAACTTATCATAGAAAAAAGTTACTAAACCGGTATATACCATTAGTCCCCTAGTTGAACCGCCAGAATCCACATGATGCCGCATTGTGGAAGACCGGTTTATAGGTACTGCCTCCGGTTTATCGTAGTCTGGATCAACACCTTCTTTTACCCAGCGTGTTCTTGAACCAGATCACCTATTTCTTGTAGATCTCGCGATGGCCAAACAAGTGTATGAGTGCAATTGGGTTCCTTCTCGCGTCATGGAATCACAGTTGGACGATCTAGTCTTGATCGGCACTTTAGATAGTAAAGATACGATCCACTGGAGGGTTCCTGGAAATGAATGTCCTCCCACCCCCCAGGAAGGAGAGGTTGTGGTCTTCGCAGATCACTTGGCCCGGGGCTTCAAACCACCCGGCTCTAAATTTTACCGGGATGTGTTAGCCAATTTTCAGCTCCATCCACAAGATATTGGCCCCAACTCTGTTACCAATCTATGCCACTTTCAAGTGCTCTCTGAGGTATACTTTCAAGAGGAGTCTTCAGTTGAGTTGTTTAGAGACCTCTTCCATTTAAACCGTCGCACTGAATTCACCGATGGCCCCAACACTGAATTGGGCGGTATGGCCATTCAGAAGAGGAAGGAGATCACTTATCCCCACGTCAAACTCCATACTCACCCCAAGGAGTGGAATGCAACTTGGTTTTATTGCAAGGATACCTCCCCTGACAATGAAAATCCCTTGCCTGGCTTCCGTCCGAAACGGCTCAGCAACACGCACCCTTTTCCACAAAGACTAAGCGCCAAGGAAAGAATTAAATACGCTCCGCAATTGTCCAAGCTCCGAGATTTTATGGCCAACGGCTTAACGGGAATAGATCTTGCACGCTGTTGGATATCATGGAGCATACTGCCTCTGAGCCGGCGCTCCAGTTTGATGTGCAAGTATACTGATAGTGTCGATGACCCACTCCGACACACTAAAATCCAACTCCCCGATGATGAAGTCACAGAATCTGTAAAAAAGATGCTGAATGAACCGGAGCACCTCTGTGCTCAAACCGGTCTGCCTCCTTACTGCACCACAAACAAACCTCCAGCGGTAAGATTTTAATTGCTCTATTTTTGAACCGGTTACTGCTTTATCTGTTTGACATTTAATTACTGCTGATCCAGGGCGATAATCCGTTTTGGAGCAAGAAGCTTTCGCAAGACAAAACGGAGAAAGCAGGGCGGCCAATCCGGCCCAAGACCAAGGTTATCAAGAAGCCAGCTCACAAGAGAAAAACCACCGCTTCATCTGATCCAGCTATTGATGACGATGTGGGTAACCCGGACCTTGAGGTAGAACTTGACTCGCTTGGCTTATTTTTTACACGCCTTATTGATGATGATGCTTGTCAGGACGATGCTGAAGCCAGCAATGCGGAATTCGTTGAGGTAACTATTCTCTCTTCCGATTCAGAAATCTTGCCTTTGCCAAAATTTCGACAGGCAAACCGGAAAGTTAAATTTTCTCATCCTCTTGCTTATTTGGATCCTAAATTTCTTATGAAGACTCAGCAACATGAAGCTCGCCGCACAACCCGGCACAGTGGCCAGGTAGTTACCTCCACCGGTTTACCAAACAGTCCGGTTCGAAAACGCCGCTCCGAGGTCTCTGACCTTTTTATTGATTTACATCCTAAAGCGGGTTTCTTCCGTCGACCTCTTAACCCATCCGACTCCGATTATCAGGTTACTTCTCATTCATCTTCTGGTGAATCGTCGGCCACTCAGCTGCCACCGTTAAAAACGGTTCTTGGGTAAGCTAAGCTGAACATATGCTTCCAGTACACTATGTAATGGCTTATGCTTTTCCTTGACTCTTTGATTTTCTTTCAGGGCCAAACCTAAACCGAGCAAGAAAGCCCGCCTGGATAAAGCGGCTGAAGAAGATGTAGCCCCAGAACATGACAAAATGCCAGATCTTGAAGCATTTGCTCCTGAGGATATTCCCAATGATCCTCCTTTACAAGACGATGCTATTCCCGAAGAGAGGCCTATTAATACTTCAGTCTCTGCTGACCCGCCTGTCAGCTCCGTCCGGATTGAGAAATCCCACAGTCCTGCTGACAAACCGATCACACTAACACAAACCGGCGAGTCCAAAGATGATGATGTTGTGATTACCGGTGTAGGCCGCTTTGAACCCGGGAATCCTGTCACCTTAACCAAGCATACCATAAAAGAGGATTTTTCCGCTCTGAATAAAGAAAAATGGGATGTTGAACTGGAGACATATGCTGCTCTGAGTGCCCAAGATCTTCATTCCGGCTATCTAAACCGGCTTTATACTAGCCGTGACTGTGAAGCTGGTCTGGTAAAAATGATGAGGGATAAATTTGAGGTAACTTACTTCTTTACTGACTGCCTTTGCATCAATCCTCCTAGCCCCCAAGGGTCGGTTTGTAGCCTTCGTCAAACCGGGACTTGAATATGATCCTCAACACTTTTGAAATCCATTAATATAGCCCCCAAGGGCCGGTTTAACTTAGCAGAATTAGACCGGGGCTCCAACAGAAAACTACCCTTAGAACATAATTTGAGCAAATAGCCATTAGCCCCCAAGTGCCAAGTTGAATACCTGTATTGAGCTTGGGACTTTGCAATCTAGTAACTTTTGAAAACTGAAGGTTCATTAGCCCCCAAGTATCAGGCGTATAACTTTGTTATGTGGTTGATACTTCAATTTCTTGGACCGCTTGTTTAAAGCTAAATGCTGTCTGTATGCAGGCTGAGGTGAGAATCAAGGAGGACCGGATTGCTGATTTGCAGGAGGCCTTGAAAACTCAACAAGCTGAAACAGACAAGGCAAAGGAAGAATTAACCAGCGCCTTGAGCACCGCTGAACAGCTGAAGGAAGGCTTCAAGAAAGAGCGGGCTGATTGGGCCACTGAGAAGGCCGCTTTAACCAAAAGAGCGGAAAATGCTGAAGCTGCCCTTAAACCGGTGGCGGATGAACTGACGTCCGTAAAGCGGCAAATACACTCCATGACCGCTGCGATCTTTGGTAAGCTCCTTTTAACTTTTGTGATAATTTGAACCTGCTGCAGCGTAAATCCGGTTTGAAACCGTCCCTATATTGTTGTAGGCACACGCATCGGGCACTTGGGAAACGATGTGCGGAAGAAACTGAAGGCTGCCTACACCTTAGTGGAACAATTATATACCGGAGCCCAGCGGATCATCACCACAGCCTCTCATAACAACCCGGCACCTTCTTTAATCCAGGACACTCTTAACATGTTGTCGATGCTTCCGGCCCGGATGGAGGAGCTGAAGAAATCTGCTGCTCGAACCGGAGCTATTAACGCCTTGATCCGGGCAAAGGCATGGGTGCCAGATTTCGACCCTGTGGAAGCATCTCAAGGCTATCCCAGCCTGAAGGAAGATGGCTCTGAATTCAACGAAGAGGATTTAAGGGCAATAAACCGTGCAGTGCGCCCTCTGGCTTGTCAGCTAGCTGAAGAGGCAGACTTGACGCATTATCAAGCACAATACAATGACCAGAACAAGCGAGTGCCTGCCCCAACTCTTGAAGCGGAGAATCTGATCCCTCCAATCCGTAAGCACACTTACGCTCCTGATATTGAACCGTCTTCCCTGATACATGAAGAGGCTGTTTTCCAAGCTTTAATGGGAATCGACTGGACCACTGTTGATTTCCAGCCAATGGGTAGGGACGAAGAAGCTGAAGCGGATGATGACGAGGAGCAGGCCTAAACCGGGAGCCGGTTTGTATAGCTGTCCTTGGAATCTTTCCAAAATAACAAATGATCTTTATTCGGGCACCGTGATGCCTTGTAACAGGATAGTTAATACTTCTATCTTCAATATGCCTTCGTGCATAAGTACTGAAGCTTTTGTTCGAAAAAAACCTCCATTCATATTTCCTGCCAATGTCTTGGCATGAAGCTGGTTTAGCCAAGCTTTGAAGCGGAGGTTTTATAAACCATTACCGTCAACAAGGGGGGAGAAAACAGCTCCCGTATAGACCGTACTGGGTCAATATAAACCCCCTTGTTATCCCATGATGTTAACAGGAAAAATAAACCGGGCATACTTCTCCGGATTAAAGGGGAATCAAATCCATAGGCTGAACCGGAAAAAAGGTGTTTGTTGACATAAAAGGAATCCAACAAAAAACTAAGAACAAACAAGCCATGAAAATACCATGGAAACCAAGGCAATGATAAAAACCGTTTGCAAAAATATGCTATACTGAGCTGATCAGATGCTATTACTATGGTCGGACAGGACCAAGCCCCCAATAGGAGTGACAATGATTCAAGTCAGCCAGGTCCCCAAATGATTCGTGGCATATATGCCAGATCAAGAGGCGTGGCAATGGTTCGGGTTCGACCAATCCCCCAAGTGATTTTGTGGCCTTAGGCCGACCAAGAGGCATGACTGGTTCAGACTTGACCATGTCCACAAGTGATCTGGTGGCTGTCGCCTATCAAAAGGTGTCGCGTTGGTTCGGACACGACCAAGGCCCCCAGTGATATATAAAAAGCAAATGTCAAGGGGTAAACCGGAGTCCGCTTTAAAAACAGAGCCACTCCATGTAACCACGCATGATAAGAAAGACAGAGACCCCACTTTAGCTGAGGCTCCGGTTTTATTATATCAAAGATAATATATACACTGTCATGATATGTACATAGATAGAGCCGATGGCTCAAGTGTAGTAAGGCCGAAGATGAGCTATATTCCACGGCCTGTTAGTCTCCTCCTCTGATGTACGTGAGTCTTTATGCTCTCGAATATCAATCAGATAGTACGACCCGTTGTGCAGATTCTTGCTGACCACGAAAGGTCCCTCCCAAGGTGGGGATAACTTGTGTATATCTGTTTGGTCTTGGATGAGCCGAAGCACCAAATCTCCTTCTTGAAAAGTTCTGGTTCTAACCCGGCGACTGTGATAGCGACGAAGATCTTGTTGGTAAATCGCCGAACGGGCAGCTGCTATATCACGCTCCTCGTCCAATAGGTCCAAAGCGTCTTGCCGTGCTGTCTCATTGTCCGCTTCGACATAAGCTGCCACCCGAGGCGAATCATGCCGGATATCACTAGGGAGAACTGCCTCTGCTCCGTAGACCATGAAAAATGGCGTGTATCCTGTGGATCGGTTTGGCGTAGTATTGATACTCCATAGCACAGATGGTAGCTCTTCAACCCAACATCCTGGTGTTCTTTGCAATGGGACCATAAGCCGGGGTTTGATGCCTCGCAAGATCTCTTGATTAGCTCGTTCTGCCTGTCCATTGGACTGGGGGTGTGCCACTGACGACACGTCAAGCCGGATATGCTCTCGTTCACAGAACTCCTTCATAGCGCCCTTAGATAAATTGGTACCATTGTCAGTAATGATACTGTGTGGAAAGCCAAACCGGAAAATCACCTTTTTGATGAACTGCACCGCTGTTGCTGCATCACACTTGCTGACAGGCTCCGCTTCAACCCACTTGGTAAATTTGTCAACTGCCACCAAAAGGTGGGTTTTCTTATCCTTGGATCTTTTAAAAGGTCCGACCATATCCAGCCCCCAAGTTGCAAACGGCCACGTTATTGGGATCATCCTCAATTCTTGAGCCGGCACATGAGCACGCCTTGAAAATTTCTGACATCCATCACACCGTTTAACCAAGTCCTCCGCGTCAGCATGCGCTGTCAACCAGTAGAACCCGTGACGAAACGCCTTTGCCACCAGAGACTTTGAACCGGCGTGGTGTCCACAATCCCCTTCATGGATTTCTCTTAAGATTTCACAGCCTTCCTCAGGAGAAACACAACGTTGAAACGGCCCTGATACACTGCGACGATGCAATTCACCATTGACAATCGTCATAGACTTGGATCGCCGGACTATTTGCCTGGCTAGAATCTCATCCTCTGGTAACTCCCCCCGGTTCATGTACATAAGATAAGGAACTGTCCAATCCGGAATAGCATGCAATGCTGCCACCAATTGAGCCTCCGGATCAGGAATAGCCAAATCCGCTTCACCTGGGAGCTTGACTGACGGGTTGTGCAGCACGTCCAGAAAGATATTAGGCGGGACCGGTTTGCGCTGAGAGCCCAAACGGCTTAAAGCGTCCGCCGCTTCATTCTTCCGACGGTCCACATGATCCACTTGATAACCCTGGAAGCAACCCGCAATATTATCCACTTCCCGACGATATGCAGTCATGAGCGGGTCCCTAGAATCCCAAGTGCCAGACACCTGTTGAACCACGAGATCCGAGTCACCGAAGCACTTAACCCGGCTTAAGTTCATCTCTTTAGCCATCCGGAGACCATGGAGCAAGGCTTCATACTCAGCTGCATTATTAGTGCAAGGGAACATTAAGCGGAGAACATAACAAAACTTATCGCCTCGTGGGGAAGTTAACACGACTCCAGCCCCCGAGCCTTCCAGTTGCCTGGATCCATCAAAATGAATAGTCCAATATGTGTGATCCGGCTTCTCCTCTGGTGCTTGTAGCTCCGTCCAGTCATTGATGAAATCAACAAGTGCTTGAGACTTCACCGCCGTCCGAGGCACATACTTCAGTCCGTGTGGCCCAAGCTCTATAGCCCACTTGGCAATCCGGCCAGTCGCCTCCCGGTTCTGTATGATATCACCCAAGGGAGCTGAACTGACCACTGTGATGGGGTGCCCTTGAAAATACTGCTTCAACTTCCGACTGGCCATGAAAACACCATAGACCAGCTTCTGCCAATGCGGATACCTTTGCTTGGATTCAATAAGCACCTCGCTGATATAATAAACCGGCCGCTGAACCGGATATTCCTTGCCTGCCTCCTTGCGTTCCACCACAATAGCCACGCTAACTGCCCGAGCATTGGCTGCTACGTATAATAATAGTGGCTCCTTGTCGACCGGAGCTGCAAGAACAGGCGGATTGGCTAACTGCCGCTTCAAGTCCTCAAATGCTTCATCAGCAGCCGGACTCCAAATGAAATGGTCTGTCTTCCTCAGCATTTGGTACAAAGGAATGGCCTTCTCTCCGAGGCGGCTGATAAACCGGCTTAGTGCGGCGATTCGGCCCGCCAAACGCTGAACATCATTGATGCACTTCGGTTTAGCCAGGGAGGTGATAGCTGTAATCTTCTCCGGATTAGCCTCAATTCCTCTATTAGACACCAGGAAACCCAGTAACTTGCCTGCCGGAACACCAAAGACACACTTGGCCGGATTAAGCATCATCTTGTAAACCCGCAAGTTGTCAAAGGTTTCCTTCAAGTCATCCACCAGCGTCTCCTTCTGCCTTGACTTTACTACAATATCATCCACATAGGCGTGCACATTGCGGCCGATCTGTTTATGCAGGCAATTCTGTACACACCGTTGATAGGTGGCTTGGGCACTCTTGAGTCCGAAGGGCATAGATACATAGCAGAAGGCTCCAAAGGGAGTAATAAACGCTGTTTTCTCCTGGTCCTTAACCGCCATTTTGATCTGATGATATCCAGAGTATGCATCCAAAAAACTCAAACGCTCACAACCCGCCGTGGCATCAATGATCTGGTCAATGCGGGGGAGGGCAAAAGGATCCGCTGGACAGGCCCTGTTAAGATCTGTGTAATCCACACACATACGCCAAGTGCCATTTTTCTTAAGAACCAGCACCGGATTAGCAAGCCACTCTGGATGGAACACCTCAATGATAAAGCCAGCTGCCAAAAGCCTGGCCACTTCCTCTCCAATGGCCTTTCGCCTTTCTTCGTTAAACCGGCGGAGGAATTGTTTCACCGGTTTATACCTAGGATCCACATTAAGAGTGTGCTCAGCGAGTTCCCTCGGTACACCTGGCATGTCGGATGGTTTCCATGCGAAGATGTCCCGATTCTCACGGATGAACTCGACGAGCGCGCTTTCCTATTTGGGATCCAAATTGGCACTGACAGTGAACTGCTTAGATGAATCGCCGGGCACGAAGTCAACAAGCTTGGTCTCAGCTGCCGATTTGAACTTCAGATCTGAATCATGCTCTGTAGTCGGCTTCTTCAAAGGAGTCATATCCGCCGGATCAACATTGTCCTTATAGTACTTCAACTCCTCCGTGGCACAGACCGACTCTGCATAAGCCGCATCACCTTCCTCACATTCCAAAGCGACCCTACGGCTCCCATGAACCGTTATTGTCCCCTTGTAACCCGGCATCTTGAGCTGCAAGTAGATATAACAAGGCCGCGCCATGAACTTGGCGTAAGCCGGCCGGCCAAACAAGGCATGATATGGGCTCCGGATCTTCACCACCTCAAATGTTAGTTTTTCCGACCGGGAGTCGTGCTCGTCCCCAAAAGCCACGTCCAGGGCTATCTTACCAACAGGATATGCAGATTTGCCAGGCACCACACCATGGAACACCGTATTAGACGGTCTGAGATCTTTGTCTGTTAAACCCATGCGGCGGAATGTCTCATAGTACAGTATGTTAATACTGCTTCCTCCATCCATGAGTACCTTGGTGAATTTATAACCCCCCACCTGAGGGTCTACCACTAATGCTAGCTGGCCCGGATTATCAACCCGGGGCGGGTGATCCTCTCTGCTCCACACGATAGGCTGCTCCGACCAGCGCAAGTAACGTGGTAAGGCCGGTTCAACAGAATTCACCGCTCGCTTGTGGAGTTTTCGGTCGCGTTTATCCAAGCTAGTTGTGAAAACATGATATTGCCCATTGTTCAACTGTTTTGGCTGGCTCTGATAACCCGACTGCTGCTGCTGCTGCTGCTGGCCGTTCTGATTATTCTGGTGATTGTGACCGCCCTGATTGCGACCTGAACCGGAAGCTCCATCGTGATCCGGCCCATGAAAACCGGATCCTGAACCGCCACCTGACCCGTGATCATACCGGAAGGCATTAGAGTTTTTAAACTCCTGCATGATATAACAATCCTTCCAAAGATGGTTAGCCGGCGCCTCCTTCGTCCCGTGCTTCGGGCAAGGCTGATTCAGCAAATAACTCAAGCGGCTTGCGTTAGGATTGGGAGCCCCATTACGATTTGCCGCTTTACCTCTGCGCCGCTGCCCCCTGTCCTGTGCATTAGTGTTGGCCACAAAGTCCATGCTGCCATCCGCCTTGCGCTTGCCTCCGTTTCCATGACCCGCCGGTTTGTACTGCTGCTGTTTGGAGTTGCTATTCTTCCTTCCCTTCCCTGCTTCATCATCATCAGTCTCGGGATCCTTGGTACTGTCCGAATCAGCATACTTCACTAGAGCGGCCATGAGGGTTCCCATGTCATTACAGAACCGCTTCATGCGTCCCAATTTCAATTTTAAAGGCTCAAACCGGCAGTTGCCTTCCAGGGTTAAGATCGCAGAGTCAGCATTAATCCTGTCGGACGAGTGCAAAATTTCCGAAACGCGGCGCACCCAATGGGTCGTTGATTCTCCTTCCCCCTGGACACAAGCCGCCAGGTCTACTATGGACTTGGGCTGCTTACACGTATCCTTGAAATTCTGGATAAACCGGGCCCGCAACTGGGCCCATGAGCCGACAGAATTGGGCGGTAGGCTCTTCAACCAGGTACGAGCCGTGCCTTCAAGCATCATGGTGAAGTATTTTGCACACGCGGTCTCATCCACGTCTAACATCTCCATGGCCATCTCATAACTCTCTATCCACGCTTCAGGGGATAAATCAGCGGTGTAATTCGGCACCTTGCGTGGACCCTTGAAATCTTTGGGCAGGCGCACATTGCGTAAAGCGGGGATTAAACAAGGCACTCCCAAAGCGGATGCGACTCCTGGTCCGGCGAAGGTGGTAGGGCGAACCGGTGTAAGTTGACCCGCATCATCCTGTGCTGCTAACTCGGCCTCCCTCCGTGCCCGGGCCCGGTCCACCACATCCTGAGCATCGCGAACACCACCTGCCAGGTTATTGCCACGGGCCGCTTCACGGCCTCGCGCATTGCTCGATATGGCCGGTTCATCCAAGCGCCTGCTATAGCTCCGGCTTGGACGGGGCGTAGAGTGAATCCGATCACGGCTGTATGAATATGCTTCCTGCTGAATCAGCGCGGTCCGGAGAAGCTCCTTAACCCGGCGCGTCTCTATCGCTTGCGGAGAGTCCCCTTCAACTGGGATAGCCTCTAATCGCGCGGCAGCTGCAACAAGGTTGTCCATAGGATTAGAATAATGACCTGGGGGCGTCTGGACCGGCGGAAGAATCACAATGTTCTGCTGAGGAGGTTCCATCAGGCGAGGTTGGACCGTCCCCCCTGGTCCTGGTGCCTCAATCCGGTTTGTCTCCAGGTGCTGCGGCGGATTACTGGGTCCAGCTCCTGGAGTGTGAAAGAGATTCCGGGGATCAAACCCTAACGGCAGGCGTGATCTGTGCTTCCGCTTTAAGACCTCCTGTGATGCGTTCTGGTCAAGCATGAGCTTATAAGCCTGGGCGTCCAAAGCGGCCCGCTCTGCGGCCATCCTGTCTTTTTCTGCTGCCAGATCCGCTTTGGCTTGCACGATCTGCTCTCTCACCTTTGCAATTTCTGCATTATGGGCCTCCTGATCCGCCGGATTGTCCTCTGCCATAAGCGCGGCTAGTGCATCAAACAGATCAGATAGAACTTGAACCGGCGGGCGCACAAGGCCTCCTGCCCTTGCTGCTGCCGCCGCTGCTGATCCGGAGAGCATCGCTGCGGCGGTCGAAGAGTGATTCGCCGCCTGTGTGCCGGCCATGAATATTCCAACCCGGTTGACCTGGCCTGGGGGGTCCGGAATACTGTCGCCATCGGAACAGCCCCTAACCTGGTCGTCTTGTAACTGGTATAGTGATTCGGTCTCTCCGGTCGAGGACTCGTCGCCGGAATAGACGACGGTCTCGCTACCGTGTTCTGACTCGTCCTCACGCCCTCCTCCGTGGATGACTCCAACGAAGGCACGCTTCACGGCCGGTTTAGCCTGGGTAGATCTCGCACGCTGAGCCGTCTCGACGAGGTCGATGCAGATGTCCGGCTCAGGCCCCGGCTCACCGATCTTGCCGATGAAAACGTGTATGCCACCAAAGGGGACCCGGTACCCGTACTCAATCGAATCGGCCTCGGGACCCCATCCTGCGTCGTCGATGTAGATCTTGCCACGACGACTCTTGGTCATCTGGCCCACAGCATAGCCTTCGAGTCCTTTGAGCTTGCCCTCCAAGATCGTCAAACCATCGTGCGATAGCCCCACGGTGGGCGCCAACTGTCGTGGATTTGTCACGGCAGATGTCCTAGCGAAAGGACTTAGTCGTGGAGCCATCGCTACGAGTTTACTTGAAGGGGTTAAAGCGGACACAAAGACACGAGGGTTTTATACTAGTTCGGCCCCTTCGATGAAGGTAAAAGCCTACGTCTAGTTGCGATGGAATTGATGTGGTCTCGATGGCTAGGGAGCAAACAAGCTTCGCCTAGACTCGAGTTGTCGTTGTCCCCCCTGAACCGCCGCCGGGTCGTCCCCTTATATACACGGGTGACGCCCGTCGGTCCATAGAGTCCCAACCGGTCCATACTCGTATCCCGGTTGGTATCTCTCTGTTCCTAACTTACAATACAAGTTACACATCAGGCCGGTTTACGGCTACAGGTTCTAAACCGGCTACAGGCCTTGGGCCTTCATCTGTTTATACCACTCATGAAGTTATCCCGGCCCAAGCAGGCCGGTTCACGCCTAGTGGTAATATCCCCAACAGACGGTGTTTGAATTGCTAGACTTTTATCTAGCGTGAACATGCAACTATATGTGTGTCTTAAAAGAATTGGAATTATTCAGGGTTCATTTGAACATTTTATACATTAAATTGGTTTTCTAGCCATTTTAGGTGCACAATTCAAAATTAAACTACATGCACATTCTCCAGTGCATATAAATTGGTTGAAAAATCAAATCTGTGTCCTTGGGTGCATGCTTAGGTCTCATGCAAGAAATGAGAATGAATTTCAAACACTAGGGCCCCGTTGATTGCCGACAAAAAATTGAGATGCCTGGTTTTTAAATTCTAGTAAATCCAAAACTCGTCTGAAATTCATGAAACTTGGCATGCTATCATGGAGCGGCATCAACATGCCGTGGTAAATTTTTTGTCCCATTTGGGGCAGGTTTTCGATAGGGAACGTCCCACCTTTGGGGACGAAATGATATCCATTGCCTCTTATTGCTTTCAAATTTTTTCTCATGTCAACACAGAACAACAGGAGTGTTGTGTGAATTTTTGTGATTTTTCGAGGTACGTTTAGACATTTTTATGCATTAACTGAGTTTTCAATGCATTTATGTGCAAAATTAAAATTTGAACTACACGCACATGCTCTAGTGCATATAAATTGGTTGAAAAAACAAATATGTGTCTTTGGTGCATGCTTAGGTCCCATGCAAGAAATGGGAATGAATTTCAAACACCAGGGCACCATTGATTGCCGGCAAAACATTGAGATGCCTGGGCTTTAAATTCTAGTAAATCCAAAACCCGTGTGAAATTCATGAAACTTGGCATGCTATCATGGAGCGGCATCAACATTCCATGGTACAAAAAATCACATTTGGGGCAGGTTTGGGTATATGTTTCTCACAAACCGGAGCTTCTCACAACAAGCATGATGGTTTTCGGTAGGGAATGTCCAACCTTTGGGGACGAAACGATATCCATTGCCTCTTATTGCTTTCAATTTTTTTCTTGTGTCAACATAGAACAACATGAGTGTTGTGTGAATTTTTGTTATTTTTGGGGTTCGTTTGGACATTTTTATGCATTAATTGAGTTTTCAATGCACTTATGTGCATAATTCAAATTTGAACTACATGCACATGCTCCGGTGCATATAAATTGGTTGAAAAATCAAATATGTGTCCTTGGGTGCATGCTTAGGTCCCATGCAAGAAATGGGAATGAATTTCAAGCACCAGGGCACCGTTGATTGCCGGAAAAACATTGAGATGCCTGGTTTTTAAATTCTAGTAAATCCAAAACCTGTCTGAAATTCATGAAATTTGGCATGCTATCATGGAGCGGCATCAACATGTCATGGTAAAAAAATTTGTCACATTTGGGGCAGGTTTGGGTATGTGCTTCTCACAAACCGGAGCTTCTCACAACAAGCATGATGGTTTTCGGTAGGGAACATCCCACCTTTGGGGACGAAACGATATCCACTGCCTCTTATTGCTTTCAATTTTTTTGTGTCAACATAGAACAACAGGAGTGTTGTGTGAATTTTTGTGATTTTTCGTGGTTCATTTGGACATTTTTATGCATTAACTGAGTTTTCAATGCATTTATGTGCATAATTCAAATTTGAACTACATGCACATGCTCCAGTGCATATAAATTGGTTGAAAAATCAAATGTGTGTCCTTGGGTGCATGCTTAGGTCCAATGCAAGAAATGGGAATGAATTTCAAACACCAGGGCACCGTTGATTGCCGACAGAACATTCAAATGCCTGATTTTTAAATTCTAGTAAATCCAAAACCCGTCTGAAATACATGAAACTTGGCATGCTATCATGGAGCGGCATCAACATGTCGTGGTAAATTTTTTGTCCCATTTGGGTCAGGTTTGGGTATATCCTTCTCACAAACCGGAGCTTCTCACAACCAGCATGATGGTTTTCGGTAGGGAACATCCCACCTTTGGGGATGAAATGATATCCATTGCCCCTTATTGCTTTCAATTTTTTTTCGTGTCAACATGGAACAACAAGAGTGTTGTGTGAATTTTTGTGATTTTTCGGGGTTCGTTTGGACATTTTTATGCATTAACTGAGTTTTCAATGCACTTATGTGCATAATTCAAATTTGAACTACATGCACATGCTCCAGTGCATATAAATTGGTTGAAAAAACAAATATGTGTCCTTGGGTGCATGCTTAGGTCCAATGCAAGAAATGGGAAAGAATTTCAAACACCAGGGCATCGTTGATTGCCGACAAAACATTGAGATGCCTAGTTTTTAAAATCTAGTAAATCCAAAACTCGTCTGAAGTTCATGAAACTTGGCATGCTATCATGGAGCGGCATCAACATGCCGTGGTAAAAAATTTGTCCCATTTGGGGCAGGTTTGGGTATATGCTTCTCACAAACCGGAGCTTCTCACAACAAGCATGATGGTTTTCGGTAGGGAACGTCCCACCTTTGCGGACGAAACGATATCCATTGCCTCTTATTGCTTTCAAATGTTTTCTTGTGTCCACATAGAACAACAGGAGTGTTGTGTGAATTTCTGTGATTTTTCTGGGTTCATTTGGACATTTTTATGCATTAACTGAGTTTTCAATGCATTTATGTGCATAATTCAAATTAAAACTACATGCACATGCTACAGTGCATATAAATTGGTTGAAAAATCAAATATGTGTCCTTGGGTGCATGCTTAGGTCTCATGCAAGAAATGGGAATGAATTTCAAACACCAAGCACCATTGATTGCCGGCAAAACATTGAGATGCCTGGTATTCAAATTCTAGTAAATCCAAAACTCGTCTGAAATTCATGAAACTTGGCATGCTATCATGGAATGGAACCCGACATGCTGTGGTATTTTTCGTGTCCATTTTGAGAGAAGGCGCACTCGAATAATGACAGCCAACAAAGGCATTTTGAAAAAATAGCTGCCACTTTAATATCTCAAACATTTTTATAATTCAAACCATGTGCATTCTATTAACCATTCATGTGACGCCATGTGTCTTGGTTTTAATGGCTGTAGGAGGTGCCGTGCGGGCAGTTGGTTGACCTTGACTGAACAGGAGGCGTACGAGCGCCATCCGTTGTGCAGGATGATCGAGAGGCGTGCAAGCTGTTCTTCAATGTGCAAGCTCACCGGGAAGCGTGTGAGATGTACGCTGCGTAGGCTCACTAGGAAGCATGCCCTTTGACTTCCATGGCCGCCCGCCTTGCTTGCATCCTCTCCATTAATGGCGCCCAAGCCACATTTTAATTCGCTTTTTAAATATAAAACACTCATCGCAAATGTTTTAATTAGAACACCCGTATGCAAACCAACAGCTTTCCCAGGAAGCCAAGTGAATATGTGCCGAGCAGGATTTCTGCAGCTTTTGATCGCAAACGTTTTAGGTAGAACACCCATATGCAAAGTGAGAGTAGCATAGGATTTGTGCATCCCTTCAATGCAAACGGTTGTTTTGGATGACCCATGTGCAACCACGTACAAACAATTTGGTAAGATTTATCAATCCTTGTAACACTGCGATTTGTCAAAATATGAAGCTAAAAATCACGAGTAGTATCTAATTTTTGCAACTAAAATTCATTAATTAAGCATAATTTCATTCATAGATTAAGCAGTCGTTCTTAATTTATACAAATAGTACAACTTCCAGCTGAACCGGCCAAACTTTTCCCCAATTGTTGCCAACCACGTACTGAAATAGATAGTTCAACTATATATATACTAGCTAATTTTAAGTAAGTTGTACAGTTCCACCACATCTATAGTCAGGTGAACTGAACAAAATAGCCCCTAAATACTATTACTACTGCGGAGGGGCTTTGTACTACTTCCAGCTGCCTCTCCTCTACCGAGTGCGCTCAGTAAGAGGCGGAGGAGGAGGAGCCTACCGACGAGCTGGGCAACCGCAATACGGCAACGGCGGAGCGCGCGATGGCCATGGCTTTCGACGATGGTGTGGCGGCAACGGCGGCCGGCAACAGCTGCTGACGGGCACCGGTGGCGGAACGTGTGGTGGGTGTTCCGTGCACACCCAACAGGGACCCCACGCGCACTACACTACACCGGGGACTGCGCCGCCGCTGCGGTGTAGCTTCCCAGCTGGAGCTATCCTCCGATGATGGCGGAGTGGCTGAGCGACGATGACGGACCGGTGCCATTGGCGATTGTGGGAGATGCAGATGAGATAAGCTACAGGGAGGGAGGGGAAATGCGACACAGGACTCGCCGATCGTGAGCGTTTTTATAGCAGGTGGTAAGCATTGGGATTTTGGGGGATTTCACCGAGTTGGGCGGGAAACTAGTGCAGGAACCTGCGAGGTTGCGCGAGAACAGGCTCACCAATGATTCATTGGCGCCATTGTTTGGCCAAAAGAACGCCCCCGCGCGCTGCACAAGCTTGTGTTGTAAGCCCTCTGCGGCAGTGGCGTGACAAGATGTGTGAGAGGAGGACGAAAGGCCACGTACACATATGGTTAATAAAAAAACGTTTGCGATTTAATTACCTACTATACCACCGTCTTGGTTTATAAGTATGATTTAACTAATAAAATACGAATGCATGTCGCCAAAGATTATATAGTTGGATTTGTATTTGAACATAGTTTCCAATTATATAATTTTTAAAACATGCATTAACATTTTGTTGGTTAAATTTGAGGGCAAAGTATGGCACGAAATATAAAGGAGACTATAGACTAGAGAGAGGTGGTAGCACATGCCCACTCTCTACGAAGCGACGCAACTATCGGCCGGCTTGTAGGCGACCATTTCCTGCCTATTCAATTGCTCTATGCATGTGGTTGCTTGCGGTTCAGGCGGCCGCGGCGCACTCTACTCGCGTCCCGCCACGCGCGCTCTGCTCTCGTGTCCCTCTGGGTGCTCTACCCTCGTCCCTCCATGCGTGCTGCCAGTGTTTGGGGCCGGCGCACGGTCATGCACGTTTGTGTGAAAGCGGTTGCGCCGGGTGCGGCGCGATGATGCAGTTACCTGCTGCAAAAACTGCCATGCGGACACGCCGAGAATCTACGCCGCCTGGCCCCCTTTTATTCCTGCGGCCATTTACCTTCATCTCTCGTCTCACATGACACAATAAGCACACCCATGATAACACATACAGAGAGGATATCCAGCGGTTCCAATGGCGCTCCGAGCGGCCGCGATGACAACGACGGACAGTTCACCACGCATCACGTAGTGGACACCCACGTGAGGGGGAACGCCCTCTCGGTGGTGTACACGAACGATCCGGTCTCGGTGGAGAGCTCCATCCAAACTATGGAGCGGTTCCTTGCCGAGGACAAGTCCCGAGTGGTTGGCTTCGACCTCGAGTACACCATCAGTCGTGTCGGGCACGATCAGAAGGTTGCTGTCGCCCAGTTGTGCATGCAACATGACGTCCTCGTCTGCCACTACCACCTTGCCACAAGGCCTTGCGAGTGTTTCTCCAGGTTTATCAACAGCTCCGACTACAGTTTCGCTGTGATGGACACCACCAACAATTTAAAAGCGCTCAAGGTTTCAGACTTGAAATGCCTGAATCTTGTGAACATCCAGCGCCACTACAAGGTCTGGGGCAACGCAAAAACAAACTAAACTCCCTGGTTGACCTCGCCTGGGCCATCATCGCCCCCTACTACGTGAAGATGAAGGAAGAGAGCAATAAGGACAAGAACGCCTGGCACAGTGTGTGGCATGAGAGACTCGATGAACAACATGTCAAGTACATGACCATGGATGCGTACACAAGCTACGAGATGTACAGGCGGATCGTTGACATGAGGAACTGTCTTCTTCGTGACCTAGACGAGGGATCGAGCCACATAGCAATGGTGAGAGAGTCACAAGAAGTAGATGACTAGACGATCATTTCTCCTACTTTAGAATGCATGCAATTTTTTATTGAGGTGTGTGCGAATGATCTGTATAGTCACTTATGTAATTGGATGCTTATTTCAGTTATATATATACATGTTATTCTACTTTAGAGAGAGCAATTCACACGGCTTAATAGCAGCAATCGTCTATGTTATTATTGGTCTCCGCACACATTTCTGATTACGGACCTATTTGCCGCATATCACACACACCTTGACCTGGATGACCATTTGTTTTGTGTTGCCTAATCACAAACATTTCATTCGAGTGAAGCGTATGCTCTATATCGCACACGCCTTCATTAGGCTGCCCGTTTCTTTTGCTCCACCTCATCGCAAACAGTTCATTGAGCTGAACCGTATCCCCTGCATCGCACACGCAACTAAAATCTGAACCGTGTTTGATAGCTCTACCATCGCAAACATTTTTCACCTGTTTTGGCGGTTCTTTTACACCACCATTTGCGATTATGGCATCGCACATAGTTTCGTCGAAGGGTCTCTGATCGTAGGTTGTGGTTGGACCATCCTGCAGTAGTGTACACTGTACATGTGGGGATGCAATAATTGAGTTAATACTTAGGGTAAACAGTGGCTCCGAGGATACCCATCATAAAATAAAAACAGTCTCTCTGCAGATAGGGATGGCGGCGGCCGAGGTAGCGGCTACCGGATAGGAGGTCAATCCTCGGTCGGTCAGTGGTGCCGGCGTGATAGGAGGTCTATCCTCTATCGGCGGAGGGAGATAGGAGGAGCTCAATCCTCGAGGTTGGCGTGATTGGAGCACATCCCTCGATAGTGAAGCCCAAACTTCAGGACATTACCCAACTAAGTGTTGCTGCTCGATCATGCTATCTCGACATGCTACGACATTGTGCTTCCCTATCTGCTGGGTCGAGGTCGCCACACGGCTAATTAATTAAGGTATTATTTTTGTTGCATGGCTTAATTAAAGTATTCAATTCATAAGGGTAGTATTTTACTCTGCATGTAAATTGACTGGTCATTAATTTGTGTCATCGCACGACTGGATAATAATATGGAGCGCCCTCGGTAAATTATGAAAATAAAGTCTTGTGATTTATGCGTGCATCAAATGGCATCATTAATCCATGTATTAATGTTTTTTAATTACCCCTCGTGAGATGCAGATGGAATGATCTGAATGGATGAAGGATCAAAGAAGCTCAGAGTTTATGAGTGGCGTGACTGAGTTCATCAATCTGGCAGAAAGGACAAAGAAGAGAGTCTGTAAAGACTATTACATCCTGTGTCCATGCGTTGATTGTACTAATTCAGAATCATGTAAAGTTATAGATGTCGAGTTCCACTTACTCAAACGGGGATTCATGGATGGATATACATGTTGGACTAGACACGGTGAAGAGCCGGTCATGGATGGCAGAGAGCTACCAAACCCCGATCAGAGTCACAAGGATGTTGAAGATAGCATCAAGGCTGAGACATCAAGCTACCAACAGAACACAGGCAAGCCGAACCACCCACTGAAAAACCAAGATGGTCACACAGACGACGACCTGGATGATATTCCAGATTTGTTGCTATGTGATAATCCATAAGTATAGGGGATCAATTGTAGCCTCTTTCAATAAGTAAGAGTGTCGAAACCAATGAGGAGATAAAGGTAGAACAAATATTCCCTCAAGTTTTATCGACCACCGATACAACTCTACGCTTGCTTGACGTTCGCTTTACCTAGAACAAGTATAAAACTAGAAGTACTTTGTAGGTGTTTTTGGTTAGGTTTGCAAGATAATAAAGAGTGCGTAAATAAAAAGTAGGGGCTGTTTATATAAATAAACAATAAAGTAAGTATAGCGAGTGTGGAAAAGTGGTGGTAGGAGTTATGAAATTGTCCCTAAGCAATTAACTACTTTACTAGACCGATAGCAAGTTTTATGTGGGAGAGGCCACTGCGAGCATGTCATCCCTGACCTAGAATTCTATGCACTTATGATTGGAACTATTAGCAAGCATCCGCAACTACGAGCGTTCATTAAGGTAAAACCCAACCATAGCATTAAGATATATTGGTCCCCTTCAATCCCGTATGCATTAATTTCTATGCTAGGTTGAAGCTTCTATCACTCTTGCCCTCCAATACATAGTCCTATCAACATACAACTAACCCTATGGTGTGATCCATGTGCGCGCTCATATGATGGGCACTAAAGGACAGCAACATAACCACAAGCAAATTAAATTAATCATAGAAATTCACCAATCACCGATAGGACAAAGAAAATCTACTCAGTCATCATAGGATGGCAACACATCATTGGATAATAATATGAAGCATAAAACACCATGTTCAAGTAGAGGGTACAGCGGGTTGCAGGAGAGTGGACCGCTGTAGATAGAGGGGGGAAGGTGATGGAGATGTTGGTGAAGATGGCGGAGGTGTTGGTGTAGATTGCGGTGATGATGATGACCTTGGCGGCGTTACGGCGCCACCGGAAGCAAGGGGGAGAGAGCCTCCATCCTTCTTCTTCTTCCTTGACCTTCTCCCAAGATGGGAGAAGGGTTTCCCCTCTGGTCCATGGTCTCCATGGCATGGGAGGGGCGAGAGCCCCTCCGAGATTGGATCTGTCTCTCTGTCTCTCTCTGTTCCTGCGTTTTGGGATTCTGCCCTTTCACCGTTTCTTATATATCCGGAGATCCGTAACTCCGATTGGATAGAAACCTTCGTCCAGATTTTTTTCTTCCGAAAATTAGATTTCTTGCGGCCAAAGAGGAGCAGCAACTACCTTACGAGGGGCCCATGAGGGTTAGGGGCGCGCCCAGGGGGGTAGGCGTGCCCCCTGCCTCGTGGCCCCCTCGGGCACCTTCTTGCGTCGATTCTTCTTCCCATATTTGACAAATATTCCAAAAATATTCTCCGTCCATTTTTATCCCATTTGGACTCCGTTTGATATGGATTTTCTGTGAAACAAAAAACATGCAACAAACAGGAGCTGGCACTGGGCACTGGATCAATATGTTAGTCCCAAAAATAGTATAAAAAGTTGCCAAAAGTATATGAAAGTTGTAGAATATTGGCATGGAACAATCAAAAATTATAGATACGATGGAGACGTATCAGCATCCCCAAGCTTAATTCCTGCTCGTCCTCGAGTAGGTAAATGATAAAAAAATAATTTTTGATGTGGAATGCTACCTAGCATAATCTTGATCATGTAATCTAATCATGGCATGAATATTAAGACACGAGTGATTGAAAGCAAAAGTCTAACATTTGACATTAAGACAATAATACTTCAAGCATACTAATAAAGCAATGATGTCATTTCAAAATAACATGGCCAAAGAAAGTTATCCCTACAAAATAATTCTGGCTATGCTCCATCTTCACCACACAAAATATTCACATCATGCACAACCCCGATGACAAGCCAAGCAATTGTTTCATACTTTTGACGTTCTCAAACCTTTTCAACTTTCACGCAATACATGAGCGTGAGCCATGGACATAGCACTATGGGTGGAATAGAATATGATGGTGGAGGTTGTGTGGAGAAGACAAAAAAGGAGAAAGTCTCACATCGACGCGACTAATCAACGGGCTATGGAGATGCCCATCAATTGATGTCAATGTGAGGAGTAGGGATTGCCATGCAACGGATGCACTAAGAGCTATAAGTGTATGAAACCTCAAACTGAAACTAAGTGGGTGTGCATCCTACTTGCTTGCTCATGAAGACCTAGGGCATTTGAGGAAGCCCATCATCGAAATATACAAGACAAGTTCTAATGAAAATTCCCACTAGTATATGAAAGTGATAACTCAAGAGACTCTCTATATGAAAAACATGGTGCTAATTTGAAGCACGAGTGTGGTAAAAGGATAGTAACATTGCGCCCTTTTTTTCTTTTTTCTTTCCCTTTTTCTGCGGGCTTCTTTGGCCCCCTTTTTTTTATTTAGGCTTCTTTGGCCTCTCTTCTTTTTTTCATGGGGCAATGGTCTAATAATTATGATCATCACACTTTTATTTACTTACAACTCAATATTACAACTCGATACTAGAACAAAGATATGACTCTATATGAATGCGTCCGGCGGTGTACCAGGATGTGCAATGATCTAGCATAGCAATGACATCAAAAAACGGACAAGCCATGAAAACATCATGCTAGCTATCTTACGATCATGGAAAGCAATATGACAATAAATGCTCAAGTCATGTATATGATGATGATGGAAGATGCATGGCAATATATCTCGGAATGGCTATGGAAATGCCATGATAGGTAGGTATGGTGGCTGTTTTGAGGAAGATATAAGGAAGTTTATGTGTGATAGAGCATATCTTATCGCGGGGTTTGGATGCACCGGCGAAGTTTACACCAACTCGCGAGGTGAGAAAGGGCAATGCACGGTACCAAAGAGGCTAGCAATGATGGAAGGGTGAGAGTGTGTATAATCCATGGACTCACATTAGTCATGAAGAACTCATATACATATTGCAAACGTTTATTAGCCCTCGAAGCAAAGTACTACTACGCATGCCCCTAGGGGGATAGATTGGTGGGAAAAGACCATCACTCATCCCCGACCGCCACTCATAAGGAAGACAATCAATAAATACCTCATGCTCCAACTTCGTTACATAACGGTTCACCATACGTGCATGCTACAGGACTTGCAAACCTCAACACAAGTATTTCTCAATTTCACAATTACTCAACTAGAACGACTCTAATATCACCAAATTTATATCGCAAAACTATTGCAAGGAATCAAACATATCATATTCAGTGATCTACAAGTTTTATGTAGGGTTTTATGACTAACCATGTGAATGACCAATTCCTGTCAACTCTCTAAATATATGTAAGTGAAGCAAGAGAGTTTAATTCTTTTTACAAAAGATATGCCCACGCTCTAACAAATATAAGTGAAGTAAAAGAGCATTCTACAAATGGCGGTTTTCTATGTGAAGAGAAGCAGTCAATCCAAACTTCAAATGATATAAGCGAAGCACATGAAGCATTCTCTAAGGCCATACTCAAAAGATATAAGTGAAGTGCAATGAGAATTCCATAAATCAACCAAGGACTATCTCATACCAGCATGGTTCATAAAAGAAAAGTGAAAACTAAATGCAAAAGACGCTCCAAGATTGCACATATCGCATGAACGAAACGAATCCGAAAACATACTGATACTTGTTGAAGAAAGATGGGATGCCTTCCAGGGCATCCCCAAGCTTAGATGCTTGAGTCTCCTTGAATATTTTCTTGGGGTGCCTTGGGCATCCCCAAGCTTGAGCTCTTGCCTCTCCTTCTTCTCCTCACATCGAGACCTCCTCGATCTTCGAACACTTCATCCACACAAGACTCAACAGAAAACTCGGTAAGATCCGTTAGTATAATAAAGCAAATCACTACTCTAAGTACTGTTGAAAACCAATTCATATTTTGTTTTTGCATTGTAGCTACTGTAATATATCTTTTCCATGGCTTAATCCACTGATAGAAATCAATAGTTTCATTAAAACAAGCAAACTATGCATCAAAAACAGAACAGTCTGTAATAATCTGAACATTCACCATACCTCTGGTACTCCAAAACTTCTACGAAAATTAGGAAAAATAAACAATTTGTGTAGAAAGACAGTGCAAAAAGTTTCAGAACCGTTTGACGTCCAGTAAAAAATGTAAAATCGCACACTACAGCCAAAGTTTCTGTCCTGCACCGTACAAACCAACAAGTAATCTAAAATATCCTAAAGGCAAACCTTGGCACATTATTTTTATTTTTAAACTTTATAAAAGAACACAACAGAAATAAATGACTCTCTAAAACTTCCGGGTTGTCTCCCTGGCAGTGCTTTCTTTAAAGCCATTAAGCTAGGCATATAGTGCTCAAGTAATGGATTCACCCGGATCCCAAGGTATATCAAAGCCAATTTGAATTAACAATGATTTGTAATTTAGTGGTGAGCACAAACTGACATATATCATGCAACAACAAAGTCTAACTCTCTTCCTATGAATAGGCATGTCATAAAAGAACAATTCATGCACACAAAGTAAATGCCAATGCATAGTATAAACAGTTTCTTGCAATTTTTTCGTGTTGGAAACATAAAGAGGCGGAGATGTAGTTCCTCTATCATAATAATTGAAAGTTGGAGCAGCAAGCACATGCATGTTATACCTATCAAAATCATCATGTGTAGAAGTAAAACGCAGCCCATCAATATAATCCTTAACAAGCGCAAACATCTCCGATATAGTGTAGTCGGGAGAATTCAAAAAGATAATAGGACTATCATGCGTGGGTGAAATAGCAACATGTTTAACATAAGGAACTATAGCAATTTCATCTCCATAAGCATAATTCATATTGGCATCTTGGCCACAAGCATAGGAAGCATCATCAAAAAGGGATATTTCAAGAGAATAAACGGGACCATAACAATCATCATAGCATTCATCCTTCGGTAAGCATGAAGGGAAATTAAAAATGTATGAGTTGAATAGTTACTCTCATTAGAAGGTGGGCACGGGTGATCAATCCGCTCTTCCTCCTTTTGTTCTTCGCTCTCCTCCTCATCTTTTTCATCCAATGAGCTCATAGTTTCATCAATTTCTTCTTCCATAGACTCCTGCAAAATATTAGTCTCTTCTTGGACAGCGGAGATTCTCTCAATAAAATCATCAATATTGGAATTGAATTCATAATTCTCATAGCAATAATTAAGGAAAGCTAAATTTTCAGGTCTATAAACGGAATCATCAAAATTTTCACACTCTTTAAACAAAGATTCAATTTCATAAGCACCCATAAAAGCAACAAATTCTTCTATTTGTTCCCCATCATAGTAATCATATATACCATTAGCATAAGAAGCCAAGGTTTTATCATCATTAAATTTGCATGAAAAGGGAAGGTGTGGAGCCTACATCCTAGAGCAACAAGTATAATCATATCTCAAGCATGGTTCCCGAGCATACCAATGCAACATATGAATTTGATCCCATAATAGTTTCCCTTTTTGAGTCAAGCGATAATCTCTAAAGTATTAACGTTGATCCAACGTGTCTCCCATTACATAATTGAATGGGGTTTTCTCAGGATTATCAAAGTAGTACATAATATTTTTCACATAACCAGCATTGAGGGTTTTAGGAGGTTCCCCATCTCCATGAGTAGCAGGTACACCCAGTATTTTTGGTATTTCGTGTTCCATATCCATAACTAAATATAGAGAACAACTTAGAACAGCAAATAAAAATTACTTAGTGATAAAGCAAACACGCACACACAAGAATATTCACCCCACGCTATAACCCACAAGTATAGGGGGTCAATTGTAGCCTCTTTCGATAAGTAAGAGTGTCGAACCCAATGAGGAGCTAAATGTAGAACAAATATTCCCTCAAGTTTTATCGAGCACCGATACAACTCTATGCACGCTTGACGTTCGCTTTACCTAGAACAACTATAAAACTAGAAGTACTTTGTAGGTGTTTTTGGATAGGTTTGCAAGATAATAAAGAGTGCATAAATAAAAAGTAGGGGCTGTTTAGATAAAGAAACAATAAAGTTAGTATAGCGAGTGTGGAAAAGTGGTGGTAGGAGTTGCGAAATTGTCCCTAAGCAATTGACTACTTTACTAGAATGATAGAAAGTTTTATGTGGGAGAGGCCACTGTGAGCATGTCATCCCTGACATGGAATTCTATGCACTTATGATTGGAACTATTAGCAAGCATCCGCAACTACTAATGTTCATTAAGGTAAAACCCAACCATAGCATTAAGATATATTGGTCCCCCTTCAATCCTGTATGCATCAATTTCTATGCTAGGTTAAAGCTTCTGTCACTCTTGCCCTCCAATACATAGTCTTATCAACACACAACTAACCCTATGGTGTGATCCACGCGCGCGCTCATATGATTGGCACCAAAGGACAACAACATAACCACAAGCAAATTAAATCAATAATAGCAATTCACCAATCACCGATGGGACAACAAAAATATACTCAGACATCATAGGATGGCAACACATCATTGGATAATAATATGAAGCATAAAGAACCATGTTCAAGTAGAGGGTACAGTGGGTTGCAGGAGAGTGGACCGCTGTAGATAGAGGGGGGAAGGTGATGGAGATGTTGGTGAAGATGGCGGAGGTGTTGGTGTAGACTGCGGTGATGATGATGGCCTCGGCGGCGTTCCGGCACCACAGGAAGCGAGGGGGAGAGAGCCCCCCCTTCTTCTTCTTCCTTGACCTTCTGCTTGGATGGGAGAAGGGTTTCCCCTCTGGTCCATGGTCTCCATGGCGTGGGAGGGGCGAGAGCCCCTCCGAGATTTGATCTATCTCTCTCTGTTTCTGCGTTCTAGGATTCTGCCCTTTCACCGTTTCTTATATATCCGGAGATCGGTCACTCCAACTGGATTGAAACCTTCGTCCAGATTTTTTTCCCGAAAATTAGCTTTCTTGTGGCCAAAGAAGAGCAGCAACCGCCTTATAGGGGGCCCACGAGGGTCAGGGGCGCGCCCAAGTGGCAGGCGCGGCCCCCTGCCTCATGGCCCCCTCGGGCACCTTCTCGCGTCAATTCTTCTTCCCATAATTCACAAATATTCCAAAAATATTCTCCGTTTGTTTTTATCCCATTTGGACTCCGTTTGATATGGATTTTCTGCGAAACAAAAAACATGCAACGAACAGGAACTGGCACTGGGCACTGGATCAATATGTTAGTACCAAAGATAGTATAAAAACTTACCAAAAGTATATGAAAGTTGTAGAATATTCGCATGGAATAATAAAAAATTATAGATACGATGGAGACGTATCACTATGATTGCAGATTTCCCAGGCCCAGACACTACAAAAAAACACTTCCGTGATGATACGTGTTTGTCATGGTAGGTCATGTTTTTGTCATGCATGTACATCCATGACGATTTTATGACAGAATCAAGGTAGTCATACATGTGCTGTCGTAGAAGTGTTCCATGACAATACTAAAATTATCATCAGGGAAGTGTCCACTTCCATGACGATAAATGACACATCGTGGAAGTGCTTTCGTTAAGGGTAACCTACACATGGCATCCTCAAAGTGCAACTATCCTTAGGTGGTTTTGGTAATTCCTAACAAAATTTAGTTCATTGAACTAATGCTCTTTCAAGATGATCATTTCGGAAAGTTCAATGATTGGCATGGCATGGACTAGGAATGTGGACTCCTCAAAATGCTAAGGACACATATTGGCTCAAGCTTAAGACTCTACATTTTCATTTTTAGTGATCCAAGATCACATTGAGTCCATAGGAAAAGCCAATACTATTAAAAGGGGATGAGGTCTTGCTTAATGGCTTGCTTGCTTAAAATGCTTAGTGATATGCTCCAAAAGCCCTCAACCACTTTCTCATATCCACATATGTCCCAAACCAAAAGTGAAACTCGGCCCCACCGATTTGATCTATCCGGCGCCACCAAGTTCATCTGACATAGCCATAGCCAGTAACCCTAATCAGTTTGGTCTCACCAATAGGGATCTCGGTCTCACCGAGATGGGATTGCAAACTCTTTGTTTCCCTTTGTAATGTTTTGGTCTAACCGAGATGAGCGATCAGTCCCACCGAGTTCGCAATGCAAACTCTTTTGTTTCCCTTGTGTAACGCTTCGGTCTCACCGAAATGAGCGATTCAGTCCCACCGAATTTGCCTAACCAACTCTTTATTTGTATATTACAGAAATCGGTCTTACCGAGTTTATGTGATCGGTATCACCGAGATTACATTATGCCCTAACCCTAATGAAATCTGTCCCACCGAGTTGACATGTTGCTCCCGCCGAAAAGCCTAACATTCACATTTTGAACTAAATCGGTCTGACCGAGTTTCATGACTCGGTCTCACCGAGTTTGGTAAATTGTGTGTAACGGTTAGATTTTGTGTGGATGCTATATATACCCCTCCACCCACTCTTCATTTGTGGAGAGAGCCATCAGAACATGCCTACACTTCCAACATACATTTTCTGAGAGAGAACCACCTACTCATGTGTTGAGACCAAGATATTCCATTCCAACCACAAGAATCTTGATCTCTAGCCTTCCCCGAGTTGCTTTACACTCAAATCATCTTTCCACCAAATCCAAATCTATGAGAGAGAGAGAGTTGAGTGTTTGGGAGACTATCATTTGAAGCACAAGAGCAAGGAGTTCATCATCAACACACCATCTATTACTTTTGGAGATTGGTGTCTCCTAGATTGGTTATGTGTCACTTGGGAGCCTCCGACAAGATTGTGGAGTTGAACCAAGGAGTTATCAAGGGCAAGGAGATCGCCTAGTTCGTGAAGATCTACCCAAGTGAGGCAAATCCTTCGTGGGTGATGGCCATGGTGGGATAGACAAGGTTGCTTCTTCATGGACCCTTCGTGGGCGGAGCCCTCCGTGGACTCACGCAGCCGTTACCCTTCGTGGGTTGAACTCTCCATCAACGTGTATATATGATAGCACCACCTATCGGAACCACACCAAAAATCTCCGTGTCTATATTGCGTTTGCTCCCTCCAAACTCCCCCCTTTAACTTCATATGCAAATGATTTACATTCTGCTGCTATACTCTTAGATTTGCATGTGTAGGTTAATTGCTTGACTTCTGATAAGTTGCTAAAATCTGCCAAGATTTAAAATTGGGAAAAGGCTAGATATTTATTAGGTCAAGTAGTCTAATCACCCCCTCCAGACATACTTTTGATCCTACACATCCACTTTAATGGGTCGTCGTTAAGCTAATGGGTCTGGTTTTGGATTCGATAACTCGTTAACAGCAACAACCAATTGTGATTTTCCACGTTTAAAATTCTCATTGGCCCGAGGAAACACATGTCGGCTCCTCATTGGGACAGTCATCCAACAAATGGACGGGATGCGCCTATGATACATCAACACATGGCTCGGCCCATAGTGGCCCATTTAGGTTAAGAGGTCGGCCAGTTTGACTTGGTCAAAAGGTAGCAGGCTGGCCCATGGAAAGCATGTTAATGGCATGTTCGCATATAGCCCATTTACAGTCTGCTGACTCACGACCCATTATGGCCTATCTGAATTAGGCCCAATAACATCATATGGTCCATCCAATATCATTCCAGCCCGTTGTAACTTCCGGCCCATGTATGTCCCATGACGTCTTTCAGCCCATATGAGGCCCTTTGTAACTCTGGGCCCTTTAACAACTTGTGGTGAAACTGGCCCATAATGAAAAGTATATCACTTTATACCCATTAACGACCCATTATTCCATCAAGCCGTTTCCAGCCCGTGTTATCTTTCGGCCTTCTAAGGGCCCATTTATTCTTGGGCTCATTTCCAGCATTCGATTACTTAGGGTCCATTACTGGCTTGTTCTGCTTGTGGGCCAAATTGAGCCTGTAGTTACAGTCGGCCCATTTGTGGCCTGTTAATCCATTGGGAAGTTTTCATAGTGTCATTTGATATGGACTATTAAGAACCGGTTATGCCCGTCGATAGAATTAAGCCCGTTATACATATCGGCCTATTAACGACCCGTCATGGTCAGCCCATAAATAGAGGATTCCCATTCTAGCCCTTTTACGACCCATAATGTGGTCTGTTATTGGTCCACGAATGGTACAACCCATGTTTGGCCAATCGATCATATGGCCCGTAGAAGACCCATTGATTCTACGGCCCGTAGAAGGCCCATGGATCCTACTGCCCGTAGGAGGCCCATGGTAACTACAACGGGTAGCAGGACCATGGTTACAATGGTTCGTATGTTGCCCATGGTTATTGTGGCCCAGTATTTAAAAATAGGTTATTGTGGACACTAGCAAACCGCGGAAAAATAACTATAGAGACTACAAGCAAACAAATAAACAACACAATAAGGAAATAAATAAGCAAGCAACTTATGCTAGGCTATTACGGCTATTACACATATTACATCCACTGGCATCAAAGTTCGCCACCAGTGCAAATATAGGGAACAAAGCAGCATATTACATACACTGGGCATCTAAATTGGCCACCAGTGCAAATAAATGTGGCAGCAAAACAAGTCCATAACTGAAACAACTTTAGAAGAGCTCAAGAAACATTATCCTGGATATCCACCATGTTGGCAATAAGCTTAGCAAGCTTATTAGCTTTCGCTTATTTGGCGCTAAAATCCTCCAACGCTTGCCCTTGCACCAGTAAGTATGCATCTGAATTCTGCAGGGACTTCTGATAACCCACAAGTATAGGGGAACAATTGTATCCTTTATCGATAAGTAAGAGTGTCGAACAAGCTAAAGTAAAGGGGGTGATTAGACCCTCAACAACCAAAGGTAGCAATTTTTAAGTTCTTTAAGTTGAGGTGGAGTTTTAGCACAAGTTTAAGCATTCACAATACATTTCAAGCAAGCATGGCAAGAGTATGAGCAACGGACAAGGTAAAGCATGCAATTTGCAAGAAAGTAAAGGGATGGAATTGGAGTGTGCAAACGCAATGAAGACACGAAGATTTTTGGCGTGGTTCCGATAGGTGGTGCTATCATACGTCCATGTTGTTGGAGACTTCAACCCACGAAGGGTAACAGTTATGCGAGTCCACGGAGGGCTCCACCCAACAAGGGTCCACGAAGAAGCAACCTTGTCTATCCCACCATGGCCATCGCCCATGAAGGACTTGCCTCACTTGGGTAGATCTTCACAAAGTAGGCAATCTCCTTGCCCTTACAAACTCCTTGGTTCAACTCCACAATCTTGTCGGAGGCTCCCAAGTGACACCTAACCAATCTAGGAGACACCACTCTCCAAAAGGTAATAGATGTTGTGATGATGATGAACTCCATGCTCTTGTGCTTCAAATGATAGTCTCCCCAACACTCAACTCTCTCACACATATTTGGCTATGGTGGAAAGATGATTTGAGTGGAAAGAAAATTTGGGAAAGGCTAGCGATCAAGAGTATTGTGGTTGGATTGGAATGTCTTGGTCTAAACACATGAGTAGGTGGTTCTCTCTCAGAAAATGATTAGTCACTACTACAGGATGCTGCTAACGCGACACTACGATCAGAGACCCTTTGACGAAACTGGGTGTGATGCAATAATCGCAAACGATGGTGTAAAAAACCTGTCAAAAAAGGTGCAAAAAGTTTGCGATGGTGGAGCCATCAAACATGGTTCAGATTTTAGTGACGTGTGCGATGCAGGGCACATAGTTCAGTTGAATTAACTTTGGCGATGAAGAGGAACAAAAGAAACGGGCAGCCAGATGAAGATTTGTGCGGTATACAACATACGTTTCACTCGGATGAACTATTTGTGATTAGGTAACACAAAAGAAACAGTGAGCCTTATCAAGGTGTGTGCGATATACGGTATGCAGTTCACTCGGATGCACTGTTTGTGTTGAGACAAGAGAACATAAATGGTTCAATATAACAAGATGTGTGTGATTAAGGGCAAACAGGTCTGTAATCAGAAATGTGTGCGAAGACCGATAATAACATAGACGATTGCTTATAATAAGACGTATGTGATATGCTCTGTCTACACAACATCTATTGGCCATTGGGCGATGGGGGGTCATCCAGGTACACCATAAGGATGCGAAGAGGCATCCTATATCAGCAAGAACTAGTTGTTCCACCAATAGCTCATCTAAGAGGACTCTCAAGTTAACTGTGCTTAGGTTGGAGCAGCCATCAGATGGGTGACTCGATGGGAAGTTGTCTTGATGTTAAATCAACTGATGGGATGGGTCATAGAGGTCAAATTAAATGACCTCTATGATCCATCCCATTAGTTAAATTCACCTTGAGGTCCTTGTTTTTTAACACATGTTAAAGAAGGTCTACCGCATTACTTTTTGACAATGTGCGATAAGTGGCATACTGTTGATCCATCTAACCTATTTGTGATGGAACAAGTCATGTGTGTGTTGTGGGCAAACGCTTGCTAGTATACAACCGTTTGTGATTGATGAATTCATCACCGATGGGTTCCTAGTGTGGTCCGTGTTCATCTGATCATCATCTACTTCTTGTGCTAGCTCGATGTTCCTTATATGCTAAGTTTCCATTAATTGATGGCGTTTTATGAACATGCCACCGTTTCCCGCCATTTCCTCACCTGTTTCCCGCCACTCAACGATATTGCGCATAAACCTAGGTGGCGCGCGACTGACGAAGGCAACAAGCACAGCCTGTAGCACATCCACCCTTTTTAAGCATGCCAACCCACCCAAGCGCCACCTCTGCCATGAACCACTGCCATTGTAAATTTTCCTCAACGGCTAGCAGAACACACAGGGATGCCAGAGCAAAGCGCGTCACGGCCGCCTCAATGGCGAGCAAAATTCGCGGACAGACGCGAGCAGAGCGCACCGTGGCCAACTTAACGGCGAGCAACCACGTGGTCAACCTTCTGCCATCAATATATTTGGACCTTGTTTCTCATCACATTGTAGATTACAACGCAATAAGTAATTGCAAATCTGTTCACACCTATCAAACTAATATGTGTTCACACTTAGCACCGGGCAATAAAATCTACCCACTCGAAAATTACTTCACAGTTCCTCTCCTCATCACCGACAAAACGGTCTTTCATGTCAAGTCATTCTGCCATGACCGGTAGGAGGAGTTTCGGTGGACATATAACCATGTCACAAAGACCAAAGCAATGGAAGCACTAGAGAGGTCCCACTGCAAAGCTGCAACCATAGTACAGATGTCCCGGCGTGCTGCAGATCCCTCGAATGAACTCTTACGGGCACGGGAGGGCTCTCACGAGAGCACTCGCCATGTCGGCCATCGTGACGAGATGGCGGTCCAGAAGTCCTTGGCCGGCGACGACGACATTCTCGATGGCATCATTAAGTAGTAGGAGCTGGTCGAGGACTTGATGAAGCTGCTCGAGATCTGCAATGCCTCGGTTGACAAGGTGACAATAAGAAGCTCCTCAAGGCGCTCACCGAAAGGAGGAGGAGGCCGCCGGCTAGAAGATGTTGCATGAGCAGAGCAGTGCCTCGGGGATCATGCTGATAGCGATCGTCGAGGAACGGATGGGTGACTTGAGGAAGCTCTGATTGAGCACGAGCAGGAGGTGGAGGAATCCGTTGCTGGTTTCAAGCAATGTCGTGAGGAATTGAAGAAGGAGCTAGAGGATGTCGTCGCCCGGTGATCCATCGACGAGTAGAGACATCATCGACCCAGATCATCGTCTGCGATTTCCTTCTTCTCTTGCCCCCATGTCATTCGGGCTTTGCCACATGTGGTATTTTAAATTATCTGGAATATGTAAGACAATTATTATCTGCGCCATTGTAAATTTGTCGTCGTATTATCCGTTGCCATTTTCTTTGTCGTTGTATTATCCGTTGCCCTATGTGGCAATTTAAATTAGGCCAGAATATGAGTTGAAAACAAGAACAAAGCAAATGCTGCCATGGGATCACAAGCAAACACCCTCCGTCTAGGTGCTTTAATTAACCCATTAATGGAGAAGTTGTGAGCGAGGCGGGCGGCGGCTGGTGCATGGAGGTCAAAGAGCTCACTTCCCGGTGAGCATGGGCGGCCTTGCTGCTCGCACGTGTCCCATCGAGCCTGCGAGGTGGACAGGATGCACGTGTCCCATCGAGCCTGCACGGTGGACTGATCGCACGCATCCCGCGAGCCAGCACGGCGGACTGCTCGCACGCGTCCTGTCGAGCCTGCACGGCGGACTTCTCGCGCTCGTCCCGTCTAATCAAACAGCTGCACGCACGCCACCGAGTATGGTTAAATTTTGACACAGTTCGTATAATACAGTCGTTTGTCATATTAACGTGTCAGTTATTTGTTTTAAAAAGGACTTCATTGGCTATTAATGTGTGCGCCTTGTCTCAAACTGGACGATTTTTTACCACGACATATATGTGCCATGTCATGAAACCATGCCAAGTTTCATGTTTTTTGGGTGAGTTTTTGATTTACTAGGATTTAAAAACTGAGATTCTCAATGTTTCAGGACAATGAGCAGTTTGTAATTCATTCCCATTCCTTGAATTAGACCTAAACATGCACCCAATGACACATGTGCGATTTCCCACCAATTTTGCTTCACTTGAGCATGTGCTTGTCATTCAAATTTGAATTATGCACTACATTAAATGCCTAGAAAACTTAATTAATATATGCAATGGCCAAATGAACCCTGAACATTTTCAAATTTCAGCACGACAATCCTGTTGTTCTATGTTGCGTGTAGAAAACAAAGTTCAAGGTGAGAAGAGGCAGCGATTATCGTTTCGCCCACAAGAGGGGCATGCTTCCCTACCGGAAGCACGAGGGTTGCAACAGGATCCAGTTTGTAAGAGGCTTGTAATATAGCTTCGCCCAAATTGGAAAATTATACGTACTATGTAGTGACACCATGCCAAGTTTCATGATTTCCTGGTGAGTTTTGGATTTACAGAGATTTAAAAACCGAGATTCGCAATGTTTGTGGCCAAGCTAGGATAGCGAGACGGTTGAATTCATTCCCATTCGTTCCATGGGACCTAAACATGCACCCCGAGTACACATGTACATTTTTTCTAGCCATTTTGGTGCAGTGGAGCATGTATTTGTAGTTCAGATTTGAATTATGGACATTAAATGCCTAGAAAACTCAATTAATGAATAAAAAGGTCAAACGAATCCTGAATAATTTCAAAGTTCAGCGTGAATCTCCCATTGTTCCGTGTTGCGTGTAGAACAAAATACGAGGCTAGAAGAGGAAGTGATTATCGTTTGGCCCACAAGGGGACATGTTTCCCTATCAAAACCACGAGGGCAGGCACACGATCATCACCAACTCGATTTTTATAAGAGTATATATATATATATATATATATATACTTTTATAAAAATAGAGTTGGTGATGATGGTGTGCCTGCCATCCTGCAATATAGGTCGTCCGATTTATATCTGATGGATAGGAAGGAAACTATGGCAATTTTGCAAAAAGATACCCACACCCCTATCCACATTTGCAAATAAGCCTTTCCCTCATTCATCCTTTTCTCTCACAAGATAAACTACTCATACAAATGCATCTTGATGTTCCGCGGAACGCACGGGCATCTTGCACTAGTGCAGAACCGGGCAATAGCACCGGTTCGTAAGGCCCTTTAGTGTCGGTTTGGTAACCGGCGCTAAAGTGTAGGCACTAAAGCCCCCCCACCTTTAGTACCGGTTCAGCACGAACCGGTGCTAAAGCGCAACCACGTGGCATGAGCCAGCTTCGGGGGCAAGGAGCCCTTTAGTACCGGTTGGTGTCACCAACCGGTATTAAAAGGTTGGGGGGTTTTGGGTTTATGATTTCTTTTTCATTTAATTTTGTGTTTTCCATTTAATTCTTTTTCGTTTGTTGGTATTTTACGATACTACATATT
The DNA here is from genome assembly GCF_018294505.1 of Triticum aestivum. NCBI lineage: Eukaryota > Viridiplantae > Streptophyta > Magnoliopsida > Poales > Poaceae > Triticum > Triticum aestivum. Next base: position 213,882,430 of record NC_057800.1, read on the forward strand.
GTACAGGTTATGCATATATATAAATAGAATTTATAGTAGAACCAATCATAATATATTATATATATATATCATCGAATGTCTCACAACCACCATTAATTAATTCACACATATGTACACACATGTATATATATACACAATTTCTCCTAATTGGTGCCTTCGGAGCCAGTGGCATTATCCTAATTGGTGCCTTCGGAGCACGATAACAATTGGAAGTGGTTCATGGGGGCGGTAGCGGGTAATAGTATTCTCCTTTGGGATCTATGACTTGGTCGAGCAAAAATCCCACTATTTCCTCTTGAATTGCTTCTATGCGCTCCTCTGTTAGGAGCTTCTCCCACACCTCTTTGAACTATTAAGAAGGAGATCAATATGCATGTGTATTAGTTGTGTGACTAGATATCGATAATGGTGTAAAAATGGTGAATAGTGTTCTGACAAACGTACCCACTCCTGTCTTTGAGATTTGCTCCTTTCGGACGCCATCATGCGAATGTTCTCACAAACATAGTATGCACACAGATTATTCCCCAGCGCCTGCTTCAGGGCCTTTACGAGAATGGAATTTGATCAGATAATAATTAATCAATCATGATAATTAAAGAGATGGCAGCTAGCTAGTACTAATTAATTACTTACCTGGGGTCGATACCATTTCAGATTTTATTTCCATGGGCCTGGAGTGACCCTAATGAACTTTGCCCAAGCCCTGCCCGCCGACAAAGAAAATGAATAAATGGGTTATTAAATAGTTGTTATCAGGAAATGACGAACTAATTAAATAGGCCAAGATATAGTTAATAATGATTGAAATTACCTGTTGACTATCCCCTTCACGATGGTGTAGTCACTTGCTTTCTTAAGTAGTGAGTCTAGTACTTCAACTGTTCCTTCATCAACTTTAATGATTAACAAGATCCAGTGAAATCTGCATGCACACATGTTTGCATGTCTTAATTAAGCGGGCATATGTAAGCAAAAACATGTAGCTAGCTAGTAGGCAAAAACAGAATTTGTAGTACAAGACAATGTGACTCACTCGAAGTTGTAAGGAAGTAGTATATCTTCATTGTATTTGAGGTGCTTGAAGAACTCTAGCATGCTTTCCTCTACACTTTTTTCGTAATATGAATCTATTTTCCATGTGTATTCATTAATGGTATTTGGGTCAACGAACCCAATGCCATAGCGTCCAGCTTTTTTCATTTCATAAATCTTCATCCTGCATAATACCACAGAAAAGAATATAGTGAGGATAATTACAGGTAATGATTCATCAAAATGATCACTACAGCTAGCTTGAGACTTAAATTACAGAAAGAAATCACTTACAGACAATAGCAACTGACGATAGATTTATCGAGTGCGTCTTGATTGTATAGCTGAAATAGTTCTGAATACTCAATGGTCACAGCTTTCTCATGGTAGTAATGATACTTCTTGACATTCACCATGAGCTACTCTCGATTGGAAATCTTGGTAATGTGCATGTACCATTGATGCAATTCATACATTCTTGTTGGGAGCTTATTGACCTCGTCTGGCTCGACCAAAGGTTGGCCCCGGACATATTTCCGTTTTATTTCCTCCACTCTAGTCGGAGACATGGGCTCGATATCGAGGAGTTGTCCAACAGTGATCCCAATCGTTTCGGCCTGCGCAATATGCTCCTCGGTTATTACCACATCGCCCACCCCGGGAACATTAACGGTTTGCCCACAATAATATTGGGCGCGCCTACTCTCATGTGTTGTTGGCACAACAAGCGGGGGGATTGATTGCGCCGCCTGTTCTCCCAGCTGGGGAACGGTTTTACCTCTCCTTTTGCCAGCTGATTTGCTCAAGCTCGGGCTCGCCTCTTTCTGTAGACGTGCTCGATTTAACTTCTTGATGTGGCGCTCATAGTCCGTGTCAACAGGCTAGGGAGCTGGTTCTCTAGCCATACGAATGAAGTGGTCAATCTTTTCCATAGGCACTTTCTCCCTTGGCGGGGGTGGCGGTTTCGGTGCAAAATGGGCTTCCACCTTGGCCTTCGATATGGCTACGTTTTCCTCCTCGGACCTGTCGTAAGGCCTCTGCGGAAGAGGCGTGAGGCTTGGACCATATTGAAATCGCTTGCCTCCTCCTGTACCTCCAGTACTACCTCGACTTGTACCACTACGCACCATAGCTGAGGCGGCTCTCTTCCGTGATTGCTGAGGCGGCGAAGACGGCTGACGTGGCTGAGTTGGAGGAGGAGGAGTGGCCTGAAGCTGTGCCGAACTTGGAGGAGGAGTGCCGTGAAGCTATGCCGGACTTGGAGGAGGAGTGGCCTGACGCTTTGCCGGACTTGGAGGAGGAGGAGTGGCCTGAAGCTGTGCCGGACTTGGAGGAGGAGTGGCCTGACACATTGGTGGACTTGGAGGAGCGGGAGTCTGCTGACTCGGTGGCGGACTTCGACGAGGAGTCGGATGACGCGGTGTCGGTGGCCTTCGAAAGATGATGCAATCCTTTCTCCATAGGATGATATGATGGTTGGCCTCTCCCAGTGTGTGCTCATGGTCACCTCCAGGAATGTCAAGCTCTAGCCCCGAATATTGGTCCACCACCTCATCAACCAAGACACGAGCATAGCCCGCTGGAATCGGGTTGCAATGGAAGGTTGCCTCGGGGGGGATTGTAAAAGCAAGGGCGTCTCCCACCTTCATGGATATGTTCTTCATTTTGAAGTGTAGCTCGCAGTTAGTGTTCTCCATGATGTCATCCACTGGGTTGCTCTCCAGCAATGCGTTGCCCGGGGCGGAACCCACGCTGCTTCTCGGCATGGATGGGACGGTGCTATCCAATGGTGGATCATCCGCTAGCTGCTGAGACCCCCTTTGCTGGTTAAGTGAGTCGATCTGCTCCTGCTGCCGCTGGAATTTGACTGCCAAGTCCGCGTGCGCTGATCCTAGGCCTTGAAGGCATTCATAGTCTAGCTTCCTCTGCTCCTCCTCCTCCATCTTCCTCTTCTTCTCCTCCGCAATCTTCTTTCTCGCACGGGTTTTGTAGTCGGCGTTCCAGTCCGAAAACCCCTCATACCATGGAATAGCGCCCATGCCTCATGTTCTTCCCGAGTGTTCAGGATTTCCCAGGGCACGCGTAAGCTTATCGTTCTCTCTGTTGGGCTCGAACACCCCCAATCGAGCCTCTTCTATTGCAACAAGTAGCTTATCTTCGGCTCCGTCCAGACATGCCTTCTTCGAAACTTTGCCTGTCTTCGGGTCCAACTCCGCCCCATGCGCATAGAACCAAGTCCTGCACCTGGGGGGCCAGCTCAATGTTTCTGGAGTGACACCTGCATCCAACATCTCTTTCTCAGACTTATCCCACTTAGGCATTCCCACCGCATAGCCACCTGGCCCCAGCTTATGGAACTTATCCTTTTTTGCGGCATTGGCCTTGTTTATTCTCGACGATTCCTTAGATAATTCCGAATCCTTGAATTTCACGAAATCGTCCCAATGAGCACTTTGCTTCTCTAGTGTTCCCTCGAATACTGGAGTCTTCCTTCCTCCCTTGACGTACTTGGCCCATTCACGAATCTTGTGGTTCTTGAATGCAACCTCCATCTTCCTAAGAGCAACATCCTTGACTTTCTCCACATCTGCATCTGTGAAATGATCTGGTAGGGTGAAATGTTCCATGAGTGTTTCCCAAAGCAGAAGTTTTGTCTGTCATCGACAAAAGTAACTCCTAGACGTGGATTTGCTGGCTCTCTCCATTCTTGAAGGGAGATCGGGAGTTGGTCCTTCACAAGAACTCCGCACTGACGAATGAACTTGTCCACAATCTTATTAGGCGCTAATGGTTCGCCATTAGGTTTGATGGCCTTGATATTGTACTTTACGCCCTCCTTTAACTTTTTGTTCGAGCCTTGTTTCCTGTTGCCTAAAGATTTGCTCGATCCGGATGGCTGAAAGAAGAAAGATCAATTCGTCAATATATCTTCAAGTCATTTAAAACATGTGATGATCACCAGATGCCTTCTTATGTAAATATATATACCTCACCGGTCTTTGTTGTTTCAAGATCAACATTTGCTTCGTCATGTTCATAGTTCATGACTTCATCAATTAGGTCGTCGTGATCGAATATCATATCACCCTCCCTGGTGTTGTTTAGATATTCGGAGCCGTCATAATCTTCTTCATTCTGATCATCATCTGGCCCGTGAGGATTGCGTATGATATTGAACAGGGCCTCTTCTCCCTCTCTGCCGGTATTGTCCGCCATAGGTTTTGTTTAACTAATCCAAAAGAAATATATTCAAATTACAGTGCATGGATGCAATCAATTAATAAGGAAAAACTGAATCAATCATAGTACATAATAAGCAACATCGAATATAATCTCGAATACATCGTCTCGAATAATAGATATAATCTCGAATACATCGTCTCGAATAATAGATATAATCTCGAATACATCATCTCGAATAATAGATATAATATCAAATACATCACTAGCTAGCTAGCTAGCAAGCTAATAAAGATCGAATACTACAGAGTAATCTAGGCCACTCGCGGTTCCTGAGGTGCGGGCGGTGGACACCCAAAGAGAAGGAACCATCACTGGATTATAGCTTGGGTGATCTCCCAAAAGAACCTGCCAGGTATTGGAGAACCTGACGTCCATAGCAGCCATGTAGCGATGGACGTGCTCGTCCTCATCCCTGACATGGTGATGTAACACCTCCGGCGGGGCCGGCTACCTCCGCACCGAAAGTGGCCCACGCGAACGCCACCAAAGGAGATGAGGGTCGACGACGGCACCCGGGGCTGGGTTCCTCACCAAGATTCGCGCCCCTGAAGGTAGCACCTCCCAGTGCCAGCCCGGCGGAGCCCAGTCCCGGACATGGGTCCTCTAAAGCAGGACGTCGTCGCGAATGGGTCGATGGCGAGGATGCGGGTCGGGCATCGTCAACAACAAATACTATATGCCGCAAAAGTAAAGTAACATTTTTTAAATGATGGATTGTGATTTCATATATGCAAATTGTAAATTTTATAACTAAAACTAAGATTTCTAATATTTCTGTAACTAAAACAAACATTTCTAATATTTCTATAACTAAAAAACATTTCTATATAACCAACATTTCTAATATAACTAACATTTCTAATATTTCTATATAACTAACATTTCTATATAACTAACATTTCTATAACTAAAACTAACATTTCTAATAATTCTATAACTAAGAAACAGAAAGATTGCTAACAATTCTATAACAATGTGTGTGTGTGGTTGGTGGCCGGGGCAGGAGCTCACCGGCGAGGCGCGACGACGCTAGGCGGCGATGGGGACGGGGACGGAGACGGAGACGGGGCGGCGACAACGGGGACGGGGACGGCCCGGGCGGGGACAACGGGAGGACGGGGCGGGGCGCGGCGATGGGGCGCAACGCGGCGACGGGGGCGACGAGGACGGGGACGGTGACGGCGACGGGGGCGGCGATGAGAGGCGGCGGCGACGGGGCAGAGGAGAAAGAAGCTGGGAGAGATGAGAAACTGACAATTTTTTTGAAGTGTTTTCTTATATAGAACCCACCTTTATTACCGGTTGGAGCCACCAACCGGTACAAAAGGTCTGTTTTGGCCAGGCGAAGCGGCGGGAACCGCACCCCCTTTAGTACCGGGTCGTGGCGCCAACCGGTACTAAAGGCCCCCCCTTTAGTACCGGTTGGAGCCACGACCCGGTACTAAAGGGTGTGCGCTGCCAGGCAAGGGGTGCAAAAGTTTAGTCCCACCTCGCTAGCCGAGGGGCACTCGCACCTGCTTATAAGCCCCGCCGTCGCTACTGTCTCGAGCTCCTCTCTTAAGCAGGCCTTCTGGGCCTACCTCTTTTGCAATGCCCTGTTGGGCCTACTGGGCTAGCGGGCCTGCATCCTAGCCCAACTAGAATTTGGGTTTCTAGTCGTATGCAGGCCGCTGTGGCCCAGTAGGTGGGCTTTTTTTTTCTTTTTTTTGCTTTATTTATTTTTGTTTTATTTATTTTTGAGTTGTTTTTTGCTGTATTTAGAGTTTCTTTGTGAATATTTTTGCTTTAGGTACAAAAAAATACAAACTTTCTGTTAGTACCGATAGTTTACAAATTTGAATAGTTTAAATTTTGAATTATTTGAAATTTGTGTGAATCACTAGTTTGTGAATAACTTAACTTTGAAAATAGATTTTTCAGTGATTCTTTTTTCTTATGTTGAATATTAGTGTGTTTTATCATTATATTCAATTTGGTAATGCTTAGGTTATTTAAAAAATGAAATGCCTCTGTAATGGATGAGTTTTCGTCCGAAACCTGATACTTCGAAAGAGATTGTCCATTTTGTACACGAAGTGCATCCAGTTTTTGCGGTAACCCTCTCTACTTTTTTGCACATGCTATGTGGGTGAAAACATTATACCATGCCAACTTTCAACCTTTTCTGAGTTCATTTGAAATGCTTTTCAATTCCAGGGTCATTTAGCTGAAAAAATTAGTAAATGCATGAAAGAATTTGCTTGCACATAAAATTTCTTCGCGTTTCAAATGCCAAAACACATAACTAGCTACCCTAACTATTAGAGAGATTCCCTCCTGGGTGTGAAACCCAGATCTTTGGGTGTGAAACTCTTTCTTCGTGTGTGTCCCTTTGCGCCGTAGCCATGGAAAATCTTCATCATTTAACGGGATGCTCGGGTCAATATTCACTGTGAATGGAGCAATTTCATCAAACTTTTCATAATCTCCTAACATGTCTGTCTTGTCATCCACTCCCACGATGTTCCTCTTCCCAGAAAGAACTATGTGCCGCTTTGGCTCATCATACGATGCATTCGCTTCCTTATCTTTTCTTTTTCTCGGCTTGGTAGACATGTCCTTCACATAGAAAACCTATGCCACATCATTGGCTAGGACGAATGGTTTGTCTGCATACGCAAGATTGTTGAGATCCACTGTTGTCATTCCGTACTGCGGGTCTTCCGTTACCCCGCCTCGTGTCATATTGACCCATTTGCACCGAAACAAAGGGACCTTCAAACCACGTTGATAGTCAAGTTCCCATATGTCCTGTATATAACCATAATATGTTTCCTTTCCCGTCTTGGTTTCTGCATCAAAGCGGACACCACTGTTTTGGTTGGTGCTCTTCTTATCTTGGGTGATCGTGTAAAGTGTATTACCATTTATCTCGTACCCTTTGAAAGTCATTATATTCGAAGATGGTAACTGGGACATCAAGTACAGGTCATCTTCAATAGAGGCGTCATGCATGGTACGTGTTTGCAACCAGCTGGCAAAACTCCTGGTTTGTTCATGTGTAATCCAGTCATCAGACCACTCCGGGTGTTTGGAGCGTAGAAAATTCTTGTGTTCATCCATATACGGAGCCACCAAGGCGGAATTCTATAGAACTGTGTAGTGTGCTTCAGTGAGAGAATGTCCGTCCATACATATTATTTGTTCCCTTCCTAGCGTGCCTTTTCCATCTAGTCTGCCCTTATGCCGCGATTCAGGAACACCAATCGGCTTAAGGTCAGGAATAAAGTCAATACAAAACTCAATGAACTCCTCATTTTCATGGCCCTTGGAGATGCTTCCTTCTGACCTAGCACGGTTATGAACATATTTCTTTAAGACTCCCATGAACCTCTCAAAGGGGAACATATTGTGTAGAAATACAGGACCCAAAACGTTAATCTCTTCACATAGGTGAACTAGGACGTGCGTCATGATGTTGAAGAAGGATGGTGGTAACACCAACTCGAAACTGACAAGACATTGCACCAAATCATTCTCTAACCTTGGTATGATTTCTGGATCGATTACCTTGTGAGAGATTGCATTGAGGAATGCACATAGCTTCACAATGGCTAATCGAACGTTTTTCGGTAGAAGCCCCCTCAATGCAACCAGAAGCAGTTGCGTCATAATCACGTGGCAGTCATGAGACTTTATGTTCTGGAACTTTTTCTCTGCCATGTTTATTATTCCCTTTATATTAGACGAGAAGCCAGACGGTACCTTAATACTGAGCAGGCATTCAAAGAAGATTTCCTTCTCTTCTTTGGTAAGAGCGTAGCTTGCATGACCCTGATGTATGCCGTCTTTTCCGTGCATACGTTGCTGGTCCTCCCATGCCTCAGGTGTATCTTTTTTCTTCCCATACACGCCCAAGAAGCCAAGCAGGGTCACACAAAGATTCTTCGTCACGTGCATCACGTCGATTGCGGAGCGGACCTCTAGGTCTTTCCAATAGGGCGAGTCCCAAAATATAGATTTCTTCTTCCACATGGGTGCGCGTACGTCAGCGTCATTCGGAATAGGTTGTCCACCAGGACCCTTTCCAAAGACCACCTTCAAATCCTTGACCATATCATGTACATCAGCACCAGTACGGTGGCGAGGATTCGTCCGGTGATCCGCCTCACCTTTGAAATGCTTGCCTTTCTTTCTTACGGGATGCCTGCTTGGAAGAAATCGACGATGTCCCAGGTACACATTCTTCTTACAATTAGCCAAATATATACTGTCGGTATCATCCAAATAGTGCGTGCATGCGCGATATCCCTTGTTTGTCTGTCCTGAAAGGTTACTGAGAGCAGGCCAATCATTGATGGTCACGAATAGCAACGCCTTTAGGTTAAATTCTTCCCCCATGTGCTCATCCCACGCACGTACACCTGTTCCATTCCACAGTTGTAAGAGTTCTCCAACTAATGGCCTTAGGTACACATCAATGTCATTGCCGGGTTGCTTAGGGCCTTGGATGGGCACTGGCATCATAATGAACTTCCGCTTCATGCACAACTAAGGAGGAAGGTTATACAAACATAGAGTCACAGGCCAGGTGCTATGGTTGCTGCTCTGCTTCCCAAAAGGATTAATGCCATCTGTGCTTACACCAAACCACACGTTCCTTGCGTCATCTGCAAACTCCTTCCCGTACTTTCTTTCGATTTTTCTCCACTGCGACCCGTCAGCGGGTACTGTCAACTTTCCGTCTTTCTTACGGTCTTGTCTGTGCCATCGCATCACCTTGGCATGCTCTTTGTTTTGGAACAAACGTTTCAACCGTCGTATTATAGGAGCATACCACATCACCTTGGCAGGAATCTTCTTCCTGGGGCGCTCGCCCTCAACATCACCAGGGTCATCGCGGCTGATCTTATAGCGCAATGCACCGTATACTGGGCAAGCGTTCAAATCCTCGTACTCACCGCGGTAGAGGATGCAATCATTAGGGCATGCATGTATCTTCTGCACCTCTAACCCTAGAAGGCAGACAAGCTTCTTTGCTTCGTACGTACTCTCGGGCAATTCGTTGTCCTTTGGAAGCATATTCTTTATCATTACCAGCAACTTTCCAAATCCCTTGTCAGATACACCATTCTCTTCCTTCCAATGTAGCAATTCCAGTGTGGTGCCCAGCTTTTTCTTGTCACCTACGCAATTCGGGTACAACAATTTTTTGTGATCCTCTAACATGCGCTGCAACTTCTTCTTCTCCAAATCACTTGCGCAGTTTATCTTTGCATCGGCAATGGCCCGACCTAGATCATCAACGGGCTCATCCGATGCCCTCTTCTTCAGCTTCTACCCACATTGCCGGCTCAGCTTCTTCCCGCATTACCGGCTCAGCTTCTTCCCTCATTGTTGTATCATCGTATTCAGGGAACCCATGGTCAGGATAGCCATCATCGTCCTCTTCTTCTTCATTGTCTTCCATCATAACCCCTCTTTCTCCATGCTTGGTCCAAACATTATAGTGGGGCATGAAACCGGACTCAAACAGGTGGACGTGAATGGTTCTTGACATAGAGTAATTGTGACCATTCTTACAGCCAGCACATGGACAAGGCATAAAACCATCCGCCCGCTTGTTTGCCTCAGCCGCAAGCAGAAAAGAATGCACGCCATTAATGAACTCGGGAGAGCATCGGTCATCATACATCCATTGCCGGCTCATCTTCAGTACACAGCACCGAAAACACCAAATTAATACAATACATAAAGTTCATACATAAAGATCATACAACACTTAAATGCAACAAACAAATAACTCTCTAGCTAAAGAATTTAAATGCAACAACAAAAGCGATCAAGATCGCAACTAAGGTAACAATTGATCCAACAGCATAATGATACCAAGGCTCACTATGAATGGCATATTTTCTAATCTTTCTAATCTTCAAGCACATTTTCTCCATCTTAATCTTGTGATCATCGACGACATCAGCAACATGCAACTCCAATTCCATCTTCTCCCCCTCAATTCTTTTCAATTTTTCCTTCAAATCCTCGTTTTCTCTTTCAACTAAATTTAACCTCTCGACAATAGGGTCGGTTGGAATTTCCGGTTCAGCTACCTCCTACATACAAATATCTATGTCAACTTGATGGGCATAATTTGTCATAAACACGAAATGCAATGAATAGTGTTAAAAGAGAATATACCACATCCGAATCATAACCCGGACGAGGGCCAACGGGGACGGATATCAAAACCATGGCACTATGTATAACAAACAACGTATGGGTAAGATAATTATACGAGTAACTATATATCCAAATCACACAAACATCAATTTTTTATATAAAACTTCATGAACAAGAGGCTCACCACAAGGTGGTGCCGGCGACGGGACGTTGCGAGCGATCAACAGTGGTTACGACGGAGGTTTAGAAGGTACTAAGTAAACCACACCTACATATGCAAACTAAGTGTTATTTTTGACCTCAAATTGCATATAAATCAAATAATAGCACATATATATAATTCCTCCCAAATTACTAAACTCAAAAATCAATCACTATATAAAGCATTGCACGAGCTAATCTAGCAATGAGAGATGAAAGGAAAAAGTTGCTAACCTTTGTGATCATTTGAATGGATGGGGGCCTTCAAATCTTGACAAATTTTGGGCAAAATGTGTGATGAGATTGAGAGGAAGAAGGAAAAGAACAGAGAGGAGAGGGGAAAGGGGAAGAACAGAGCGAGCTCGGGTGGACGAAGGGTCTATGTAGGGCGACCTTTAGTACCGGTTCGTGATACGACCCGGTACTAAAGGTGCTGGAGGGGCCACAGACTGACAACATCCTGCCACCACTCACTTTAGTACCGTTTCGTGGCATGAACCGGTGCTAAAGGTTCGCCACGAACCGGTACTAATGAGAGCGGCCGGCTAGCCGTTGGAACCGGCACTAATGCACACATTAGTGCCGGCTCAAATTCAAACCAGCACTAATGTGCTTCACGTTTGACACTTTTTCTACTAGTGTTGCTAGTAGATATAGACAAGAGTATGTATTAGATATAGATATAGATAGATAGTAGAGATAAAGAGTAGTAGTAAAAGAACCGAAGGGAATACTAGTAAGTACACCATCTACCGCTTCATGTGCTAATCCTGCACTCCATGCGGCGGGCGCAACGTCCCCTACGGACACTCCTATTTCATGGATGGCCTGGTCGATGCCTGCATGGTGCCCTACGTCTACAAAACTTTCAGCTGCGAGAGGTACGTCGACCAGCACTCACTGTTGGAGCATAGTTCCAGATGCACGCACGCGCCCTGCTACTACTATGAGTGCATGCCGCCATTTGAGGGCTCAACAGCGAGCCTTGTGCATCACCTCACGGCATCGTCCGACAATCACTACTAGCCCATGATGAACATCAAGTATGAGACATGCTACCCGTTCACCGTGTCGGAGTCGCTGGAGGATCACCGTCGCTTGCTAGTCACGGAGGAGGATGGCAGCGTCTTCCTCCTGGCTGTGGGCACCGGCAAGGCCCGTGCAGGCTACCGCCCCATCTCTGTAGTGTGCGTCAGGGGCAACTCTGCTGATGCTAACACAAGGCCGCTGTACTGGTGCGTGCTCACTGTTACTGCCCCTCCGACGTATGAGGTCGACTTCGGCGCCTGCATCATGCTAAATGGGACTCTGCAGAGCTGTTCTGTTCCCAGCAACGTGGACATGGAAGAGGCCTGGTGTCATCTTCCCCCCAAGATGATGCATGGAGACTCCAAGGAGGTTCACCTGGGCATATGCATTTCCAAGTTAATTGTTCATCATTAGTCTTGCTCAATGTAAGATGCTGTCTAAGCATGTAGACACTTCTTATTTATATAGTATAGAACCTTCCATGCATGATCTTGCTCTATTAGAGTATCACGCTTGAATAAAAGTGTATCAATTTATGGTTTAGTCTAGAATCTTCCATGTATTCTTTTGCTCCATTAGAGTTCTCGCTTGCCATTTATGAGATTAATTGAGATTTTTTACTACAGTAATGGTGAAAGACTTATGTGAACCTTTTCTTACATCTCCTCTGCCCCCTTCCAAGTCATCCTGATTTACTTTCATGGTGATCTAGAAAAAATAAAAAAATCGATACTCAAAAAATAATTCTTAAAGATCATTTCTTCCAAAGCAAAATAAGTGTTATTTCTTCAAAAGTTTTGGATGCAGGTTGAATAGTTGAACACCTTTGTTTGCAAAATATTCTTTTTTATCTATTTAGCCTACATTTACTATTCACCCAAATTCTTGTGAGCTCTAGTGAAGAAATAATATTCAAAGAAACCTATCGATACTCGTTACACATGAGAAGACCCCCACATACTTTGTCAAAATAAACAACTCCCCGATCTATGCATTTCACTGTTCAGTGCAACGCACAGGCACCTTACTATATATAGTACAACAATAAATTTAACTAACATTATGTATAGTACGATAAATGCTCATCCATGTCACCAAAAATTATATCATTGAAAACTAATTTCAAATACCAATCCAACGATATAGTTTTTGGTGACTGTCGGTGTCAAAACCGGCAGATCTCGGGTAGGGGGTCCCGAACTATGCGTCTAAGGATCGATGGTAACAGGAGACAAGGGACATGATGTTTTACCCAGGTTCGGGCCCTCTAGATGGAGGTAATACCCTACGTCCTGCTTGATTGACTTTGATGATTATAGGGGTTACAAGAGTTGATCTACCACGAGATCATAATGGCTAAACCCTAATTGTCTAGCCTGTATGATTATGAATGTCTCTATGGACTAAACCCTCTGGTTTATATGGACACCGGAGGGGGCTAGGGTTCGGACAAAGTCGGCTTACAGAGAAAGGAATCTTCATATCCGCACGCTAAGCGTGCCTTCCACGCCAAGGAGAGTCCCATCCGGACACGGGGGAAAGTCTTCTATCTTGTATCTTCACGGCCCACTAGTCTAGCCCATGTTGCATAGTCCGGACGCCTGAGGACCCCGTAATCCAGGACTCCCTCAGTAGCCCTTGAACCAGTCTTCAATGACGATGTGTCCGGCACGCAGATTGTCTTCGGCATTGCAAGGCGGGTTCCTCCTCCGAACACTTCAAAATAGATGACCACCAGCGCTATATCCGGCTCTGTACAATAGTCACGATCCTCAAATATAAAGGTAAAATGCAGATAAGTTTCGTCTTCTGATGATTTCACGGATGAGAGGTTACATCCAGCTGTTTTATCACTTCGAACCGTTTTTCGGCCTCCCATTTTCATGCTTCGAGACGCAGCCTTCGGCAACACGTCTTGTCAAAGCAGAGATCGTGCCCCCTTATTACGGGATTCTCATCAATACGAGTTTTGGTAACCTAACCGTGCGGTTCGTGTGACCCCTTGGGAACAGGCGAGTTTTAAGGCTTGAGGGAGGGGACGCTTGATATTCGTAGTCCATATAAGTGGATAGAACCCATCTGTTCCACCCCACACCTCATTCTCTTTGTCTCTCCGTCCCCCAGCTCCAGCGCCCAGACTCCAAGCTCTTCCCTTCCCAACAATTCCTCTGACTATGGCCGACTCTCAAGGCAACTGGGTTCCCTCCTCCATCACGGAGGAGAACATCAAGGAGCTGCGAGAAGCGCGATATTTGACAGCGGAAATCAAGCACAGGCTTCCTGATCCGGCGCAGGTTATCCCCACTCGGGGGCCCGGTGAGAGGGTGGTGTTTATCCCCCACTTCTTCCATGGACTCGGATTCGCCCTCCACCCCTTTGTAAGGGGTCTCATGTTCTACTACGAGCTGGATTTTCACAATCTAGCCCCAAATTCGTTCCTTCGCATCTCGGCGCTTATCGTTGTGTGAGAAACCTTCCTCCGTGTCCCTCCACACTTCGGCTTATGGCTCAAGATCTTTAACTTGAAACCAAAGGTGGTCAATAAGCAACACACGGACTGTGGTGGTGCCATGGTAAGAAAGCTCCCCAAAGTCAATTGGCCAAAGGGAGTCTTTGTGGACACCATCAAAATATTGCAACAGGAATGGTTCTATATCATGGAACCCCGCGACTCCAAGTGGGCAGTTGCACCAGCCTTTAGATCCGGACCCCCGCTGAGGCTTACATCCTGGACCGACAAGGGTCTGGACTAGGGGTCGGTCTGTGAGGTGTTGCGGCTGCAGAAACGCATCAAGAGCATGATAGCGAAGGACATTACCCTCGCCGATGTAATCCAAGTGATGTTGATCCGCCGAGAACTTCCCTGCTAGAGACGGCCCCTCAAGATGTGGGAGTTCAATCCGGAAGGGCCGCGGACCCTACAACTGTTCTACAGCACAACACACAAGGGGATTTGGAAACTGCTTTTTAAGAAGCAGAAATTGTGGCCAAGGTCCTCAGACGACACTGGCCCCGACTGCAAACATCCATCCTCTGAGGTAAATTCTAAGAACTCGGAACACCAATATTCTTTGTTTAACCCGAGGTGCAAAGTAATCCCTTCCCCAAACAAGTTTGGATCGAGAAGGCGGAGCAGATCCGGTGTCCGGCTTCGCTCCCCAAAGACGCAGCCAATCCCCTTCTAATGAGCATGCTGGTCCTGGCGCCATACCAGACACCGGAAAAGAAGGACAATAAGAAGAAAAGAGAGGAGTGCATGTCGATGGGGACCTTGGCTGTTTCGTCCCTGCTTCTTCTTCCTTCCGGTTCTTGGTCTTGGCTTTGCCTCTCCACAACCAGAAGGTAAGTCACACCGAACCCTGACTACCTTCTTTCCTTTTTATACAAGGTTATTTCCCACCGACATCTTTGGCGCGCCAGGTAGGGGGCGCGCAATTGTGAGAATCAGTTTTAGCAGTTAAGTGAGCATTTCTTCATGGCGATGGCTCTAAGAGAAGCATGAGAAGGGGTCGAAAGATTGACGCCGGCGCGACCACAAGCAGAAGCTAAGTCACACCAAACCCTGACTACTTTCTTTCCATTTTACACAAGGTTATTTCCCTCAACGACAGCGTCCACATCCTCTGGGTCCACCAAGGGGGAATCTGGGCACCGAAGACAGGGGTGAGGCAAAGCCAAGACCAAGAACCGGAAAGAAGAAGAAGCAGGGACGAAACGGCGAAGAAGGAAAGAAAGTAGTCAGGGTTCGGTGTGACTTAGCTTCTGCTTGTGGTCGCGCCGGCGTCGATCTTTCGACCCCTTCTCCTGCTTCTCTTAGAGCCATCGCCATGAAGAAACGCTCACTTAACTGCTAAAACTGATTCTGACAATTGTGCGCCCCCTACCTGGCGCGCCAAAGATGTCGGTGGGAAACGACACCTATGGGATCACAAGGATCCCTACTGCGGTTGCGGGGCGCGGGGTTGAGAGAAGAGCGGGTCTAACAATGAGCACGCGGTTCGTTTACCCAGGTTCAGGCCGCAAGGATGCGTAAAACCCTAGTCCCGCTTTGGTGGATGTATTCTGAGTGCTTGAACTAGCTACGGGGTGCAACGAGCTCTGAAAAGCCGAATCTCTCTCCTCGTCGCCTTGGGCCTCCTTTTATAGAAAAAGGGGTTGCCATAGTGGCACACAGGAGGTGGAAAGGCAACAATGTTGCGAGGTTATCCTGGTATTACAGGACAAAGCGCATTAGATGCGAGGCTTAGGTGTCCCTCCACTTTATCGGGGACGGGGGCAAGGCCCGCCCCGTCCGTCGCTGCTCCTCCAAGCTTCGACACGCGCCCAGGCCAGCGATGCATGTGGTTCCATGTAGGTAGGAAGGCAGCTGAGGTGCGTGGTGGTGTAGCCTCCACGAAGGGCTGCATGCCGCCACGTAGGTGCCAGCCCAGCTGGTTGGGTCAGTAGCTGCATGCGAACGATGGTGGAGACTTGTCTGGTGCGGGCCTGATGGTGGCCTTGCTAATGCGCTTGGCGAGGGCCTTGCCAAGCGGCCCGGCAAGGGTCTTGCCGTGGCGCGCAGGCATCCCCGGCAAAGATCTTGCTGGGGGTCTTGTGGGTTTCTTCGGTGAGGATGGCTGCCTTCCTATCCTCATTTGATCTTGACTATTCTTTGTCTTCACGAAGATCTGCATGCCACCACAGAGGTGCCTCCCAATCCCTGTCCAATGCATTTGTCGAGTGTTGGTGGGCCCAAGGGTGGCTCGCTCGGCTGGCGCGGGCGAGCTGCCCCAGCAAGGGTCTTGCCGGGGCCGCTGAGGCTGCCCCAGCAAGGGTCCCTGCCAGGAAACCTGCTTTGCTGATCTGATCTTTGTGGCCTTGGTCCTTGTCGTTGCTTTGCTTCGTCTTGGGCTTCGGTCTTACCTTGGCTTACCTCCCTTACTCTGCTTGGTGTGGTCACGGGCATGGCTCTGACTACACGTGCACAGGTAAAGGGGTACAAAAATGTGCCCCTAGTTTTGTACACCGACAGGAGCCCCTGGGCCTAGGCCACACATAAGCACGACACGTTGTTGGGTCAGGCCCAAGACGGCGCGCGGGCAGGCGAGGCGGTTTTTACCGTAGTAAGATTTTTCGCGCGCTGTGCTTCCCACGACCCGCGCGCGTGGCGTGGGGTGGAGGGGCGTGCGTGACGTCGGCGACATGCGTGGGGAGGTTTCTACGCGCATGCGTCAATCGCAGTAAATGGGCGGCGCGTCCCGCGGCTTCCCCCATAAAAAGGGATAACTGCGGGCGCACTGTTCCTTTTACCCTTCGCACGACCCCAATCTTGGAAACCTCCGCCTGTCTCCCTCTTCTTCTCCAGCTTCGCCTCCGCTCGCCACCGTTGTGCTTCTGCCGCCCTCTGCTCCTGCCTCCTCCTTCAGCCACCATGGCGCCAAAATCCACCAGGGGCAAGGGGGTGGCCAAGGATGCTGGGGCTATGGAGCCGCCGGAGAGCGCGCTGTTGAGGCAACGGACGCAGTCCGCCTTCTTCTTCCCCTCGACGGTCAATGCGTTGGAGCTTCGGGAATTCTTCAGACACCTGTGGGGAGTGAAGATAGGGGGAATTCGGGGCACCCGGCCACGCGCGTCATCCCCGCCGCCTGCGCCGACCCTGCCCCAAATCGGCACCCCTTCTTCATTGATTACCTTTCTTGCGGGCTCTGCCCTCCCTTCTCCAATTTCTTCAGCAAGATCATGCACACCTTTGGCTTCCGTCTCTTGGATTTTACTCTGAATGCGGCGGCGTGCATGGCCCTTTTTGCGCTCCTTTACAAAGGCTTTGCCGGAGTACACCCTAGCACGGCGCTCTTCCGCCACTATTTCTTCCCTCGGATCCAGCCGGGGGGTGCCGTCTCTGGTTCCGTCACTTGGATCCCAAGATCCAAAGGGGCGTTCCCGGACGGCGCCATGAAGGAGAGGTGGGAGGAATGGCGGGGCCGGTGGTGTTGGATTGAAGAGAAGGACCCGCCGGTTCGATGCAGCGATTGGAGCGACGTTGATGCTGCCGACGGGAAGCCCACGGTTGCCACCACCAGGATTCTCCGGCTTACCCAGGCCGGGCTCACCCTTGAAATGATCGGGGCGGATTTCATCCGCCGCCGGATTGCTCCATTGCATAATAAGGGGAGGCCAGCCTGGCTCTTCACGAACCCCGCTGACATCATGCGACTCCGCCCCGGCCTTGACCATAACTTTACGGTGATGGTGCATGCCCATTTCTGCCAGCAGCTCTTCCAGCTTGACGTGGGCCGTGACTGCGAGGTTGAGCGGACCGGCAAGGTTGTGAGGGCCGCCGCAAAGGCCGGCAAGGTCCTCAAGGGGCCGTTGTTTAAGCTGTCAATGGGGGTTGTCCCATTGTGCAACAATTCGCGTCGGTCCGAGATCATTGCCATGATGCCGGACTTCAATGCGCATGGCCCCGACACAAGCTGGAAGGAGCCGGAGGACGTCGAAGTATAGCATTTCTTTGAAACCCTGCATGAGGGGTACGTCGATGCCGACGTCGAGCAACTACTTGTCATGGACACCACCCAGGCGGAGCTGGACTACATTGCCACCAGGGCGAGGGAGGCACAACTTGCCAGGGCGGCCAGCAGCGCCAGTCGTGTGGAGGACGATGCCGTGACGGCTGGGAAGGAGGAGGAGCTCGCCCGGTGGCTGACGGCCGCTGGGGGAGCCAGCAGCGCCGGCACCGAGGCTCCTCTAGTTGAGGATGTGACCGGCGAGTCGTTGGAGGAGGAAGCCGAGACCGCAGATCCGACGCCACCTACGGGGAGGGGGCGAGTCTTGTGGCGGCCCCGCAAGGCTGCGCAGCCGCAGCTGACCTCGGAGGGGTCCCGGCCCCACACAAGGGCCGCGGCGGTGAAGGAGCCGGCGAAGGTCAAGGTGAAGAAGAAGATGGCCGCTCCTTCTTCATCCAAGTGTGCCCAGATGCCGCCTCCCTTCCCTCCTCCGGCAAACATCAGCGTGGAGATCACCTTTGATTATGGATCCATCAGTCCGAGGAGGAAGAGGAAGAAAGCAGAGGGGGACGAGGACGATGAGTAAGCATCCGGTTCCTCCCCGTTATCTCTGCCTCCCCAACCTGCGTTACTGATCTTGACTTGTCTTCATCTTTGCAGGGACGTGGAGACGCTGGCCCAGAGGGCAAAAAGGGCCAATGCCTCGGCGGGTGGCCAGCCCCCGGCTGGTACTTCGAGGGCGCCCTTGGTGGTATTGAGCAGCCCGGACAGCAGCCCCCGGCAAAGCCCCCAGCGTAAGTTTATCATTCTTCTCTCTTCGACACGTGTTAGGGGCGCGGCACTTTGGTGCTGACTTTGCCAGGTGTGCAGGAGGGGAGTAGCAGCAGGAGGAGCCACAGGGGGCTACTCCCAACACGCTGCCCCCATCGACCATGCTGCCCCGAGGGACGTCCCTGACAAGGGCGCCAATCACTGAGCCCACACACATGGAGGAGGAGGAAGAGAACTTGGGCGCCGGTGGCATTGCCTCGACGCCAAATGTTGGCGGAGAGGGGACTTCCGTTTCCCAGCCGGGTGTCGGCACCGGTAAGTCGTTCGCTATTTCGTCCCTGCTTCTTCTTCTTTCCGGTTCTTTGTCTTCGCTTTGCCTCACCCCTGTCTTCGGCTCCCAGATTCCTCCTTGGTGGACCCAGAGGACGTGGACGCTGTCGTCGAGGGTGCCGCCAAGGCCGCTGAGGCGGTCGCCGAGAAGGTCGCCGCCGAGGAGGCCGCCAAGGATGCTGCCGAGGAGGCCGCCGAGGGGCCTTCCGGGGAGGCCAACAAGGACGCTGCCGAGGAGGCCGCCGAGCGGCCTTCCGGGGAGGACGACAAGGCTGCTGCTGAAGAGGCCGGCAAGGGGCTTGCCGGGGAGACGGAGGAGGAGGCTGGTGACCGGCCTTCCTTCCTCTGCTGCTTCCGGCTCTGGCGAGTACCTGAGGGTAAGTGACTACTTGTTCGTCCACCTTCCGGGCACGTCGAGCACCAGGACGCCTGTTGAAGGAGAGGTGTTCGACGATGAGGTCCTTGCTGCCGCCGGGCTCGAAGTCGTTGATGAGCCAATCGTTGGAGGTGGCGGTTCGCAGGAAGGGCGGCTGCTCCACGCCATGGGCGCCAGCTTCCGGAAGCTCCAAGCGCTCCACCGCGCCCGCCTGGACAAGGTTGTGTCTAGGATGGCGGTGGTGGAGAAGGCGGAGGCAGACCTCTAGGAGCGCGTCACCGAAGCGCGGGATTGGTTCCGTGAGGCCCACGAGAAGCTCAGGGCAGCCCAGGACGAGCAGGCCAGGCGCGACGTGGAGCTTACCATGAAGCTTGCCGACGTCGAGAAAGCTCAGGAGGCGGCGAAGAACTCGGCCGAGGCCGCCGAGGCCGTTCGGACCCAGCGCGAGGCCGTGCTGAACTCCTAGGAGGAGGATCTTGCCGCACGCGAGGAGTAGCTCGCCGCCACACTTCATGGCAAAGATGCCGAGGTGGAGAAGCTTGTCCTGCAGCGGACTAGTGAGCTGGAGCAGAGGCACAAGGAGGCACTCAATGCCCAGGCCCAGTTCACGCCGTTAAGGTGAAGGAGCTGGAGGAGGAGCGCCACAGGCTGACGGAGCAGGCGTTAAAGCTGTCCCGGGAGAAGGACGCACTTAACAGTGCTCTGATGGAGGCACAGGGCGCAGTCATCGGCAAGGCTGGGGAGCTTGTCAAGGCCAACAACTCCATCGGGGATCTAAAGCTGAAGCTGAAGGGTCTCGAGGAGGCATTGGAGGAGGCCAAGACTCGAGAGGGAAACCTGGCCAAGGCGCTGGAGGACGAGAAGCAGTTGCGGTAGAATGAAGGCCTTAACTTCGCCGATCATGTGGCGGGCGAGAACAGTTGGCTCGAACTCCTTGCCGCCGTCGCCAACCAGGCTGCCACGCAGCTTGCCACCATGGGGATGTCGGACGTGAGGTATGCCCCGGAGCGGAGTGTGAGCGCCCATTGCACCCCGACCTTGTTCTTTGAGAAGGTCGTCCATGCTCTAGAGCAGCTCCACGCCAACCGGGAGGCCTCACTGGCCGAGGAGTCCCGGATGCTTTGTAAGGGCGCCATGACCAAGGTTCTCACCAAGATGGCGCATTGGTACCCCGACCTCGACTTTGACGCCGGGCTGGAGAGCTTGCCAGAGGGTGTCGATCTCGCGCCGCTCAGGGAGCGCATCAAGCCCATCATCAGCCGTGTCGGCGGAATTCTGAGGGTGGAGGGCCAGCGCCGGGATTAGGCATCCCGTTCCTATTGCCACTGCGGGTTCACAACCAAGACAATTGCTATCTCTAGTTAGAACCGCGGCAATAATTTGATGTAACATAACTCTGCAGCACTTTCAGTACTATGCATGTTATTTCCCTGTTCGATTTCCCTTTGTATACGCACCCTACGCCAACTGGGCAGGCTTGCCGGCGCGGAAGCCCAAGGCGGCGTCTTGGGGACTGATCCCCATTGTCCTGCCGGGTATGCGTGCTGATTGACGAGCCACCTCACCGTTCTTAATGCGGTCGCTTGAACTGTCAAGCTTGACTTGAGTCAGAATCGAGAGCGTTTTCAATCGCGGAAGGATAACCCTGCCGCACTCGACACACCCGCTTGAGCTGTTGAGCAGACTCAAAACAGGGCAAGGGTGTTGCCGATAGCGGGAGAGCCCCCTGGTGTGTAGTTTTTCCATACAAAGGCACGACATCTCCGAGGGAAATAACCTTGTATAAAAAGGAAACAAAGTAGTCAGGGTTCAGTGTGACTTAGCTTCTGCTTGTGGTCACGCCGGCGTCGATCTTTCGACACCTTCTCCTGCTTCTCTTAGAGCCATCGCCATGAAGAAACACTCACTTAACTGCTAAAACTGATTCTCACAATTGCGCGCCCCCAACCTGGCACTCCGAAGATGTCGGTGGGAAACGACACCTATGGGATCACAAGGATCCCTACTACAGTTGTGGGGCAGGGGGATGAGAGAAGAGCGGGTCTAACAGAGAGCACGCGGTTCGTTTACCCAGGTTCGGGCCGCAAGGATGCATAAAACCCTAGTCCTGCTTTGGTGGATGTATTCTTAGTGCTTGAACTAGCTACGGGGTGCAACGAGCTCCAAAAAGCCGAATCCCTCTCCTCATCGCCTTGGGCTTCCTTTTATAGAAAAAGGGGTTGCCACAGTGGCACACAGGAGGTGGAAAGGCAACAGTGCTGCGAGATTATCCTGGTATTACAGGACAAAGCGCATTAAGTGCGAGGCTTAGGTGTCCCTCCACTTTATCGGGGACGGGGGCGAGGCCCGTCCCGTCCGTCGCCGCTCCTCCAAGCTTTGACACGCGCCCTGGCCAGGGATGCAAGTGGTGCCATGTAGGTAGGCAGGCAGCATGAGGTGGCGCGGTGGTGGAGCCTCCACGAAGGGCTGCATGCCGCCACGCAGGTGCCTGCCTAGCTGGTTGGGTCGGCAGCTGCATGCGAACGGCGGCAGAGACTTGCCTGGTGTGGGCCTGACAGTGGCCCTGCTTATGCGCATGGTGAGGGCCTTGCCGGGCGGCCCGGCAAGGGTCTTGCTGTGGAGCGCAAGCGTCCCCGGCAAGGATCTTGCCGGGGGTCTTGTGGGTTTCTTTGGTGAGGATGGCTACCTTCCTATCCTCATTTGATCTTGACTATTCTTTGTCTTCACGAAGATCTGCATGCCACCACAGAGGTGCCTCCCGAGCCCTGTCCAATGCATTTGTCGAGTGTTGGTGGGCCCGAGGGTGGCTCGCTCGGCTGGCGCGGGTGAGCTGCCCCGGCAAGGGTCTTGCCGGGGCCACTGAGGCTACCCCGGCAAGGGTCCCTGTCGGGAAAACCTGCTTTGCCCATCTGATCTTTGTGGCCTTGGTCCTTGTCGTTGCTTTGCTTCGTCTTGGGATTTGGTATTACATTAGCTTACCTCCCTTGCTCTGCTTGGTGTGGTCACGGGCGCGGCTCTGACTGCCCGTGCAGAGGTAAAGGGGTACAAAAATGTGCCCCTGGTTTTGTAAACCGACAGGGTGCTTCAGACATAGTGTCCAAAGATGCTGATGCCCAGCCCTCTCACAAAGGTGATGACGATGATGAGGAGGAGGAAGAAGAGGATCCTCCCCGCAAGGGCAAAAAGAGGGTGGCCTCCGATGACCTGGAAGCCGAAGCGTCCAAGAGGGACAAAATTACCTTCCCCGATGACTCGGAGTCAGACACCGAGGTCCTCCTGACGCATTGTCGCCGGACCAGTCCCAAAGACGACACGTAAGCAGCTCGGGATGCCTCACATATTGTCCAATTCTTTATGAACTGTGATGATAACTCTAGGTTATATATTTTCCAATCCGACAGGCAGTCTCCCCCAACTATCTTCGTCCCCGGGGGATCTGCCACCAGAGATGATGGAGAGCGGGTCGCCTCCATTAGCCTCCCCGCCGCCTAAGGTGGATGATGTCGAGGTGTCATCTCATAGGCCCTCCCCAAGCCTAGAAGAGATGCTGGGGGCGATCTAATGGCGCCAGAGGGTAATACCTCGGCTGCCGGGGGGCCGGGGAGGATGGTACTTATGGAGACCAGTGACGAGGGCCCCGATCAATCCATCGCCTTGCCACAGACTGCTCCAGAGACTAGTACAACCTGGAGTATAGTGAACGATCCCCTGTGGGAGGAAAGGGAGCGGTGACCTCTGCTAATCCGGAGGTGCCGAATACACCGACAGACGCTCTTCAAGGTGCATCCGTCCTGGACGAGCACCGCACCCTGATGGGTGCGGTGTCTGCGAGGATTCAGTCTGCCAAGAGCGGACGGAACGAAGCCTTCTCCAACCTGCTAGCAGGCTTTGAGGTACGCAATGTAATGTTTTTTGATCTTATTTATGAGAAGTATGCCCGTATATAGGTAGTAGCCCCTGAGACTCTGTTCGGTTTTCTGAACGAAAAGTGAGCAGAGGATCGATAATCAGTTGTTAGGCGGTAACATGCTATTTTATTTGAATTTCAAAACGGTCCTCTCTGTTAGCGGCGACTGCCCAGTCAGCGGAGATTTCCGAACTCAAACGGAAACTGGAGCGAGCCGATGAGGATCTAATCCTTGTTAACACGCGGCTCAACCAAGCGCAAGGTATAAGATATGTCTTGTTGTATGCCTGTTTATTTCCGTGTTTGTACAGATAGTGCCATCGCAGTGGAAGCCCTCATAAGAGAGCTTGCTCAGGCCAAGGAGAAAGCAAGGGTAAGCAAGGCAGCCGCCGATAAGGCGGCTACGGACTTGACAGTCGAACAGGCCGCTTAGTGCCGTTTTGAGGAACAGCCGAACAGGTGACCGAGATGGATCAAAAACTCAAGGACACTGCCACCAAGTGCGAGTACTTAGAACAAAAAATAAGGCGAAGGGGATCGAACTTGCCAAGGCCCTTCAAGATGCTTCGGAGGCACGGTCCGAATCGCGTGCAACGCGCGAGGAAATCTGTCAAGCCGGTCAGATAGCGGCTGGTAAGCCTTTTCTTTTAAAGGCTATATTTGGAGACCAGAAGTATGCCTTGCTTAATCGACTGTGGAGTTCTCCAGACGCATATGTGGATCTACCGACGAGTGATGCGGCAGCCGCCCAATTCTTCCAAGCCCAGGAGGGGTACGAGTCGGAGAAGATCTTCTGGTCGCAGTTTGTGGGGTAGGAGCATCCCCAAGAGACTCTTTGTTATTTGGTTGCGGGGTTGCTTGAGAGAGACCATCTTCATCCTACGCCTCCTACGGATTGATAAATCTTAGGTCATCCACTTGAGGGAAATTTTCTACTGTCCTACAAACCTCTGCACTTGGAGGCCCAACAACATCTACAAGAAGAAGGTTGTGTAGTAGAGATCAGCCGACACCAAGTAGCATACTTTTTTATATATAGGAAGAAAAGAAAAATTGGGCTCGTTCGCCTAATAACATTCCCGAAACCGCGACCGTTCGATCTTGCGTTGCAACTAAAAATGCGAGGAAAATGCGTTTGTCTGTCGTCCTCTTCCCAGGGAACATTCGTCACATAAGTGACTAGCACCCTTGGTTTTCAACCGAGAGATCTTGGGTTCGAGTCCTAGGAATTCTCAATTTTGTCCTCCTCCCTTCCTCGCAAAAAAAGAAAGAAAATCAAAGACTTGAGAAGGCGTACAAAACAAGCTAGTGTACCAGTAAAGAGACATTGCTGAGTTTTAGAAAAAAGAGCGACGTGCTCCTGTAGCTGGTTCGAATCCAAC
Source organism: Triticum aestivum (assembly GCF_018294505.1). Taxonomy (NCBI): domain Eukaryota; kingdom Viridiplantae; phylum Streptophyta; class Magnoliopsida; order Poales; family Poaceae; genus Triticum; species Triticum aestivum. The sequence continues at coordinate 213,907,348 of NC_057800.1, forward strand.
CTAGACTATGACTATATATGGTGCTATGCTACTCTGCCAGTAATGAAACTGACATATCCAATATTCTCTTCTCCTCTTCTCTACTTACTCTGCCTAGCATCAGAATCTCTGGTCGCAGCAACCATGTCCGATGGCTGCTCGTCCACCTGCTCTTCAGCAGGCAACAACCAGATATGCGCCAAGTCGCCACCCGTACCATCGTATGTGGGTCTCATCACACCCCCACCGACACACGCACCGCAGCCGGTTTCTCATCGCAACCCGCTGCCGTTGGTGTGGTGCCACTGCTGCAAATCACGCAGAGTCATCTGTCGCGTCTCAACCACAATCCTCGACCCTATTCGAGTCATCTACAAATGCCCGAATCATGGGGTAATAATATGTTTAAGTGTTGTTCTGCTGCTTTCAGTTGATGATTTTTTAATAGTTTGGTTGATGATCTTCCAATTTGATTCGTGTAGAAAAGGGAAGATTTGTGTAATTTGTATTTCTGGGAAGTTGATGATGTGGGGGAATGCAACTACGCTGATCATTTGGTTAGCCGAGGAATCCCAATACCAGTAGGTTGGGGTATTGGACAAGTAACTGAAGGAACGGAAGAAGAGGAAGATGCAGATCATAAGGTTAAAGGTGTTGTTCCTCTGATCATGGCCAAGCAACAACTGTTGAACGACCTTGACAACAATGAGGAGATGAAAGAGCTTGTGAAGATAATGGGAAAAATCGATGTGCTCTTTAGAATGATTGTCTCTTTATTTGCAGTGTATGTAGCACTCGTGATGTATTCACTGGTATGACATGAGCACTTTTGTGAAATTAGTAATGAATGAAACATGTTTAGCAGGCTGGGCATAGTGTTTGTGAACATCTAATGATTTCTATTAACGGAAATTGGGGGGTATCCCCTTTTGCTCATAAATAAATAAATAGCAGAGGCCCTTTTGCTAATAAATAAATAAATAAGCAGAGGCCCCGTCGGGCCAGCTTTGTTCCCATTCGAAGATGTCAAGCAAATTGTAGTCCAACAACAAACTATGTCATCAAATTCAAGTTTCATAGCCAAATATGAGTACAACTAAACAACAATGTCATCATGTTTTAGTCATCATACAATCACCAAACGCAAATCAACATACATAATAAGTGATGTTGTCACAGCAAAATACTAAACAACAAGTTCATCAGGTTTCAGTTGTCATAGCAAACACAATTTCATATAGTAGATAAAAAATGTCTTCTAATAAGCAAATATGACAAAAGCAATCTAATCATCATCCGCAACAGCAACGTCGACATCTTTTCCATGTGTATCAGTCTGAATCATAATTCCCCATAGTGTCATCTTCTTCTTCATCCTCAATGTCCTCGAACGTTGACTTCTTCTTGATCAACTCTTGTATGTCCACATCCCGACATGCAATCTTTTTGCGAGCGTCATTGACATGATGGTTCTCAAAGATATTAGGAACATCTATGGAATCTTGTACATCAGGAGTACTGTAAGCATCATCTTGTTGTGCAACTTCATTAAAAAAAATTCTCTTCTCAAACCTTTGCAATACTCTCCAGTCATTTCTACATATTGACATTGATGGATTTGAAATAATAATCAGCTCTGGGTTTTGAAATCCTGGAAAACAGGTTATACCAACGACAACACAACAGAACCACACACTGATAAACCTCAAAATTGGAGATATAGTGCAACTAAACAATGTTTGTTATGTTAGCATACATTTCAGTTGTCTCTCTGCCGTACGTATCCATGCTCATGATGGCACTCTTTTGTGTCTTCCTGCCTACTTCGCGTGCAAGGGTGTTGTAGCGCACATCTCCAACAATGCAAGATTCATAATGTCTTACCTGAGTATCAGGACCCATTGCTAGTGCATAACTGGCATCATCAACTGCCTGCCCATCCTCCCACATCTTCTTAACCTATGGTTATAAAATAGAGAAGCTGATCATCTTGTGAACTCAATATATTAAAAAAACTAATAGTGCAATTCAAAAGCTTACATGGCTCTTGAACATTTCAGAAATCATGCCATAACCAGTTTGTCAATGTTTCTTGGATTTTATGGCAGTAACTCCTTTTTGTAGATGCTGCACAACATAGTGATCGTGTCAAACATCTAAATATATAAGAATGCGCTGCAAGTTTAGTAGATTACGATGTATAAGCTGCAGTACTTAGCACTTACTTGATATAAGGTAGTATCTCAGGATAGTTATTCAACACATACCAAACCATTTTATCCAAATCTTTAGGTTTGTCATCTTGTCGAATCTTCCCTGTAACTCGAACAGAACAATCGAAAACATTGAGTCGGGATTCTCTTCACCCACCTCTTTGCTAAGCTGGTCAGCTGTTTCGATGTATTTTGAGCAGAATGTCAATGCTTCTGTAGCAATGTAGGCCTTTGCAATGGAACCCTTGGGTCTAGCTCTATTCCTAACATAGCCCTTGAAAGTGCCTAGCTGCCTTTCAATAGGGTACATCCAGCCATACTGTACTGGACGTCTAAGTAGTGCTGACGGTGTCCTGGACTAGGGGGTACTCACCATGTCATCTCCCAATCAGTTGGATTGGGACGAGGACCCCCATGGCCGTATGCTCATGGGCCAGTTCGGACAGCCGATGTATACACGAGGAAGATTCCACAAGACTTGGTGATCAAGACAAGGACTCCTCTCCACCAGCGTATTCGACTAGGACTCTTGTTATCCTAGGCCTCTGGTACATTGTATAAGCCGAGGTCAGGCTAGTGGGTTGATTATTATGACATTACTCATCATACCTGTAGGGTTTAGACCACGACATATCGAGGTAGATCAACTCTTGTAACCCCTATATTAATCAAACTCAATCAAGCAGGAAATAGGGTATTACCTCCACCAAGAGGGCCCGAACCTAGGTAAACATCGTGTCCCCTGTCTCCTGTTACCATCGAGTCTTAGACGCATAGTTTGGGACCCCTACCCGAGATCTGCCGGTTTTGACACCGACAATGGTGCTTTAATTGAGAGTTTCGTTGTATGATCGGCAAAGGATCAATGGCTTGCCCGCAGATCAACTGTGACGCCGACATCTTCATCACCGGCTCGACTGGTCAGCTTGGCTCTACCGAGGACCGCGCTCCATCTCCTATCGTCATGTTCAGACGGGGTCCTACATCAACATCAACTCCGATCTCTATCAAGATCATGGAGGAATCATCCATGGAGCTCGGGGGCTCAACGTCAACATTGCCCTCGGGCGACCGTGCTGTTTTTTCGAACAGCAAACTTGTATCCGCTGCCACCACCTCTTCGAGAATTGCTTTCACGATCCCTTTGGTGGAATTGTGCAGAATTGAGTCTACAACAACCACGCAAAATTTCGTCGAGTTCCGATGGAGGAATCTCCGGTAATCTATGATATACTGGAGCCCTGTCAAATCTGGACGGGAATCTGAACGAGTTTAGGGCGTGGTCCCTAGCACCTAGCTCCGACGTCCTTTGGAAGATCCAACCATTGATCGGCTGTGCAATTCCTATGTCTAACACCGCTCAAAATTTCAGCTCGATCCGACCATCCAAATTCCAGGAACCTTCCGATTAGTGCATCACTCTACGGACCTGTTTTCTGCGCGAATACGGATCCGACCAGAATTCATGTTTCTTTGTGAACGTGATATTGTACAATCTTTTTAAAGAAAATTTTCTTCTATGGTATTGTGCGTTGTTTTGAACATGTGTCCATAAAAGTTTAAGCCTTCTTTGAGGCACTCTTCACCCTCGCGCTGGTGTCACACCAGTCCGGTAACATTGCTCCACGTCTGTCGACCTACGCTAGACAGATCGTCGCTTCATCGAGCCGAGCCTAACCTTATCGGATCATCAGCTCGGCAAGCCGAACAAGAGTTCGGCATCGCGAAGGATAAATCAACACCAACACCGTCGCCCCACGGATTGCATGGGTCAGGCGCACCGGCATCGCCGCTCGGTCACTTCATCAATCCGGCATTGACTGCGTCACAAGTTATGACCAGCGTCCGCATGGCCGCACTGTTGTTTTTTCAAGCCGATGTCCATCACGCGGAACTGCTTCAACACCTCGGCTGACATGGCAGCTACAACGTCTCCTTACTGGCCCCCTTCGTCATCTCGGCTAGACCGGGGACTTTGCTATTTCTTCATCAACATACTCTGGTGACTTCGGCGTCACCAGCCGACCAGCTTCGTCACGTTAGCTGGACCGGGGGCTTTGCCTCGGCGAGCCCACCTTTGCCAGCATCGCCATGCCGTCGCTTTATCGCCCATCAGGCAATGGGTGTGCAGATCGAGTCCCAATTTTGGGACTAACCTTTCTTCAGATTGCTACAATAGACAAACCAGGTGCTATTAATCCTAGTATTTTTTCTTGCTTGGGTTTATTTTTTCCATGGAATTATTACTCTGGTTTGTTTCATCATCTATACACAAGTCTATCAAATGGTGGCCGCATTAACAACAGTCGCGTGGTGGTTCGGTCAGTTTCCGTATACAGTTCGGCGAATGCCACATCCGGAACTCAGACCGTCCTACGAATTCAGGCTTGGCCACGCCTTCACCGCGTCACGCCGACGCCCTGCATCGACATGACTTCGGCGCCAGGCCATACCTCTTTCAATAAATTATTTTTGTGAAAAGCAATTATCCTTTTTGGACCGCACTATTTTATGTGTGTAGGTGATCGACTTCGACTGCGTCACGCGGTCACTTTGGCAAGCCGACGTCGTTGTCCCAATCGGCTCGCGTGATCACCTTGTTGGTTGAATCACCATACCAACATGTTCGGTTGCCTTGGGGACTTCGGCATCGCTGAGAGAGGTCTACCTCATCGAGTGTTCGGCACACGGGCCATATTTCTTTTATTACTCACTTTGTGTCAATTATTAATTATGCAACAATTTTTTATTATTCCTATTATCTCAGGCTTGCACTATTTTCTGTGCACAGGTAAAGGATCTGGGTCGGGCAGTGCTGTCACCTCGGCGTACCAACATACCACGTCACCTTGGCTGGACCGAGGGCTTTGCCATTACTTCATTAAACCACGTCAGGGACTTCGGCGTCACACTGCCGCCCTGCATTGGTCGTGCTATGTCGCCACTTCGGAGTGCCGAGCTCTTCGCTCCGCCACTTCGGGACCGGCTTGGGGGCTGGGATCTTTCCCCGTCGTAAGCTCGGGCCATGCATCGACACCGAGCACATTAACCAGCTAAGTCGCTTCCATGCTTACAAACCTTTAATTTTAAATTTCGTTCGGTTTGACCAAGCATTATGCTTTGTTTTGACAAAATGTCATTTGCGAAAAACTTTCTTTGTCAAAACCTTGTTTGTTGCAAGCAAATTCAAATACCCCGTTTACTTGGGGGCTTCCTTTATGAAGCCTTTCCTCTTGCATATGATTATACTTGTACGACTTCGTTCCTTGTTCGTGTATTACGCCACAATATGCACCATGTTGACTTAAGTGTTTTGCAAGCTGGGTTGCCTGGCTCCTGTGCTTACCCCTAATTTCCCGATTGTTCGGCTAGGCAGTAAAGGGAGCACCTTTACGATTGTTACTACCGGGTCATCTGAGTTAGTACCTCAGACTGGGTGAAGCCGAAAGCTAGCGCTCTTATTGTTTTCAATAATGGTCGGCACACAACAGAACTCATGAGTACAAAAAATCTAGTGCACAAGTCGCATAGTAACAATGAGCAACCAAAGAAAGGTATCGGTGGAGGTACTATTTTCTTCGAAGATGCTTCTTACACTTCGTTAGTAATACCCCGAGCGCACTTTGCCTGTTACAGCCTTATGGCCCGATTGCCTGGTTATAGGAAACATCATCGATGATTTCGACAGGTGGAGTACATCACACTTTTCGGTCCTTGACTGAAGAGGGAGAATCCAGCGGTCGGTTAAGACGCGTTTAAAGTTCAGGTGAACACAGATATGATATAAGTACATCGGTACATACAATCATTATACATAAAATTCTTTTACCCAAGTCACTTGGGGGCTCTTAAAATTTATATAAGTTGTTTTATAGTAAATGTGTTTTCTTCTTGGTCGTTGCAAAGTCTTTTTCTACTGCTCCTTTTTCGACTCGAGTGTATGGTCAATAGCCGGATAGCCTGTCTTCTCTCTAAAAATCCGCTCGAGTTTAGTTCGCTAAACTAGCCTCGAAGAAGTACTCCGCCTTTGGGATAAGGAGCTCGAAGCCGTAGGATGGCCCGCTTGAAGTGTTAAGATCGGGTGTGTCATGTTAAAGCACGGTAGAAGCACAATTTTTTCTTTTTTCCAATTTTTGGATTGGCACCTTACACTTGATCTTGTTCGGACGTCAAGTTTTTACTGACGTTTTTTGATTTTCCAAGCTTATGGCACTTCTAAACTATTTGTGTGTTTTCAGCACAAGTCTCGTAGTGCAACGCCGGACACCTTTAGAGATTCGGCAAAAACATTCTCGGATATTGCTAAATATGCATCGGTTTCGAATTGTCTCTTAGGTCAATAGTTGGTTTGCCCGGCTCCTGCGCTTGCCTCCTACGTTTTTCTTTGTTCGGCTAGGTGTGCAAAGGGAGAACCACTGCGATTGTGCTTACAGCTCACATGGTTAAGCACCTCAGTGGAGAAAGCTGAAAACTGACTATCACAATAAGCGTAAAGTGGTCAGCGATCTGATGACTGTGTTAAATGATGGGCCGTTCATAACATTGGCCGAAGTGTTTATGGCTTGACCTCGGATGTCGCCGAACACTAACCGGGGGCTATAGCTAGCTTCCCCAGTTTAAAGCTCCTATGACTAAGTGAAAGTTATAAAGCCCGCATATCTGATTGCCTCGTTTCTGCTAACACAACCGCCTTTGGGCACCGAGACGTCGGCTAAGGGTTCTCTTGTTATTGCGGAGACACCCTGCGTAGTATCTACAAAGGGGTAGAAGCCAACGATGGGCCACTTTCAACTGATAAATAGTCGCAACGGAGTCAAAATAAACATATCATCGTCATTTGTATTTAATATACAAGGGCTGCCTTCCGTTATCATCATTATCAAGCCATAAATATGCATCAATTTGACTTAAGATTTTTGCCAAGCTGGGTTGCCTGGCTCCTGTGCTTACCCCTACATTCCCGATTGTTTGGCTAGGCGGTAAAGGGAGCACCTCTGTGATTATTACTACCGGGTCATCCGAGTTAGTACCTCAGACTGGGTGAAGCCGAAAGCTAGCAATCTTAAATGATCACATTGGTCGGCAATGACGGAAGTAAATTTTTTTGGTTCATTAATACCACAGAGTTCGGGAACTTTCCCCAAACTAAATCCTCCATATTTTTCTCCCACATTGATCGGAGGTGACGTTTCATGATCATGATAAGCATGACGACCCAAAGAAAGGAACCGGTAGCGGGACTATTTTCCTTGGAAGATGTTTCTTACATTAAGTAATATAACATATCTCTCCGCGTACCTTTGTTTATAAAACCGTATGGCCAAATTTCCTTGTTTTCCATAAATCTTTGCCCTTATAACGGCTTTACAAAGTAGGACTATAGCGACCAGACCTCAAACGGTCAAGTCTCTGTGTTTCAGTGTCATCCCTGGATCGGTAATGCTGACACACACAGTACTCAAAAGATTTAGAACAGAGTAGCAATCACACACTTATTACATCAAATGTCTCCAAAAAATAACTTATTATAATAATACACCTTAAGGCCATCTAATACGATAACAGCGGAAGGCTTGGAAGATAAAGTGAGTCCATAAACTCCAATGGCATAGCTGAGCTGCACGGCAACGACCTAGCGAACCTTACTCCTCGTCTGAAAAGTCTGCAACATGATATGCTGCAGCCCGAAAAATGGGTCAGCACATGGAATATGCTGGCAATGTAACACAGTTGAGCAATGAACATAATAATGCTAACACTATATGCAATATGGCTGGTGGAGGCTGTATGGTTAATATGTTTTTGCGAAAAGCCAATTTTTCCCAACAACAAAGGAATAAGTTTTATTTTAACTATCATGGTAGTTGAAACATCATTGAGAAGGTTCTTCCAACTCAATCCCAATTAAAGTAATTCATTAATCCATCCAATTAAATTAGGGTGATGAGATACAATAGGATAATCCAAACACTAGATACTCAAGATGTCCATAACCGGGGACACGGCTAACCATGATTAGATTGTACACTCTATAGAGGTTTGCGCACTTCCCCCACAAGAATCGATCTCCTCCGTTGGATTTCTCGCACTTCATGATGTTTGAGATATGGATGACCGAGACACAGTCTTTCAGAAGCATTAACTCTTTACTCTGGGTGGATAGTTACACCTACTTTCCCTCTACATCTGCTAGCCCACCACTGGAAGAGGTCACACAACCTACTCATACTATGCCAGAGCCCATAATGGCTTGTGGCTGCACACGGAAGTTTCTAGCATGAATAATCTTAAGATCCCTTTGAGCCTGGGTGGCGGACCATAGGAAAATCACACGGGTACTCCGGGATATCCTAGGACTACACTGGATTCTCCAGGTGCCTAAACAAGCAATCCACCCAAATGTGTATTAAAGTTCCCACCTTAAGTTGAACCATTAATTAACAATCTCACATCTATCATGGATACACTCGAACCCTATCCACGTCTACGAGCATAGCATAGCAATAAAGGCATAACGTAGAAGTAATTCCAGAGGGTTTGATAATAAAATAGGTAATAGGTTCTACCTCATCATCTACTTCCCAATACCCACAAGTTAATCACTTCCTAATGATGCAGTGTTTGAGGATTGGAACTAATGCATAAAAACTGGGTATGAAGAGTATGATCAATGTGTTACTTGCCTTGCTGATGATCCGTAAAACCTAGGGACTCGTAATAGCATGCTTCGCACTCTGGGTGTTCTATCGCAAACAAACAATAGCATACATATGCAACCAAGCAAAGATGCACGGGTAAAACTCAAATAAGAAGATCTAACCAGAAAGTTCAACTTAAGAACTCTGGTTTGCAAAAAGAATCAAATCAAACGGAGCAACGAAACTCAAACTGCGAAGAAAACAAGATCTGTTTACTAATCTGAACTAAAGTCAAATTTTTACAGTACCAAAATCTTGTTCAAGTTGGTTAAACGGAAAGAGGGTTTCGAGACGAAGATCTAGGCGCCTGAATCGCCTGATTCCGATAAACGAGCGAAAAGGTAAACTAAAACGAAAATCGGATCAGAAATCACGTTCAAAAATAATCGTGAAAAATCAGAGAAAAAGAAAAACGGATGAATAGGCTAACGAACGAACGTTCGTTGTCTATGACTAACGGGCGAAAACCGTTCGTTAAAACCAACGTATGGACGAATGTCCGCTAATTAACCGGACCAAAAAAAACCGATCTAAAGAAATAAACCAAAAATTTTAAAAAACCAGATCTAGATCTAGGGTTTACCGAAAAAACCAACGAGGAAAAAAACGGCGGCGGCTCCGGCGAAGTCGGCGGTGGCGGCGATTGGCGCGGCGCGCGGCTAGGGTTTGGGAGGTGCGAGCGGGCTGGCGGCGGGGTGGGTTGCGGCTCGGGGCATCTCAGGCGGCTTATAAGGCGGCCTGGCCTGGGGAGTCCGGGCTGGACACGGCCCGTAGGTCGGTTGACTTTTTTTAAAATAATCCCGTTGCATAAAAACAAGGAAAAAGAATACTAAACGGACTCCAAAAATCCCGAAACAAATTTTGCCCGTCCTCTAAAAATATGCCAGACAAGGTGAACATTTATTTGGGCCTAATATGTAATTTCGAAAAATGCGTATTTTTCCTATGCAAATAAAATCAAATATTTGATTTTAATATTTTTCCTCCAATATTTAATTTATTTTGGAGAAGTCATATTATCACCTCTCATATCTTTTAGTATGAAAATATTTTGGAGAGAAAAATAATAAAACCAATGATCCTTGTTTCGATATTTGATCAAATGCAAATATGAAAACTGTAAAATACCCAACTCTCTCCGAGGGTCCTTGAGTTGCTTAGAATTTCGAGGATCGCGAAACAAAATGCAACAAAATATGAATGACCTATGTATAACATTCCAAACTAAAAATTTGGGATGTTACAAACCTACCCCCCTTAAGATGAATCTCGCCCTCGAGATTCGGGTTGGCTAGAAAATAGGTGTGGGTGGTCTTTGCGAAGATCATCCTCTCGTTCCCAGGTGGCTTCATCCTCGGTATGGTGGCTACACTGAACTTTGCAAAACTTGATAACCTTACTACGAGTGACTCGGCTGGCAAACTCAAGAATTTTGATAGGTTTCTCTTCATAGGTCAAATCATTGTCCAACTGAATTGCCTCCAGGGGTACTGTATCTCTCAGTAGTATATCGGCCATCTCAGCATGACATTTCTTCAACTGGGAAACGTGAAACACATCATGAACTCCTGACAGTCCTTCGGGTAACTCCAACTTGTAGGCAACCTCCCCCATGCGTTCCAAAACACGGTATGGTCCCACAAATCTCGGGGCTAACTTTCCCTTAACTCCAAAACATTTAACACCTCGCAAGGGTGAAACTCGCAGATATGATATGTCTCCGATTTCATAGACTGCCTCCTTGCATTTTGAGTCTGCATAACTCTTCTGCCTTGACTGAGCTACCTTCAGTCTATCTGGAATCAGTTTAACCTTCTCTTTGGATTCCTTAATCAAATCTTGTCCAAACAACTGACGATCTCCAACTTCATCCCACATCAATGATGTTCGACATCTTCTCCCATACAAGGCTTCGAATGGTGCCATCTTCAAACTGGCCTGGTAGCTATTGTTGTACAAGAATTTTGCATAGGGCAAGTTGTCATCCGAACTAGATCCATAGTCTAGTGCACAAGCTCTCAACATGTCCTCCAGAATCTGATTGACTCTCTCAGTCTGTTCATCCGTCTGCAGATGAAATGTTGTGCTGAACTCCAGTCTGGTGCAACTGATCCCAAAATTTTGAAGTAAACTGCGCCCCTCTATCTGATACGATGGTCCTCGGAACTCCATGCAGACATACGATCCTGGTCATGTATATCTTGGCCAACTTTGCACTTGTATAAGTGGTTTTCACGGGGATAAAGTGAGCCACTTTAGTCAAGCAATCAACCACTACCCATATAGAATCATATCCTGATTTAGTCCTGGGAAATCCGGTGATAAAGTCCATGCCAAGTTTATCCCACTTCCATTCAGGTATCGCCATAGGCTGTAGCAATCTTGCTGGCTTCTGATGTTCTGCCTTCACTCTCTAACATACATCACATACGGCTACATACTCGGCAATATCCTTCTTCATACCAGTCCACCAGAAATGCGCCTTCAAATCCAAATACATCTTGTTGTTTCCGGGGTGTATCGAGTATGGTGAGTCATGAGCTTCATGTAGTATCAACTTTCTGATCTCTGCATTATTGGGCACATATATACGGTCCTCAAACCACAGGGTGTCATGCTCATACTCACGAAAACCTTTGGCTTTGCCTTCACCCATCTTCTCTTTTATCTCAGCGATCTCGTTGTCACCCTTCTGAGCTTCTAGAATCTTTTCCACTAGTGTTGACTGAACCTCCAATGTTGCCAAAAAGACTTTAGGAACTATCTCTAATTGAAGTTCCCTCAGATCCTCGGCTAACTCCTTTGGCATCTCTCCGCGTACGAGGGTGTTAACATAACTCTTACGGCTCAAAGCGTCTGCTACAACATTGGCCTTTCCTGTATGATAATGCAGCTTCATATCATAATCCTTTATGAGTTCTAACCATCTCCTCTGCCTGAGGTTAAGCTCATTTTGTGTGAAGATGTACTTCGAACTCTTGTGATCCGTGTATACATCACAACGGTTTCCGATAAGAAAATGTCTCCAAGTCTTGAGTGCATGCACTACAACTGCTAACTCCAAATCATGTGTGGCATAATTTAACTCATGCGGTTTCAGTTGTCGTGAGGCATATGAAACAACTCTTCCATCTTGCATCAGTACTCCTCCAAGTCCTAAGCGTGAAGCATCACAATACACTTGGAAGTCCTTGCGTATATCTAGCAAAATCAGCACCAGGGTTGTAGTCAAACGCTTCTTCAACTGCTGGAAACTTGCGTCACATTCCTCAGTCCAATGGAACTTAGTGTACATCTTCAACAATGTCGTCATAGGTTTTGCAATCTTACAGAAATTTTCAATAAATCTCCGATAATATCCCGCGAGTCCAAGAAAACTGCAGATCTCTCCAATTGAGGTGGGTGCCAACCACTCAGTGACTGACTGAACCTTGGTGGGGTCTACTGACATACCCTCTCCTGATATAACATGTCCAAGAAATCCAACTTCCTTCAACCAAAACTCACATTTGCTGAACTTGGCATACAACTGATGTTCCCTGAGCTTCTCTAGAACCATACGCAGATGTTCCTTGTGCCCCTCTTCACTCTTCGAGTATACCAAGATATCATCAATGAACACCACAACGAACTTATCCCAGAACTCCTTGAACACCTTGTTCATCATACTCATGAAATAGGCAGGGGCATTAGTCAATCCAAAAGACATGACTGTATACTCATACAGCCCGTACCTTGTGGTGAAAGCTGTCTTAGGTATATCCTTCTCTCGAATCTTCAGCTGGTGATATCCTGATTGCAAATCGATCTTCGAAAACACTTTAGCTCTTGTCAACTGGTCAAATAAATCGTTGATCATCGGTAGCGGGTACTTGTTCTTGATCTTCACTTCATTCAACGCATGATAATCCACAACCATTCTTAGAGATTTATCCTTCTTCTCAACCAAAAGCACTAGGGATCCCCACGGTGATGAACTCCATCGAATGTAACCTTTCTCCAACAACTCCTTAATCTGCTTCTTGATCTCTTCTAGATCATTTGCGGGCATCCAGTAGGGTCTCTTAGATATTTGGCCCGGTGCCTGGAAATAGCTCTATCAAAAAAAACTCGATGTCTTGATCTGGTGGCATGCCTGGTAACTCCTATGGAAAAAATCTGGGTAATCCTTTACTATAGGCACTTTCTCCTGAACAACTCCTGTGAGGGTATTTACTTGGCTCCTCCTAGGTGCATGTCTAGATACATACTTGATCCTTTTTCCCTCCGGGGTTGTGAGCAATATCGACTTACTCATGCAATCAATGTTTTCCCCATATAGCCAATCCATTCCTAGTATCACATCTAATCCTTGTGACTCCAAAATTATCAGGTCTGAGGGGAAAACATGGCTTCCAATAGTTAATGGCATCTGATAACATCCACTGCCTGCCATATACTCAGCTCCGGGTGAGGTTACTAGCATAGGTATCCTAAGTACTTTAGTGGGCAGTTCATACTTATCCACGAATCCCCTTGATATGTACGAATGCGATGCACCAGCGTCAGAAAGAACGATTGCAGTAAATGACCTAACCAAAAACTTACCGATAACGGCATCAGGCTGCTCCTCAACCTCCTCCATGTTCACGTGGTTCACTTGTCCCCTGTTGAAAGGGTTGGGCTTCTTCCTAACGCTTCCATTGCCATTCCCATTCTTCGCCTCAGGGCACTCAGTGGCGTAGTGTCCCATCTTCCCGCACTTGAAACAAGTAATGTGACCTAGGTCCTTCTTGGCGGGTGTGGCTGGGTTAGTGCGGTTCAGATTACTACCTGCTCCGTTCCCGTTTCCATTCTTGGGGCCACTATGGTTGTGAGAACTCCCTCCATTGTGGGTGTGACCTCCATGGTTATGGACAAGTCCTCCCGAGTTCAGGGTTAAATGAGGCTTTTGCTGAGCTCCTAAGTTGTACCTCCCTTGTCCATCCTTCTTTTTGCGGCTCTCAATCTGCTGCTGCTTCCCTTCAATCATAAGAGCCTTGTCTATGAACTCCTGGTAGTTGTCGAATGTTTCCACCATCAATTGCATGCTCATCTCATCATTCATCCCTTCCATAAACTTCTCTCCCATTTTGCAGCATCGGTGGCCACATCATCAGGGGCATAACGAGATAGCTTACTAAATTCATCCGCGTACTACCCCACAGTATGGTTCCCTTGGCGTAAGTTGCGAAACTCACGCTTCTTCATGCTCATAGCTCCTGTTGATACATGGGCTGTGCCAAAAGCCTGCTGAAACTGGTCCCATGTAACAGTGGCTATAGGATAGGTGACAGTGTAATTCTCCCACCATGAGGCTACTGGTCCATCCAACTGATGTGCGGTAAAACACACCTTCTCAGCATCTGTGCATCCTATAGTGGTTAACTCCCTTCCAATCCTGCGGAGCCAATCGTCTGCCACTATCGGCTCGGTGCTGCTGGAAAACATCGGTGGCTGCAGCCTTAGAAAACGGGCAAAGTTGTCAACTGGTGGTGGCGGCGGTTGGTTGTTGTTGTTGTTGCCCTAATTCTGAAGTAACAACTGCATCAAGGTATTCTTCTGCTGGATCAACTAAGTGAGCTCCGGTGGAAAGGTAAATCCGGTGTCACGTCTTAGAGGCATCTGAGTGTTTAGAGGGAAGAGAAATAGAATAGAATGAGGTCTAGTGAGAAAACAATACCCATATGCACATGAAACAAACACAATCATGTCACTCAATCAATCAAGCAAGGGCATACAGTCGGTCTAGAACTATCGTTGCAAAAGTGCTCGGACTATACTATATACATGGTGGAATTCTACTACTAATATGGTGGTCGCCTAGAAAAGTTGATCGGTAGAAGACTCCATGATATCTGCGCCAGCTTCGTCAACATAGTCATCATCACTATCGTCAGGGTCCGAGTCAGTGTCGTCGATGAGCACGTAGTCTTCAATATGAATCTCCTTGGGTTCGTCGTCATCTCCTCCTGGCGTGGGGTCTCCCATGAATACTCCTAGCTTCTTTGTTAGGTCGTCATTCATCTCCACTAGTATCGTCATCTCCTTCTCATATCCTTTGCCTGTAGTCTTGAGTTCTTCTTCAAGCTCGGAGATCCTTGTCATTGCCTTCTTCAGATCTATCATGCCTGCGCACATCTGGTTCTCCTGGCGACGAATGTGCTGGTTTAACTCCTGGATGAAAGCTACAATGGATCTATCCTTCCTGGTGCTGATCATCTCCCATTGCTCATCTCGGTGCCCACAAATCTGGTAGATAGTATCGTTAAGATCCTTCTTGTAGACTTCTCCAATGCGTCCCATGGTGATGTGGGCTGCCATACTCTTTCCTAGACTCCAGGTTGGTGCATCGAAGGAAAACTCTGTGGGCTCGGTGACTAGCGTGAATGTCCTTCCTAGAACTTGAACTCGAATCATCCATCGCTCCTCTTCTGGAAAAGTGGTGTTGTAAGTCCCGGTGAAGCTTCGTATTCCAATGTTCAGGTACTTAGTGACTTCCTTCAAGTGTCATCCAAAAGGTGCTTCTTCATCCGGTTGTGCAAACTTGTTCCTTGCGTCCACCATCCTAAAGAGTAGAAAATGGAGAGGAGTCAGAAATGAGAAGAGAGTAGTGGTCTAGGGCTTTAGCTTAGTGGTCGTGTCTTACACTCAGCGTGTGCTCTGATACCATCTTGTAGCGACCCGACCTCAAACGGTCAAGTCTTTGTGTTCCAGTGTCATCCTTGGATCGGTAATGCTGACACACAGTACTCGAAGGATTTATAACAGAGTAGTAATCACACACTTATTACATCGAATGTCTCCAAAAAAGAACTTATTACAATAATATGGCTTAAGGCCATCTAATACGATAACGACGGAAGGCTTGGAAGATAAAGTGAGTCCATCAACTCCAACGGCATAGCTGAGCTGCACAGCAACAACCTAGCGAACCTTACTCCTCGTTTGAAAAGTCTGCAACATGATACGTTGCAGCCCGAAAAACGGGTCAGCACATGGAATATGCTGGAAATGTAACATAGTAGTGTCGGATTTTGGGTTCCAGCAGACCCTTAAGGTTCGAACTCTGGGGTGCGCACAAAGATCTTTCCCCTACCGACTCGCGCTTCTATGGCTCGCAAGAAATCTAGGCTGGAAAGAAGAACACACAAAGGACATGAGGTTTATACTGGTTCGGGCCACCGATGTGGTGTAATACCCTACTCCAGTGTGTGGTGTGGTGGATTGCCTCACGGGCTGATGATGAACAATACAGGGGGAAGAACAGCCTCGCGAGAGGTGTTCTTGAGCTGGTGCAGTGTGTTCTACTTGGTCCGGATCTCTCTTTCTCTTTCCCTTCTCTCTTTCTTTCTCTTCTTTTTCTCTCTTTTCTTTCTTCCTTTTTCTCTCTTCCCCTTCGGGGCTAGTCCTATTTATAGAGGCCCTGGTCCTCTTCCCAAATAATGAGCGGGAAGGGCGCCCACAATTGGCCATTTTGAAGGGGAACATCTAGTACAAGTTATCCTGACCAAAGGTGGTCTTCGGCTGTCAAAAGCACTGGTGATGACGCCGTCTTGGGCTCCACGGTGACCTCCGTCCTGCCTCTCTACTGGTCTTGGTCTCGTTGCACTGGAATGGTAACCTTTGCCCAATGCCTTGGCCTGTGCTTGCTCCCTTTGCACCAAAGGGGAAACAAGGACACTACGCAGGCTGGCGGCCGCCTAATCTTGATCGTCATGGCTTGCGTCACGGGCTCCTCGCGAGGCACCCCTGCCTTGATCTCTCCGCCTCCTCGCGAGCCTGCCTGATGAGGCTGCTCCTGAGGAAGCCTCCTGTCGTCCGCCCCACAAGGCTTAGCCCCTTGTGAGCGTCTTGAGCTTGAGCTGATGAAGCTGGGCCGCACTAGGTCCCCACTCGAGCCACGCCGCAGGCCGCAGGCAGGCAAGTCTGGGGACCCCCGTTCCCAGAACGCCAATAGTAGCCCCTGGGCCCAAGGCGCGCCCGGGCTTGGCTTAGCAGAGAAGCGAAGGGGCAAGCGCGAAGCGCCGCGGGCCCCAATAGCCTGCGGCCTCGGGAGCCACGTGGCGATTGGTTGGACGCGGGCGTCTGTGCTTCCCCATGATGCCTTGTTACGCGCCCGGCTAAGTGGACCCGTAGTTGCACACAGTTGTTCCCCTTTCTGCTGCTCGCTCGCCTCCTACCTTTCCTTCTTCTTCGAGCTCCAACCTCCGCCACCAATCCGTCTCGAGCTCTTCCCTCTTTCCATCACCATGGCGCCAACAAAGAAAGGAAAGGGGAAGAAGCCCGCGCCTTTGCCCCGCTCACCTTCGGTGGCGGCCCCCGCTGTTGATCGGTCGATCATACTCAATCCAGAAGCCTTGAACAAGGTCCGCTCTGCCCTTGCCACTATCTTCAACGAGTGCGGCAGGACCACAGTCTGGCCTGCATCCCATGCCTCTCTTGATAGGATCGTCACGGAGGTCCGATTCTTTGTCGATGCCCTGTGGGCGGGTCTGGTTCCCCCCTTTTCCACTTTCTTCAATGCGGTGCTCTCCAATTATCAGATCCGCATGATCCACCTCGGGCCTGAGTCCATTACCCTTCTGGCTGTCTTTGCTTTTGTTTGCGAGGCAAAGGTAGGCATTCCTCCTTCCATTGCCCTGCTGCGCCACTTCTTTTCTTTGCACTTGAGCGACCCCACTCAGTGCTCAGGGTGCATGGGCTTCTTTGCCGTGCCAAAGACAGCCGCTTCGGGGATCGACTTTGGACTTCCTCCTTCTGAGGCCAGGTTCAGAGAGAGGTGGCTATATGTGGACGTCGGAGTGCCCAACCCTCTTCTCTCGCACCCGACCTCGCCTGATGTTCCCCACTCAGGCTGGGACCATGAGATGCTCGCGAGCCCTCGGCTCGCCTTCGTCTGGCGCCGCTTCTAGAGTTTGAGGGCGCTCAATGTAACTGCACCCAAGGTGGTGAAGGAGTTCCTCCAATGCCGCATTGCTCCTCTACATCGCCACTCTTGCCGGATGTGGGACTTTGCGGGGCACAGAGACCGCATGCGACTTCAGGAGGAGGACTTGGCGCTTGAAGTGCTGCGCACGGTGCTCAGGGTCTTGACTGCCGATCCTTCCCCAAGCAGCCTTCAGCGTGATGGTGCCCTTTTGTATCTTTGCTCTGGCAGGGCCGATTTTGTGAGGCAGATGCCCAGCTTCGACGAGTGGGGGCTGCGCCCGGCTGGCTTCACAGGGCCCCGCGAGAACCCAGCCGCCGTGGTTACTCCCCCTGTCGTCCACAGTGGTCCTTCCTCAGGCGATAGAGCGGGGAGACGAGAACTGGCGGGAGCTGAGGCGACTGATGTCGAGGTGCCAATGCCGCGAGAAGCCCTGAAGGTGGCGCCTCCCGAGGCCCGCCCTGGAGCGGCGGCTGGCGCGGAGTTGCGGCCCTCGGCTCTTGAGCCCGGGGCTCCCGAGGCCCCGGCCATTCCTCGCGAGGCGACACCTGATGGCATCCCCCAGGCCGGCTCCTTCGGTGCTGATCTTCTTGACGCTTCTTCCGCGCCCCAGGCCGACCCCTGCATCGGGCGCTTAGGTCGGTTCCGTGTAGATTTCGAGGCCCTCCGCAAGAGGAAGGAGGCCTTGGGTGGCGACGACCGCCCTTGCCGCTTGTTGAAGCGCAGGAAATACTTCACCATGGACGAGTAAGTCCTCTTCTTTCTGTGCTCATTTACTTTACTATCCCTGCGGCTGATTGTGGCCTTTCAGGCCCCGTCCTGCCAAATTCGTCGAGTCGGCCCGGGAGCCATCCCCCAAAGCTTCGCCTTCTCCACTGGCTTTGGGCGCGCCGAGCTCGAGCGGCACCCCCGCAGCTGGACCGGTCGGTGGAGTGGTCTGTTCCACCGGGCACCTTGAGCCTAAGCGCCTGCTGTCCTTTCTTCATGAGTCCTCCTGGGGCACATCTGGCTTGCCCCACGTTCCTCCTCTGATCATAGAGGGTGAATGGTTGAAGTCTTCCTTCAGCTCCTCCTCAGTGGGTGGACCGACGCAAGGCTGGATTCCCAGAGGGCTCCATTCGGCGATGGCTAGGGCGCCAGCCCCCAGCCCCGCGCCAGGAGGGGGCATGCCGCCTCATGGCCCTCCGCATACTCCAGTGGAATAGGGTGATGCGGAAGACATGCTCAGGCGCGCTCGGGAGCGTCGCGCCCTTCGCCAAGAGTTCCTCCAGGGGGCGGCGGATGCGGTGAGCCGGATCGGGGCAGAGCTTGCTGGAAAGGATGCGCGCCTCGAGGCCGAAGGTTTGCGCCTTGCTGAGGAGAGGCGCAAACTAAAGGTAGCCGTCGGCCTCGCGCGTCACCAACGTGACCTTGACAACGCGAAGGCTGAAGCGTCGCTGGTGGCTTCGCGGGAGGCCTGCTCCCAGGCCATCGATGAGGCTTGGGAAGTAGACCGTCGGTGCAGAGATGCGGAGGAGCGCGCATGGGAGCTCCAAGCCTGGAGCAACTCCCTGGAGCAGCAAGTGGAACTGCGCCAGGCAGCCCTTGAGTCGCAGAAGGGGGCCTCCGTTGACCGGGCGGAGCTGCTGAAGCGCGAGGAGGCACTGACGCTGGAGGCCACCGAGCGCAACCTTGACCTTGAGCGGTTGCAGATGAGGGAGCGTCTGGTGGCTCAGGCGGAGGATGAAGTTGCTGCGCGCGAAGTCCAGGCCCAGGAAGAGGTCGACCGCCGCGTGGCGGAAGCTCGCTCGGCCTTCGAGCGCGAATACGAAGCGAGGTTGGGGCTGATCAGGGCCGAGACAGAGGTAGGACTGCGGCCTTCAGGGCCAAACTGGCTGAAGTGATGCGGCGTGCGGAGTCATCCGCAGCTACTCTTGGCACAGCGCAGGCGGAGCTGGCCTCTTCCCGGGCCAAGTTGCTTCTTCTCCAACAAAGGGTTGATGACGCCGAGGCCATCATGCAGCGGAATGAGGACGAGATCCGTCAGCAGCGGGTTATGGAACACATGCATGCCCCATGCTTCGAACGCTCAGGGAGAGGGCTAACACAGCTTTGGGAAACATTTGTGAGGCTGCCACTAAGGAGCCGCATGAGGCCAGCTACGCCGGCAACCTCCAGTTTTTCACCGACGTGGTGATGTGTCTGGAGAACCGCTCCGAGAGGTCCCATTGGCTTGTCGAAGAGAGGAGCCGAGCCTTGCTCGGGCATGCCTTCTCCCGTGTCTTCAGCTATCTGCAGGGCAGGGACCCCCACTTCGACTTTGACGCTGCCATCGCACCTGTGCCCATAGCCGTGTGGGGTGACCTGGCGCAATGGGTGGAGGACAACGTGGACGCCCTCGTTAGGGCCTTTGCGTCTGACGATGACGGCGTGATCGTGGCCGCCAATGAAGGTGGCGTTTTGGACGAGCCTGGCGCTGTCAGAGGTGTTGGCGGTGGCGGCAAAGATGTCAGCGATTCCAGTGATGCCTTCGGGGTTGCCCCAGAAGACGCGGCGAGTGATATGTCCGACTAACCGTATGTCGCTGCTGTTTACCCTACACGAAGAAGGTTCGGGCTCGGCCCTGAAGAATGTAAGAGCATTTTGGGAGGGGAGGCCCCCTCATGTAAAGGTTTGCGTTCAGTATCCTGGTAAACATAACATTGCGTGTGAGCTTAGCTACTAGCCCGGTGATGGGTCAGCCGACTTGTTTACCTTTCGACTCCGATGAGTCCCGAGCGGGCCTGCGGGGGCCGCCGCGCCTCGGGTGTCTTCTGATTATCCTGTTGATCATGCGATGAGAACCTCCGGAGAGGGTGCGGTGACAGCGGTCCCGTCTGTAGACGTGCCTCGCCCGGCCCGGCTCACGAGGGGCTCGTGAGGGGGGAGGGGAAGCCGACGCTAACTTTGGACGCAAAGCCGAAATCAGAACACGAGAGATTGCTCGAACGAGACTAAACACCCCTTCCTCAAACACACGCAAGTCTCGAGCTCAAATCCAACTTAAATCCAAACCGAAGAAACTTGTCAACAAGGAAGAAGCGAAAAGCAAAAGGCCGCGTCTGGCACCTAGTCTAGTCTTCGACGTCTTCTCACCAGCGCAGAGCTAAGTGCTGCCACTGGGCGTGGGCAGGAGCCCCCGAGGCCCAAGGGCGGCTCTCCTGAGACTCCGGGGCATGTACAACCCCACTTATTATTACGTGAGAGTGTCACGGGCGGCGAGCTTCACAGGCACTGGGCCTTCTTCACATGTACCGGCCTTGCTTCACATCGCCTGAAGAGGGCCCCGCCTTGCGCCTCACTCTACCGCCATTGACAGCGGCCGGAGACCAAGGACGACACCAATGGGGTAGAGCGGTCACCAGCGGTTCCCCCGACAACCACGGGTCCTCTGCCAGGGGCAGGCCCTGGGGCACCTCGCCGGCAGAGGGCCTACCTCCTGAGAGCGCCTTGCTCCGACCGCCGCGGGGGCGAACCCGGATCTCGGCCCCTCTCCTACAGCCCCCTGCGCCCTCCTCCTGAGGGATAGGAGGCTACAGCATTGGGGAAGCCATCTACTGCGGCGACCTGTATCTCCTGCGACCCATGGTTAGCATAAGCTTGCTCCTGAGGAATGAGTGGTACTTGATAGTTGCTGCCAACGGTGCGGTTGTCGAGGCTCTCTCGGGGTTCCTGAAAGAGCTCAGCTTCTGGCACCTCCTCGCCCTAGCCTGGCCCGAGGAATGAGCCATGATCTTCTTCCAGTGCGCACCCCTAATCCACCATGCGGGGCACATAAGCTTCTGGGCCACCGCCTCGTGGCCCTCGCCGTAGCGCCCTGCATGCCACGCAGTCCGGCTTGGAGCGTCGTCTTGGGGTGAAGGCCGAAGGCCGCGGCGTGCACCCCTTCGCTGGCCAGAGATGGGGCCGGCGCGACATGTCGCCCAGTGCCGACAGAGGCGTTGGCGCTGAACAGGCCCTGGAGTCCGCTTGAAGTTGTGTGAGCATGTATAATGCCGCCATACGGCCCGCCCTGGATCTGGGGCGGCAGCTGGACGCAGAAAGGAGGTGCTCCTGAGGCAGTGCCGGACGAGTGGTTATGAGGTGACCTTCCGAGTAGAGCTTGTAGAGCTTGTATGAGCTTATTATGTGTAGAGATTGTAAAGTATATGTTATTTGTACAATAGGAGCTCTGTACTGAATCTGGCTGATAATATTTGGAGTACTATGTGTGTGTTTTGTTTGTGCCAATTTGAACTGGTTATTTATTTACTATTAAATTGAAATATGAAGAATATGAACTTGCTAGCTGGGACCCACGTACCTGAACCTGACATATGGGACCCATTTGACTAGTGGATCTTTTTTATATTACAAAAAAACTAAAACTTTCTAGCGGAAAAGGCCACGGCCCAAAAATGAGAAGGCTTAATTGTTGGCCTTGGCCCATCTACCTAGCCAAAATTAATATGAGAAAAAACACAAATAGGCCGAATTGTTGGGCTAGGCCCATGTAGAAAATCGAATTGGACTGGGCTGAATCTTGTGCCACGTCAGATTGCCACACTGGATGCCTACGTGGCCTGGGGAGGTTGCTAGTGACCAAAACGCCACAGTAGACGTATTTTGGTCATAAACGTCTTTGACCATTCCAGAAGAAAGGTCGCTATAGTCGGTTTATGACAGCCAGCTTTTGACCTTATGTTTTTGGTCACAGAAAGGTCACAAATGGAAATTTGTGACCATTCAGTGACCAATAGTGGTGGTCACAAGTTGACATATTTCTTGTAGTGTGGTTATGAGGTGACCAACCTATGGCGACGCGCGGGGTGGCTGAGTGGTTATGAGGTGACCTACCGAGTGGCGACGCGTGGGCCGGCCGAGTGGTGATGAGGTGACCAACCGATGGCGACGCACGGGGCGGCCGAGTGGTGATGAGGTGACCAACCGATGGCTTCGCGCGGGGCGGACGAGTGGTTATGAGGTGACCTTCCGAGTGGCAATGCGCGGGGCAGCCGAGTGGTTATGCGGTGACCAACCTATGGCGACGCGTGGGGCGGCCGAGTGGTTATGAGGTGACCAACCGAGTGGCGACGCGCGGGGCGGCCGAGTGGTGATGAGGTGACCAACCGATGGCGACGCACGGGGCGGCCAAGTGGTTATGAGGTGACCAACCTATGGCAACGCGCGGGGCGGCCGAGTGGTTATGAGGTGACCAACCTATGGCGACGCGCGGGGCGGCCGAGTGGTTATGAGGTGACCAACCGAGTGGCGACGTGCAGGGCGGCCGAGTGGTTATGAGGTGACCAACCTATGGTGACGCGCGGGGCGGCCGAGTGGTTATGAGGTGACCAACCGAGTGGCGACACGCGGGGCGGCCGAGTGGTGATGAGGTGACCAACCGATGGCGACGCGCGGGGCGGCCTAGTGGTTATGAGGTGACCAACCGAGTAGCGATGTGCGGGGCGGCCGAGTGGTTATGAGGTGACCAACCTATGGTGACGCGCGGGGCGGCCGACTGGTTATGAGGTGACCAACCTATGGCGACGCGCGGGGCGGCCGAGTGGTTATGAGGTGACCAACCGAGTGGCGACGCGCGGGGCGGCCGAGTGGTGATGAGGTGAACAACCTATGGCGACGCGCAGGGCGGCCGAGTGGTTATGAGGTGACCAACTGAGTGGCGACGCACGGGGCAGCCGCGTGGTGATGAGGTAACCAACCAATGGCGACACCCGGGGCGGCCGAGTGGTTATGAGGTGACCAACCGAGTGGCGACGCACGGGACGGCCGAGTGGTGATGAGGTGACCAACCGATGGCGACGCGCGGGGCGGCCGAGTGGTGATGAGGTGACCAACCGATGGCCATGTGCGGGGCGTCCGAGTGAAGTAGACGAGTCCCGCGGGGTGGCGACGCGCGGGGCGTCAGAGTGTAGAAGACGCGTCCTGCAGAGTGACGATGCGCGGGGCGTCCGAGTGATGTAGACGAGTCCCGTGGAGTGGTGACGCGCGGAGCGTCAGAGTGAGGTAGACGCGTCCTGCAGAGTGACGATGCGCGGGGCGTCCAGTGATGTAGATGAGTCCCGTGGAGTGGCAACGTGCGGAGCGTCAGAGTGAAGTAGACGCGTCCCGCAGAGTGATGATGCGCAGGGCGTCCGAGTGATGTAGACGAGTCCTGCGGAGTGGCGACGCGCGGGGCGTCAGAGTGAAGTAGACGCGTCCCGTTGAGTGGCGATGCACGGGTGGCCGAGTCTGGCAAGTTGATGAAGATGTGCCCAACTGAGCGACAGGGGGCGGCCGGGCGGGCAAGTTGATAAAGAGGTGCTCAACTGAGCGGCGACGCGCAGTGCGGCCGAGCGGGCAAGCCGATGAAGATGTGCCCAACTGAGCGACACGGGGCGGCCGAGCGGGCAAGTTGATAAAGAGGTGCTCAACTGAGCAGTGATGCGCAGTGCGGCCAAGCGGGCAAGCCGATGAAGACGTGCCCAACTGAGTGACGACGCACGGGGCGGTCGAGCGGGCAAGTTGAAGTCGCACCCAACCGCTTGGCGGCGTGCAGGGTGGCCGAGTCGATCATGTTGTCGAAGATGTACTCAACCGCTTGACGATGCACCGTGCGGCCGAGTGGACAAGTTGATGAAGACACGCCCAATAGGACGGAGTGAAAATGCACGGGGCGTCCGACGGAGTGGCAACGCAGGGGCGTCTGAGTGAAGTACATAGGTCCCGCGGAGTGACGACACGTCTCCCTCTATGACTTGTGCTCAGGTACTGAACAAGGAATCCGTCTGAGTGAACTCAGGTCTGTGGCCGAGTGAACTTGAGTCTATGTCTGGGAAGTTGATGATGACGCAAGCAGCTACATGACCACGTGCAGGGCGGCCGAGTGGTAATGCGTGGATGGCTGAGCGCCAGTGATCATGTTCAGTCCGAGTGAGCTAGCCCATCCGAATGAAAAGGTGAATCGGTCGAGTGAACCACAGTTGGGCTGCGATCCGGTCGCCACACCATCAGCCGAGTGGATTAAATGGCGAGTTGGTCCATTGACGTTGTTCATCTCAGTAAGCCTGCAAGTTAGTACATGCACGAATATTTTTTTGCTGGACTAAAATATCCATACACGAATGCTAATTTGCAAGGATTAAAGACCAGCCGTGCACGCATGCATGGATGCTAGTATTTTGCAGGGAGTAAAGACCATGGATGGTCATGCATGCATGCACAGATTAATCGGTTTAGAAACTGAAAGATGGGCAATTAAGGCATTAATTTATGGGAAAGGCGGGAGCATCAACCACCATAATTAGGTAATGGACGCCTAATGGCCGCTTAATGAGGTGATTATCTTAATGAAATGGTAACTGGCCCATGACATGCACTTTGGTTAGAGGGTACGTACTCTCCCATGTAGACGATGCAGATGAAAGAGGTGTAGATGATGGGGCAACGTGTGTTGCCAGCGATGTGAGCGAGGGCCGGCAAACGCGGCGCTGGGCGGCCAACACGGCGCGGGGCCGGCGGGCTCATCGCAGAACGGCCAGCATGGCGCGGGGCCGACAAGCGCGTCGCCGGATGAACGAGTACGACGCTGGGTCGGCATGCGTAGTGCGAGGCCTGCAACCACGGCGTGGAGCCGGCAAGCGCATCGCCGGTGGGGCAAGCGTGGCACAGCATTTTGCCGCTTTGGGAGTCGGACGGGGCCGATTCTTTCGCCTCTTTGTCCGCACGTGCAGCGACCATGCATAGAAGAGCGATGATGGTGTTCGCATATGAGGCCCAAGATGACCCTGTTCTTGGCAAAGCGTGGGACATATCACAAATAAAATAGGGAATAGATGTAAGAATTGATACAAACCGTCTGCATCATGGGTCGATAGATGCCATGCCCCACGGTGGGCGCCAACTGTCGTGGGAATGATTCCGATTATAATAAGGTATAGGGTTGTTATCTCCACCGTGAGAGGCCCGAACTCGCTAAAACCACCGTGTCACCCATATGCATCTCGATAGATCATGCTCCGTTACCCTATACCTTATTAATGTTGGGGATACACATAATAGGTAGGCCCACGAAGGGTCTAAATATCATGAAGCATGGGGTCCACACAACATGTGGGTCCAGGTAAATTTCATAGAGACATACTATCCACTCGGCTAAGCAGCATAATATCCACTCGACCAAGCAGCATACCATCCACTCGGATGACAGTTCACCACTCGACCGTACGACTCGCTCAGATATACGAAGACCAGCAGGCAGCAAAGCAGTCGACATCATTCTCATAGTGAAGGCTTGATGGTGGGCTGGCTTTATGGCATTCATGCCCCACTTTGTAACATAGGAGGTGTGGGGGTGGCGCACTCTATATAAGCCACCCCCACCACTAGACTAGGGGCTCTTTTTTTTCTTCCACCTCTCTCTCAAACACACATTGTAATCTCCGGATACATACTGAGATATAACAAAGCCTCTCTGGAGAACGAGATGTAGGGTTGTTATCTCCACCGTGAGAGGCCCGAACTCGCTAAAACCACTGTGTCACCCATATGCATCTCGATAGATCATGCTCCGTTACCCTATACCTTATTATTGTCGGAATCATTCCCACGACAGTGCTATCGTACATCCACGTTGATGGAGACTTCAACCCACGAAGGGTAACAGCTGCGCGAGTCCATGGAGGGCTCCACCCATGAAGGGTCCACGAAGAAGCAACCTTGTCTATCCCACCATGGCCGTCGCCCATGAAGGACTTGCCTCACTAGGGTAGATCTTCACGAAGTAAGCGATCTCCTTGCCCTTACAAACTCCTTGGTTCTACTCCACAATCTTGTCGGAGGTTCCCAAGTGACACCTAGCCAATCTAGGAGACACCACTCTCCAAGAAGTAACAAATGGTGTGTTGATGATGAACTCCTTGCTCTTGTGCTTCAAATGATAGTCTCCCCAACACTCAACTCTCTCTCACAGGATATGGATTTGGTGGGAAAGAAGATTTGAGGGGAAAGCAACTTGGGAAGGCTAGAGATCAAGATTCATATGGTAAGAATGGAATATCTTGGCCTCAACACAAGTGTAGGTGGTTCTCTCTCAGAAAAGGTAAGTTGGAAGTGTAGGTTCGTTCTGATGGCTCTCTCCATGAATGAAGAGGAGGTGGAGGGGTATATATAGACTCCACACAAAATCTAACCATTACACACAACTTGCCAATCTCGGTGGGACCGAATTGATAAACTCGGTCGGACCGATTCAACAAATCTAGTGACCGTTAGGATTTTTGGTGGGACCGACATGCAACTCGGTAGGACCGATATGGTTAGGGTTAGGGCATCACGTAATCTCGGTGAGACCGATTTTGTTAATAAGCTTACCAGAGAGTTGGTCAGGTAAACTCGGTGGGACCGATTCGCTCATTTCGGTGAGACCGAAATGTTACGAAAGGGAAACAAAGAGTTTACATTGCAATCTCGGTGGGACCGATCGCTCATCTCGGTGGGACCGAAACGTGACGAAGGGAAACAGAGAGATTATAATCCCATCTCGGTGAGACCGAGATCCCTATCGGTGAGACCGATTTGCCTAGGGTTTGTGGCAGTGGCTATGACATCTGAACTCGGTGGCGCCGGATAGAAAGAATCGGTGGGGCTGAGTTTGACTTTTGGTTTAGGTCATATGTGGATGTGAGAAAGTAGTTGAGGGCTTTGGAGCATATCACTAAGCATTTTGAGCAAGAGCCTTCTTAAGCAACACCTCATCCCTCCTTGATAGTATTGGCTTTTCCTATAGACTCAATGTGATCTTGGATCACTAAAATAGAAAATGTAGAGTCTTGAGCTTTGAGCTTGAGCCAATCCTTTTGTCCTTAGCATTTTGAGGGGTCCACTTTTCTCATCCATGCCATGCCAATCATTGAGCTTTCCTGAAATATTAATCTTGAAATAGCATTAGCTCAATGAGCTATATGTTGTTAGGAATTACCAAAACCACCTAGGGATAGTTGCACTTTCAATCTCCCCCTTTTTGGTAATTGATGACAACATATAGATCAAAGCTTCGACAAATGATAATAAGAGGGAAAAACATTGTCGCTTTGAGAAGTATGTGAAAAGCAAGAGCTCCCACTAAATTTGTGCATAGTTTAAGATATGCTTTGGACTGCAAATGCACAATGAGTTAGGATCATGGTTTACTCTTCCTTCTCACGTACATCTTGGTGGAGCGCTGAAAATGATAATAATTAAATACATGCACTCATCACCAAGCAAAGTGAATGATCATATGGAGATATAAAAGGATAATGTCATCCAACAAGCATTAAGGTAGCATATGATCAAACACATGATCATACAATTATCACACAAAAGCATAAAGTATCTCAAACAAGCAAATAACAAAGTTCAACCACCAAACAACAAGAGAGAACAAAGAGCAACACTCTTTCTCGAAGCCTATGATCTATAAATTTTCTTCCCCTTTGGCAACAAGTTACCAAAAAGTTCATAAAAATGCATAGTGCTAGATTGACTCTCAGGCTTGGTCTTCAGGTGGTGGTGTAGATAAAACTCCAAGGACGAAGGCATCAGTTGATGTAGATGGAGCGGGTGGAGTGGGTGCTGGAGCTGGTGGCACTGAAGCTGTAGCTGGTGCAGATGAAGTTGCTCTGGTGTCTGTAACTGGCACTGCAGCAGATCTCTGTCCTCTAGGCACTCTAGCAAAAGCATCAGTGGTAGACTTGCCCTTCTTCTCCTGCACTTCATCCTGAAGTTGCTCAACAACTGACTGTATCTGTGTGACCTTCACATCTAAATCATAGAACTTTTGCTCTATGATCCTCGCCAAGCTCTCCTGGTTTTGAGTTAAGGTGGCCAATCCCTTCCCAATCCTCAGAGTGGAGGCAATCAAGTAGCCAAGTTGATCTTGCTTGCTCTTCAGAAGATACTGAGATGCCTCATCAATGGTTGGCATCTTTGCGGCCTTTTCAGTCCTTGCCTTCTCCATCTTTGCTTGTGCTTGCACAGAAGATGGTTCATTCTCATCCATTACCACAGTGTTGTCCTCAAAGTTTGGGTAGATGGGCATATGATCCTTGTCCAAGAGATATGTGTCAGTGCCCATCTTGGAGTTGATTAGCTCCTGGATCTGTGGGGCATACCCACAACTTCTCTTCTGGTCTGCAGCTGTTCTGTTTATAGTTTCCACAATTAGGCTCATGACTTTGAACTTTTGAGGCACATCAAATATGTGAAGCCGGTTAATTGCATGGCCTCCGATCATCTTGTGATCACCCGACTTTGGCAATAGAGTGTGCCTGAGGATCCAGTTGATTGTTGGCAAACCTGACAAAAGGTAATGTACTCTTCCAAATTTGTGTGCCTCAAGAGCAGCATCTGGGATCTCTCTGTACATATGTGCCATGGTGTTGTGATCCTTCTTCTTCTTGGCATAGACATCCAAGTCATCTTCATTCTCCTTAGGAGCATTGAACAATTTTGCCCATTCTTCAACTGTTGACTTGTACCTAGTACCTTCAGACGTCCATACAATCCTTCCATCTGGGTAGAAATGAGCTGTGGAGCAGAACTGCATAATAAGCTCATCATTCCACTTTGTGAGCTTCTACCCAACAAAGTCCTCTACTCCACAAGACTTGAAACTATCATAGACTCCAGGATAGTGTTCTTCATTTCCCCTGATGTACTCCCAGTCCACCCATCTCATATCACAGACTATAGGCTTCTTGTCAAGCAACACTGTCTCATAGAAGTCCTGCAATTCCTTTGTATGGAACATGTAGTCCACAACAGTTCTTCTCCTGACTGCATAGGGATCAGTCAATCTCCACTCTCTGAGTCCTGGATCCTTCTTGAGCTTCATGTCCTCAGCTACTAGATGAGCATCATTGTGATCTGGAATTTTGGGCTTCAACTCCCTCAAGACATGTGACTCATCATCTTCTTCTTCTATAGCAGCTTCAGGCACTGGGGCCTTGTTCTTCTCTGCAGCTGGAATATTCCTTGTACTCCTCTTGGGTGCAGCTTTGGGTTTTGGAGCAGCTGCCTTGGGAGCTTCTTTGGGCTTAGATGGAGCAGCCCCTGATCTTATAGCATCTCTCATAAGCTTTTGAGCTTTAGGTGCTGGTGCAGCAACCTCTTCCTCTTCATCTTCCATCATTGAGGGCTTCCCAATTACTCTGGCAATGGTCTTCTTGACCCTTTCTTTCCTCTTCTTACCATCAACAGTTTCCTTGGGTTCAAGAGTGAACTCCATTGTTTCTCATGTGGCAACTTTCCTTGCCTTAGACATGGGTTGTCTACTTGCTGGCATCTTAGTCTTCAGACCTGGCTTAGTTGCAGCAGCTGAGCCATATTCCTTTTTCAGAACTTTCCTCTTTGAGGTGGCCTCTTCCTCAACAGCCACATAGTCCTCATCCTTAGAATCTGAGGTTCTCTTCTTTCTGGCCCTGGTGGCTGCCTTAGGCAAGTTGTTGGGTGTACTCCTGCTTCCATCATCATAGCTGCTAGAGGGACTAGTGCCCTCACTCATGTGAACTTGCTCCTCAGACTTGTTCTGACTGTCGCTCTGATCTTACATGATGCAAACACTGACAGCAGACCCTGTGAATAGATATACATGAGATAGATTGGATGAGCATCACAAAGTGCAGAGGTTTTTGCAAAAGAACGAGTCAAAAACTTAGTTTTAGTTTTCTATAGAAAGCATTTTGGATCTACTGATTTGAAAACTCGGTGATACCGAAGCAGCTTTTGGAACCTAAACTAGTGAACTTGGTCAGACCGAGTCACAGTTCGGTGGCACTAAGACTGCTAGGGTTTCACAAAGAATTGAACTCGGTCACACTGATTTGCAATTCTCGGTCAGACAAAGAATCACATGTGCAATGGCCTTAGCCAAATCGGTGGAACCGATTTCAACAACTCGGTTGGTCCGAGATGATTTCGGCGGAAACCTAACCCTAAATTTTCAATCCACAACTAAACTACGGAGTGATTTTGCTGGATAGAGTGATCTCAATTGTGGCAAGATACATGGCTAAACAATGTGCTAGGAATCAGAGTGAGATTAGCACAAGGATCAAGTCCATACCCTAAGTGAGGCAATGGACCTTCTGTGGCAGCAACGACGGAGACGATTTCCGTTGACTATGGCAGAGACCAGCGGCGGGAGGCAGCTGGTGATGAGGAGGATGATCCGGAGACCCAGGGAGGCAGAGCAGGCTGAGCACAGGCGAAGGGGTTCAGAGAATTTTCCAAATTTTGGCCCGGGGATATATATATATATATATATATATATATATATATATATATATATATATATATATATATACATAGCCTGACCCTGTCAGTGTGACCGAGTGGAACAACTCGGTGGCACCGAGATGCATAACTGCAAGCAGTTACTACAACTCGGTGTGACAGAAAAGTTCAAATCAGTTGCACCGAGATTGAAAACATAGATCGACTTAGTGATCTCGGTATGACCAAAATGGATGAAACGGTTAGACCGAAACGCACAAAGAAGTTTTGGAAGTTCAAGTCTATGACGAATCGGGGACTCCGAGTGCTCCTCGCACAAAGTGGTTAGAATCTGACTTGATCAAACTTTGTGATGTAGCATGAATAGAGTTTGAGATGAGAAAAGCATAGATAGATAGAGAAGGTTCTTAGGCATTCTTGTCCATCCACTTGGCAGAAGAAAAATGAACCAAACAATCAAAACAACAAGTGGATGTCCTCGAATGAGTAAATTATGCAACCAACATGCTCACACAATAAAATGGCAAATGAAATATGTGGCAAAGCATGCACAACCAATTCTAGCATCTATCAAGCAATTGGCGATGACGAGGTCATCTATATATGAGTATATTGACTTAGGAGTCAAATGAGAACATTTGATCATAGGTCATACTCATCGTTTAAGCACAAGTGGGGTTACCACTTTTACATAAAGCGTTGTTGTGTTCACACCATTAGAGTTGCTTTAGCTCAATTCTTAGAGTAAATCTCCCCCTAGATGTGAGATCCCCCCTAAGAGGGATGAACTAACCTTGGGTTTTGTCGATGATGACTTCATGTAGGTGTTGAAGATGTGGATGCTCAATGTTGATGTAGATCATTTGGAGCAATCCTTTGGAGTGAGTTGCACTTTCAATACCTACACGGGTTAGTCCCACAAGGAACAAACAAGGATATCCATAGACATAGAGTGATGCACACACAAGATGATGTCTATGAAAGCATTAGGTTACCTTGTCCCTTGTCTTACCAACAAAAGGGTTTGTGACTACTTGAACTAGTGCAAGATGTGGAAGTTGATTGCACTTGTTCTTGCCAAAATGATAAGAGTGAAGTATGTTTGCGGAATCACCCTCAGGAACTCTCTAGTTCTTCTTCTTCGGGATCCATATCATCTTGATGGGAATCCTTGGAGTTGTAGTCGTACTTGATGAAGTAGAACTTGATGTAGTCTTGGGAACCCACTTGACCAAGGCCTTAGGAGCTTCTTCAAATGCATTAATCTCCTCTTGAAGCTTATCCTTGCCTTTTTTTCTTGAGCTTGTGTCCCTTTGAACTAAGTAGGATCATACTTCTTTTGTTGAGGAACAAACTTCGTCTTGGTGTATTGATCTTCTTCCCACTCAACTCCATTGGCATTGAACTTTCGTTCAAAACCAACACCTTGGTTCTTCCGGTGCCTTCCTTGCTTGCGTACAATTTCCTCGAATTGCTTACTCCCGGCAAGGCTCTTGTAAACACCTTTCTCTATAATTGTCACACCCTAGCTGGTTCATGCATTAGAGTGTTGCATCATGTCTACTTTTGCAGAAACTTGAAATGGGGATGACAGAACCCCTAGCACCCCCCTGGAAACAACTAGGGTTTACTAAAATTATTTTCAATGAACCCAAAATGCCCTTCACAAAATGTTCATCATTTCTGGGTTGGGTTAAAACCCCTGGCAAAAATGGTGCACTCTTTTCTAGGACATTCTGGATTCTTTGAATTAAATCATAAGTATTTGAATTTGGGCATTTAAATGCTATAAAATATTTTAAATGCCCAAATAATTCTGGATTTAAGTAAGGGCTGTTAGGAATAATCCCAACAGAGCCCACAATTATTTTCAGGATTTTAGTAAGTGCCTAAGTATTTTTAATAAAGCCCTAAAGTTACAGAAAAATAGAAAAAGAAAACAAAACAGGAAAAGAGAGAAAGAGAAAGGCTTACCTGGCGCCCACCCAGCAGGCCCACCTGCCAGCCCAGCCATCGCTCAAGCGACCTGCTTGGCTTGGCCAGGCAGGCAAGTAGCTGCTCGACGGCGAGCACAGCATGCGTGCCACGCAGCTGCCCGCCGCCTCGCCGCTCCCCTCGCCGAGCTGTCGACGTGGGACGAACCCCCTCTCTCTCCCCGACCTCGCAGACACTCGCTCCTCCCTCTGGCTCCTCTCTCTCGCCCTCCCCGACATCGCCCGAGACGTCACCGTCATTGCCGCTCGCCGCAGCCATGTCCAACGCCGTCCCCGCGCCCTCTCACCATGTCCGGACAGTTCGCCGTCGTCGACTACGTCGACTAGCCAAGCCGCACGACGCCGGAGCCCCTGCATCGTCCCCGCCGCCGTCGTCTTCAACCTCGGGCCGCCGAGATCGCCGTCACCGTTCCGACTGCACCGAGCCTTCCCCGAGCACGCTGACCGTCTCTACGGCTTCCCAGTGAGCTACTGCTCCTCCCCCTTCTCTCTGCTTCATCGCTAGAGCTCTGTAGCCGCCGTGCCTTTTTCGTCTGAATGCACCGCCGCCTGAGCTCGTCGCCGACGTAGCACCAGCCTCTTAGCGGTCCTGCTGGCACGTCCAGCGTGCTCACCCCATCGCGTAGATGTTGTAGGTGCAAGCGCCATGCCGCCTAGGCCACTGCAGCCACGCGCACGAGCTGACCCGAGCTTCGGCCTCTGCCAAGCTCGTCGCCGGCGGTGCTCCGGCCACTTCCCGGCCAAGCCATCACCACGGCTGGATGCGGGCGAGCACCAGCTGCCCGTAGCTGCTCTCTGCGTAGCAAATGGTGGCCTGTGGGCAAATCCCGCAACACGCCGCCGCGTCTGGCCTCGCCGGCGGCTAAACGCCGGCAGGCTTTGACCCACTGACCGGCGAGTTGACCACGTCTAACCCGTGTTGGCCCAAGTTGACTTTCCCCCTAAGCCTATGACAGGTGGGGCCGACCTGTTAATTAGTTTAGGATTAGTGCTAACTAATTTTAGTTAGCTTAGGTCACTGACATGTGGGCCCCGACCCCACTGACAGTTAGTTAGTATTAACTTAATTCTGTTAGTTAGCTGAGACACTAACAGACATGGCCCACCAGTCAGGTTTGACTAGCCCTGGCGCCTTTGACTCGCTGACATCACAGTGACGCAGTGCTGATGCAATTATTCTTTTTCTGGATTTATTTTTATATAGGAAATTCCAGAAAATAGCCAAAACTTCTAAAAATCATAGAAAATCAACCATAGCTCCAAATCAAACAAATTATATATGAAAAATGATCAGAAAAAATCAATCTATCCATATGTAATGGTTTCATGCATGACAAACCACTTTAACCTTTCTGTTTAGGTGAAACAAGCTAACACACTTATTATGCATAGGAACTTTAACTTCCATTTGAATCTTTGGTTCAAATGGACCCATTTCAACTTGTTTGACATTGCATTAGGCAGGACCCATCATTTTGCCATGTCATAGCATGCATCATATTGTTGCATATTGTCATGTGTTGATTATGTTCTGTGTGTCCTTCGTGGTAGGTCCTGCCTCTGAGGATATCTCCGAGTATCCAACTGAAGGGCAGTACCCTACTACCACTCCACCAGGCAAGCAGCCCCATTGATCATATCGATACAATCCCATGTTCTCGCCTCTGCTCTCATTTACTGCATTAAGACAACACCGTTTCAAACTGATGTGTGCTACGGTAGTTGAACCCTTATCCTCTACATGACCTGTCATTGCCACAGTAACTAGATGAAACCCACTAGCATGTGTAGGAGTTGATTGAGCCATGTTTGTGTTTCCTACCTTGCTATGCCTGCTATGCTTAGAGTCGTGTCAGGTCTGGTTCATCTAGGTGATGGGCTAGAGTGAAAGGATTATGTCGGTAACATGAGGGATCTGTTGAACATGATTTGGTAAAGGTATCGATGAGAGGCCATGTAGGAGTACATGGTGGGTTGTTTCATTGAGGTCGTCCCTAAGAACTGAGATCTGTATGTGTGATTTAAGATTCAGTTACTACCATACATTGGGCCCGAAACCGATGGACCCTCTCGGCTTCTTAATCACCCTACTACTCTGTCCAGGAGTTGCAATTAGTTTCTGGTGTTTGTAGGTTATGTGTTGGCGGCTGTGCGTAGCATTGACCCTAGGGGTGGGCTATGTTGCGGTAGATACACCGTGGCACGGTGTACCGATTAACCTGCTTGGTGTCTCGGGAACCCTGTTCACATTGTTCGGGGCCGTATGTGGAAACCTCGGTCGGACTCCCTGCGGATGGAACCTGGATAGGTGATAAACCTGGACTAGAGACTTGAGTGTTTAGGTAGGCCGTGGACGACACCCTCGTTGGGCTTCCGCTTGAAGGTTGTCGAGTACAGGTCGTGTAAACGACGGTAAGTGGTGAGAGTGTGTATGAAGAAGTACACCCCTGCAGGGTTAACATCATCTATTCGAATAGCCGCGTCCGCGGTAAAGGACTACTTGGTTGCCTATACAGTTCATAGACAAGTTAATGGATACTACTAAAAGACTCAAGATAAGTGTGAGTACCGTGGATGGCCCTCGCGTAGGATGACGAGGGAGGATCCCCGGTGGAGTATTGTGTTGGTGATTAGTGGACTCGTGTGCGAAAACTATTTTACTAGTGGAGTCTCATAGGATAGCTTAGCCAAGAGTCAAAGCTGGCATGCTGCAATAACTCCACCACCTTCTTCAGAATGAGAATGTATAGTAGGTTCTGATGTAAGACTTGCTGAGTACCTTTGTACTCATGTTTGCTTAATTACTGTTTTCAGACGACAATACCACCCCCTCCGATGGGTTTTATGTAGATCTCGACGTCGATGAGTGACTTTCCACCCAGGTGGTGATCCTGGCCATGGAGGGCACTATGTAGATAGACAGGCTTCGAGAAGCCTTCTTGCTTTCTAGTGTCTGTACTCAGACTATTTGCTTCCGCATGTGCTTGTACGCTTGTATGACTTGAGTGTCGGGTCATGTGACCCCTACCTGTATGAACATGTTATGTGTGGCTCTCTGGAGCCTTTAAATAAAGTACTTGAGTTGTAGAGTTTTGTTGTGATGCCATGTTGTATTTGCACATATCGAGCATATTGTGTGTATGATTGAAATGCTTGGTATGTGTGGGATCCGACAATCTAGTTGTTTATCCTTGGCAGCCTCTCTTATGGGGAAATGTAGTCTAGTGCTCCTTGGGCCATAGTAGTCCGCTACAGCCCGGTTCAACGTAGTCCTGCTAGCCCAGCACTACTGCTCAGGACACTTGACTGGCCGGCATGTGTTTCACTTCGTTCCTATGTCTGTCCCTTCGGGGAAATGTCACGCGGTGACTTCCGGAGTCCGGTCTAGCCTGCTATAGCCCGGGTTCCCCGGAGTCCTGTTAGCCTAGTGCTACAGCCCGGATCCACACGCTGATGACCGACATGCTCGATGTGA
Organism: Triticum aestivum; assembly: GCF_018294505.1. Lineage (NCBI taxonomy): Eukaryota > Viridiplantae > Streptophyta > Magnoliopsida > Poales > Poaceae > Triticum > Triticum aestivum. The sequence continues at coordinate 213,943,923 of NC_057800.1, forward strand.
TTCATGTATGCCTGTCTCCATAGGTCTGTGCCGCTTTGGGTTCACGACTAGCCATGTCGGCCCGGGTTCTCTGTCATATGGATGCTAGCGACACTATCATATACGTGAGCCAAAAGGCGCAAACGGTCCCGGGCCATGGTAAGGCGACACCCGTGGGGATACTGTGCGTGAGGCCGCAATGTGATATGAGGTGTTACCGGCTAGATCGATGTGACTTGGAATCGGGGTCCTGACAATAATTCCCTTCAATAAGCTATTTTCGTGCTCAAGTGTAACTTGGCTAAGAGAATCATTAGTGGAATCAATAGAACTACTAGAAGCAACAACATTGGATTTAGCATGAATATTGTTACTACTAGAGGAATAATCTTTCTTGTTCTTGTTACTAGACTTGACTTGAGGCATGTAAGTGGATAAGAGTAAACGCTTGGCAATGTAAGAAGAACTTTTCTGGCAAATATCATCATTGATTGCCTTTAAGAACTCGTGCTCTTGCTCAAGGTTGAGCTTTTCAAAACATAATTTCTCATGACTCCTTAAAAGTTCTTGATGATTTCCTAAGATAGTTTCATGAGCTAACTTAAGAGTGTTTAGTTCTTTAGTTAGAAACTCAATCTTCTCCTTATCATTGTCATTCGTTTTATCTTGATTAGCATGATTAATTGACGTTTGATCATAGTATTCATCTCTAGAGTTGTCAACAAGTAAATCATCAGCACCTAACAAGTCATCTTCATCACTATTGAAATCAACATACTCGGGATGTGATACCTTTCGGCCTTTTGCCATGAAGCATCTTCCATGTCCTTCATTTGGTGAATCAAATATGTCATAGGAGTTGGTTGACACAAGTGCTAGACCGGCAACACATTCATCTTGAGTATATTCGGAGTCAGAGTGATAGCTTCTCTCGGAGTGATTGTCGGAGTCGGAGCCGGATACCCATTCACCAACATGAGCTTGATGTCTTCGTTTTGTGTAGCTCCTTCATGACTTGTCCTTCCTTTCTGAATCCTTCCTTCTCCGGGATGTTCTTTGTTCATAACGATCATCTCTACTCCTTCTCTCTCTTGATGGTGATTCTTCTCTTCTACTTCTTCTTTTTGGAGAATATTCTCTTCTCTTGTAGGGTGTCGTACACTAATTGGAATAGTGTCCGGTTCTTCCACAATTGTAGCAATTTCGCTCTTGGCTAGAAGATCTTTTGTCATTGTAGGACCTTGACTTGAAACTTCTCTCTTTGCTTCTACTCTTGTAGAACTTGTTGAAGTTCTTCACCATTAGGCTCAATTCTTCATTGAAGGTTTGTTTCTCACTTGATGATGTGGGAGCTTCACATGAGGCTTTGTAAGCACCACTTGACTTGTTATGGAGCTCCTCCTTATCCTTGAGTGACATCTCATGAGCAAAAATTCTTCCAATGACTTCCGTTGGCTTGAGATCTTTGTAATTGGGCATCATTTGGATCAATGTGCATACGGTATCATATTTTCTGTCCAAAGCTCTTAGGATCTTCTTGATGATGAATTTGTCGGTCATCTCTTCACTTCCTAAGACGGCGATCTCATTTGTGATAAGAGCAAGCCTAGAGTACATTTCAGCGACACCTTCACCATCCTTCATTTTGAACTTGTCAAGCTGACTTTGAAGCACATCCAACTTGGATTCCTTGACGGAGTCGGTACGTTCATGCATATCAACCAAAGTATCCCAAATTTCCTTTGCATTCTCAAGACGGCTGATTTTGTTGAATTCTTCGGGGCACAATCCGTTGAAGAGGATATCACAAGCTTGAGCATTGTATTGCAGCATCTTCAACTCTTCCGCGGTAGCTTCACGGTTCGGTTCTCTCCCATCAAAGAATTCACCTTGCAAGCCAATACACACAATAGCCCATACGGCGGGGTTATGTCCAAGAATATGCATTTTCATCTTATGCTTCCAACTAGCAAAATTAGTACCATCAAAGTAAGGACCTCTACGGTGGTAATTTCCCTCGCTAGACGCCATACTCTCCTAGGTTGTGAAACCAAGGCTATGACTACCAAAAGCTATGGAAATCAAAGCAAATGGAGACCAAAGCTCTGATACCACTTGTAGGATCGAAAGTATGTCTAGAGGGGGGTGATTAGACTACTTGACCAAATAAAACTTATCCTTTTCCCAATTTTAGTTCTTGGCAGATTTTAGCAACTTTGGACAAGTCCAGCAATCTTAACACAATTCAACCAAACATGCAAAGAGTATATGAGCAGCAGAAAGTAAAGCATGCAACTTGCAAGAATGTAAAGGCAGGGGTTTGGAGGATTCAAACACAATAGGAGACACGGATGTTTTTGTCGTGGTTCCGATAGGTGGTGCTATCGTACATCCACGTTGATGGAGACTTCAACCCACAAAGGGTAATGGCTGCGTGAGTCCACGGAGGGCTCCACCCACGAAGGGTCCATGAAGAAGCAACCTTGTCTATCCCACCATGGTCGTCTCCCATGAAGGACTTGCCTCACAAGGGTAGATCTTCATGAAGTAGGCGATCTCCTTGCCCTTACAAACTCCTTGGTTCAACTCCACAATCTTGTTGGAGGCTCTCAAGTGACACCTAGCCAATCTAGGAGACACCACTCTCCAAGAAGTAACAAATGGTATGTTGATGATGAACTCCATGCTCTTGTGCTTCAAATGATAGTCTCCCCAACACTCAACTCTCTCTCACAGGATATGGATTTGGTGGGAAGAAGATTTGAGTGGAAAGCAACTTGGGAAGGCTAGAGATCAAGATTCATATGGTAAGAATGGAATATCTTGGCCTCAACACAAGTGTACGTGGTTCTCTCTCAAAAAAGGTAAGTTGGAAGTGTAGGTTCGTTCGGATGGCTCTCTCCACGAATGAAGAGGAGGTGGAGGGGTATATATAGCCTCCACACAAAATCTAACCGTTACACACAACTTGCCAATCTCGGTGGGACCGAATTGATAAACTCGGTCAGACAAATTCAACAAATCTAGTGACTGTTAGGATTTTCAGTGGGACCGACATGCAACTCGGTAAGACATGCATAACGTAATCTCGGTGAGACTAATTACACAAACTCGGTGAGACCGATTTTGGTAATTAGCTAACCAGAGAGTTGGTCAGGTAAACTCGGTGGGACCGATTCGCTCATTTCGGTGAGACCGAAATGCTACGAAAGGGAAACATAGAGTTTACATTGCAATCTTGGTGGGACCGATCACTCATCTCGGTGTGACCGAAACGTTACACAGGGAAACAGAGAGATTACAATCCCATCTCGGTGAGACCGAGATCCCTATCGGTGAGACCGATTTGCCTATGGTTTGTTGCAGTGGCTATGACATCTGAACTTGGTGGTGCCGGATAGAAAGAATCGGTGGGGCCGAGTTTGACTTTTGGTTTAGGTCATATGTGGACGTGAGAAAGTAGTTGAGGGCTTTGGAGCATATCACTAAGCATTTTGAGCAAGAGCCTCATTAAGCAACACCTCATCCCTCCTTGATAGTATTGGCTTTTCCTATAGACTCAATGTGATCTTGGATCACTAAAATAGAAAATGTAGAGTCTTGAGCTTTGAGCTTGAGCCAATCCTTTTGTCCTTAGCATTTTGAGGGGTCCACTTTTCTCATCCATGCCATGCCAATCATTGAGCTTTCCTGAAATATTAATCTTGAAATAGCATTAGCTCAATGAGCTATATGTTGTTAGGAATTACCAAAACCACCTAGGGATAGTTGCACTTTCAATCTCCCCTTTTTGTTAATTGATGAAAACATATAGATCAAAGCTTCGACAAATGATAATAAGAGTGAAAAACATTGTCGCTTTGAGAAGTATGTGAAAAGCAAGAGCTCCCCCTAAATTTGTGCATAGTTTAAGATTTGCTTTGGACTGCAAATGCACAATGAGTTAGGATCATGGGTTACTCTTCCATGTCACATATATCTTGGTGGAGCGCTCAAAATGATAATAATTAAATACATGCACTCATCACCAAGCAAAGTGAATGATCATATGGGGATATAAAAGGATAATGTCATCCAACAAGCATTAAGGTAGCATATGATCAAACACATGATCATCCAAGTATCACACAAAATCATAAAGTATCTCAAACAAGCAAATAACAAAGTTCAACCACCAAACAACAAGAGAGAACAAATAGCAACACTCTCTCTCGAAGCCTATGATCTATACATTTTCTCCCCCTTTGGCAACAAGTTACCAACATAGTGCTAGATCGACTCTCAGGCTTGGTCTTCAGGTGGTGGTGTAGATAAAACTCCAAGGATGAAGGCATAAGTTGATGTAGATGGAGCTGGTGGAGTGGGTGCTGGAGCTGGTGGCACTGAAGTTGTAGCTGGTGCAGATGAAGTTGCTCTGGTGTTTGTAACTGGGACTGCATCAAATCTCTGTCCTGTGGGAACTCTAGCAAAGCATCAGTGGTAGACTTGCCCTTCTTCTCCTGCACTTCATCCTGAAGTTGCTCAACAACTGACTGTATCTCTGTGACCTTCACATCTAAATCATAGAACTTCTGCTCCATGATCCTCTCCAAGCTCTCCTGGTTTTGAGTCGGGGTGGCCAATCCCTTCCCAATCCTCAGAGTTGAGGCAATCAAGTAGCCAAGCTGTTCTTGCTTTCTATTCAGAAGATACTGATATTACTCATCAATGGTTGGCATCTTTGCAGCCTTTTCATTTCATGCCTTCTCCATCTTTTCTTGTGCTTGCACAGAAGATGGTTAATTCTCATCCATTACCATAGTGTTGTCCTCAAAGTCTGGGTAGATGGGCATTTGATCCTTGTCCAAGAGATATGTGCCAGTGCCCATCTTGGAGTTGATTAGCTCCTGGATCTGTGGGGCATACCCACAACTTCTCTTCTGATATGCAGCTATTCTCTTTATAGTTTCCACAATTAGGCTCATGACTTTGAACTTTTGAGGCACATCAAATATGTGAAGCAGGTTAATTGCATGGCCTCTGATCATGTGATCGCCTGACTTTGGCAATAGAGTGTGCCTGAGGATCCAGTTGATTGTTGGCAAACCTGACAGAAGGTAATGTACTGATCCAAATTTGTGTATCTCAAGAGCAGCATCTGGGATCTCTCTATACATATGTGCCATGGTGTTGTGATACTTCTTCTTCTTGGCATAGACATCCAAGTCATCTTCATTCTCCTTAGGAGCATTGATCAATTTTGCCCATTCTTCAACCGTTGACTGGTACCTAGTACCTTTAAACATCCAGACAATACTTCCATCTGGGTAGAAATGAGCTGTGGAGTAGAACTGCATAATAAGCTCATCATTCCACTTTGTGAGCTTCTGCCCAACAAAGTTCTCTACTCCACAAGACTTGAAACTATCATAGACTCCAGGATAGTGTTCTTCATTTTCCCTGATGTACTCCCAGTCCACCCATCTCATATCACAGACTATAGGCTACTTGTCAAGCAACACTGTCTCATAGAAGTCCTACTATTCCTTTGTATGGAACCTGTAGTCCACAATAGTTCTTCTCCTGACTGCATAGGGATCAGTCAATCTCCACTGTCTGAGTCATGCATCCTTCCTGAGCTTCATGTCCTCAGCTACTGGATGAGCATCATTGTGATCTGGAATTTTGGGCTTCAACTTCCTCAAGACATGTGACTCATCATCTTCTTCTTCTATAGCAGCTTCAGGCACGGGGGCCTTGTTCTTCTATGCAGCTAGAATATTCCTTGTACTCCTCTTGGGTGCAGCTTTGGGTTTTGGAGCAGCTACCTTGGGAGGTTCTTTGGGCTTAGATGGAGCAGCCCCTGATCTTATAGCATCTCTCATAAGCTTTTGAGCTTTAGGTGCTGGTGCAACAACCTCTTCCTCTTCATCTTCCATCATGGAGGTCTTCCCAATTACTCTGGCAATGGTCTTCTTGACCCTTTCTATCCTCTTCTTACCATCTCCAGTTTCCTTGGGTTCATGAGTGAACTCCATTGTTTCTCCTGTGGCAACTTTCCTTGCCTTAGACATGGGATGTCTTCTTGCTGGCATCTTAGTCTTCAGACCTGGCTTAGTTGTAGCAGCTATGCCATATTCCTTTTTCAGAACTTTCCTGTTTGAGGTGGCCTCTTCCTCAATAGCCACATAGTCCTCATCCTAAGAATCTGAGGTTCTCTTCTTTCTGGCCCAGGTGGCTACCTTAGGCAAGTTGCTGGGTGTACTCCTGCTTCCATCATCATAGCTGCTAGAGGGCCTAGTGCTCTCACTCATGTGAACTTGCTCCTCAGACTTGTTCTGACTGTCACTCTGATATGACATGATGCAAACACTGACAGCAGACCTGTGAATAGATATAGATGAGATAGATTGGATGAGCATCACAAAGTGCAGAGGTTTTTGCAAATGAGTGAGTCAAAAACTTAGTTTAAGTTTTCCATAGAAAGCATTTCGGATCTACCGATTTGAAAACTCGGTGATACCGAAGCAGCTTTTGGAACCTAAACTAATGAACTCGGTCAGACCGAGTCACAATTCGGTGGCACCGAAACTGCTAGGGTTTCACAAAGAATTGAACTCGGTCACACCAATTTGCAATTCTCGGTCAGACCGAGAATCACATGTGCAATGGCCTTAGCCTAATCGGTGGAACCGATTTCAACAACTCGGTTGGCCCGAGATGATTTCGGCGGAAACCTAACCCTAAGTTTTCAATCCACAACTAAACTACGGAGTGATTTCGCTGGATAGAGTGATCTCTATCGTGGCAAGATGCATGGCAAAACAATGTGCTAGGAATTGGAGTGAGATTTGCACAAGGATCATGTCCATACCCTAAGTGCGGCGATGGACCTACTACGGCGGCAACCGTGGAGACGATTTCCATTGACAGCGGCGGAGACCAGCGGCAGGAGGCAGCTGGCGATGAGGAGGACGATCCAGAGACCCAGGGAGGCACAGCAGGCTGATCGCGGGCGAAGGGGTTCAGAGAATGTTCCAAATTTTGGCCCGGGGATATATATATATATATCCTGACCTTGTCGGTGTGACCGAGTGGAACAACTCAGTGGCACCGAGATGCATAACTGCAAGCAGTTATTGCAACTCGGTGTGACCGAAAAGTTCAAATCCGTTGCAACGAGATTGAAAAGCTAGATCGACTTAGTGATCTCGGTATAACCGAAATGGATGAAACGGTCAGACCGAAACGCACAAAGAAGTTTTGGAAGTTTATGTCTATGACGAATCGGGGACTCCAAGTGCTCCTCACACAGAGTGGTTCAAATCTGACTTGATCAAACATTGTGATGTAGCATGAATAGAGTTTGAAACAAGAAAAACATAGATAGCTAGAGCAGGTTCTTAGGCATTCTTGTCCATCCACTTGGCAAAAGAAAAAGGAACCAAACAATCAAAACAACAAGTGGATGTCCTCGAATGGGTAAATTATGCAACCAACATGCTCACACAATAAAATGGCAAATGAAATATGTGGCAAAGCATGCACAACCAATTCTAGCATCTATCAAGCAATTGGCGATGATTAGGTCATCTATATATGAGTATATTGACTTAGGAGTCAAATGAGAACATTTGATCATAGGTCATACTCATCATTTAAGCACAAGTGGGGTTACCACTTTTACATAAAGCGTTGTTGTGTTCACACCATTAGAGTTGCTTTAGCTCAATTCTTAGAGTAAAGCTCCCCCTAGATGTGAGATCCCCCTAAGAGGGATGAACTAACCTTGGGTTTTGTCGATGATGACTTCATGTAGGTGTTGAAGATGTGGATGCTCAATGTTGATGTAGATCATTTGGAGCAATCCTTTGGAGTGAGTTGCACTTTCAATACCTACACGGGTTAGTCCCACAAGGAACAAACAAGGATATCCATAGACATAGAGTGATGCACACACAATATGATGTCTATGAAAGCATTAGGTTACCTTGTCCCTTGTCTTACCAATAAGAGGGTTTGTGACTCCTTGAACTAGTGCAAGATGTGGAAGTTGATTGCACTTGCTCTTGCCAAAATGATAAGAGTGAAGTATGTTGGCGGAGTCACCCTCAGGAACTCTCTAGTTCTTCTTCTTCGGGATCCATATCATCTTGATGGGAATCCTTGGAGTTTTAGTCGTACTTGATGAAGTAGAACTTGATGTAGTCTTGGGAACCCACCTGACCAAGGCCTTAGGAGCTTCTTCAAATGCATTAATCTCCTCTTGAAGCTTATCCTTGCGTTTTTGCTTGTGGTATTGTGGTGGAAGATCATCTTGAGCTTGTGTCCCTTTGAAGGAAGTAGGATCATACTTCTTTTGTTGAGGAACAAACTTCGTCTTGGGGTATTGATCTTCTTCCCACTCAATTCCATTGGCATTGAACTTTTGTTCAAAACCAACACCTTGGTTCTTCCGGTGCCTTCTTGCTTGCGTGCAATTTCCTCGAATTGCTTACTCCCGGCAAGGCTCTTGTAAACACCTTTCTCTATAATTCCCTTCAATAAGCTATTTTCTTGCTCAAGTGTAAATTGTCTAAGAGAATCATTAGTGGAATCAAGAGAACTACTAGAAGCAACAACATTGGATTTAGCATGAATATTGTTACTACTAGAGGAACAATCTTTCTTGTTCTTGTTGCTAGACTTGACTTGAGGCATGTAAGTGGATAAGAGTAAACGCTTGGCAATGTAAGAAGAACTTTTCTTGCGAAGATCATCATTGATTGCCTTTAAGAACTCATGCTCTTTCTCAAGGTTGAGTTAGGGAGTCCTGGATTAGGGGGTCTCCGAATAGCCGGACTATATCCTTTGGCCGGACTGTTGGACTATGAAGATACAAGATTGAAGACTTCATCCCATGTCCGGATGGGACTCTACTTGGCATGGAAGGCAAGCTAGGCAATACGGATATGTATATCTCCTCCCTTGTAACTGACCTTGTGTAACCCTAGCCCCCTCCGGTGTCTATATAAACTGGAGGGTTTAGTCTGTAGGACAACAGACAATCATACCATAGGCTAGCTTCTAGAGTTAGCCTCTACGATCTCGTGGTAGATCAACTCTTGTAATACTCATATCATCAAGATCAATCAAGTAGGAAGTAGGGTATTATCTCCATCGAGAGGGCCCAAACCTGGGTAAACATCGTCTCCCCCGCATCTTGTTACCATCCGCCTTAGATGCACAGTTCGGGACCCCCTACCCGAGATCTGCCGGTTTTGACACCGACATTGGTGCTTTCATTGAGAGTTCCACTATGTCGTCATCGTAAAGGGGGATGGCTCGTCTCATTGTGAAAAACAACATCATTTCTGGGGGAGCCCTGGCTATAGGCCAAACTCTCCAACTAGGCGGCTTCGTCATGACCGCCCGCTCGGCCGCTGCGCCAACGATGACTTCTCGGGTCATCAAAAACAGCCTCCACATTGGCTCAAAATTCGCCGAGCAGATGGATCCAATGGAGCTCTCCTCTTTGACCGAGCTCTTGGATCGCATCGCCGCTCTGGGAGTCGCTACGGACTACGATCGGATCGGGCTTAAACCCGACCAAAGGGAGATTAACTCTCTGCCGGTCACCCATCAAATAGCGGTGGTGGAGGAAAAATGCGGCGTTTCTCCCTCTATCCTGAGGACGAACTATGTCCGGATTCCCAAGCTCTCCGAGCCGGATACTCACTCACGGGAGGACATCTCCCTAACCCTAAACCTGGAATCAGGTCGCATACCGGACCCGCGGAGCAACATCCCGGAGTCCAAACTTCCAAGATCGGAAACTCCCGCTCCCCGGGATCTCAGATTGGGTCAAGGTCTGGACTTAAATCCACCCACCCACCCAGATACAAACGATCTTTCCCACATTAGGAAAGCACCCCAAGAAACGGTACATCACTATTGGGCCAGATTCCTCCTTGCAATGAACAAGGTCAAGGACTGTCGTGAGGAAGACGCAATTTCGTTCTTTTGTAACAATTGCACAGACAAGGGGATCCTCAACGCCATAAGTTGCCGCGAGATTACACACTTCGCCGACTTGGCGGCCATAGTACGGAAATTCTGTGTGATGGAAAGCGCCTGGAAAACCCAAACACAATTCCGGGATATTCTGGCCCTGTCAAAACACCTAGTCCAAACTAAAAGAGTGCACTCTCATAAGTCGCCCGACTCAATTATAAAGAAACAAAAGCCCACTATAGGGCGTGTAACCATATTGGAGGGATGGCTTAACGGGCCCTGCAAAATTCATAGTACAGCGGATGCCATACCAACACATAGCCTTAGAGCATGTTGGGTACTCCGGCAGGTGGCCAAAAGTGGTGAGGATCTCCTCATCCAAAACACCCCAGAACACCTCCCCGGGGATCACAATATAGTGCTGACAGTCTTCGAGACCTTTGCCTCAAATAATAGGCATAAGCGAGTACTCCGCAGCCTTGCTGAAGTCTGCCACGTAGCAGCAACAAATCCATGGAGCGACACAGCTATAACCTTCAATGCCAGTGATGAACCTCAATTCCAAACAACCCGACCACCAGCTGCTTTGGTCCTCAGTCCAATTGTGGATGGCTTTTGGCTCACTAAAGTGCTCATGGACGGCGGCAGCGGATTAAACCTCATTTATGAGGAGACCCTTCAAAAAATGGGAATAGATAGCAACCGTATAGAGCAAAGCAGCACGACATTCCTAGGAATTATCCCTAGTCGGGAGGCACGTTGCGCTGGGAAAATCACACTAGATGTGGTATTCGGCACTCTAGAGAATTATAGGTCCGAAGAAATCACATTCCAAGTGGCCCCATTCAGTAGCGGATACCACGACCTTCTAGGGCAGGAGGCATTCATGATTTTCCGAGCCATACCCCATTACGGGTACATGAAACTCAAAATGCCCGGACCCAATGAAATCATCACTCTAGCTAGTGATCCGGACATAGCACTCCGCGCCAAGACCAAAACAGCCGCACTGGCCCTCGAGGCATTATCCGAAGCCCTTGTGGCAGAGGAGTTAACCGCGCTGCACTCCACAGTGGACAGGGACGACGTGATACTAGACAAAAGATGCAACTCCACCTCCTTTAAACCAGCGAACGAAATAGTCAAATTCCAAGTCCATCCAACGAATCAGACAAAAACAGCATCCATCGGGGTACAGTTAAACCCCGTTGTAAACGCCGCACTACAGGAGTTTCTGCGTGAGAATTGGGACATATTCGCCTGGCATCCTTCAGACATGCCAGGAATGCCACGCAGATTGGCCGAGCATAGCCTTAATGTTCTAAAAGGATTCAAGTCAGTCAAGCAGACTCTTCAGCGTTTCTCTGAACCTAAGTGACAAGCCATGGGAGAGGAGCTAGCCAAGCTACTAGAGGCCTGATTCATTAGATAAATAAAACATCCGGACGCATACTCCGGTTACCACCAGATTAAGATGGCGGAGTCTGATCAAGCCGCAATGACATTCGTCACTCCATACGGCCCCTCCTGTTTTAACACAATGCCCTTCGGGCTCAAAAACGCCGGCGCAACATATTAGCACATGATTCAGACATGTCTGGAAAAGAAGATCGGCAAGATAGTGCAGGCATACGTAGATGATGTGGTCATTAAAACCAGACACATCGACTCCTTAATAGACGACTTGAGGCTCACGTTCGCCAATCTCTGAACATACGACATTAAGCTCAATCAGGAAAAACGCGTTTTCAGCGTACCCGCCGGAAAGCTCCTGGGCTTCATCGTCTCCAGTAGAGGAATTGAAGCAGATCTGGCTAAAATCCGAGCCCTATCGCAGTTGGCTATCCCAACTAACCTCAAGCAAACACAGAAGTTAACTGGATGTGTGGCGGCCTTAAGCCGCTTTATCTCCCAATTAGGAGAAAAGGCACTCCCCCTCTATCGCCTTCTTCGGTGCACTGAACAGTTCGAGTGGACAGATGCAGCCACGGCCGGATTGGAAGACATAAAATCCATCCTCGCCAGCAACCCAATCTTGGCCGCGCCAAATGTCAGTGAACCAATGCTATTATATATAGCGGCAATGCACCAAGTTGTAAGTGCAGTGCTTGTCGTCGAACGAGAGACAGATGAACATAAATTCCCGCTTCAAAAGCTGGTATACTATGTATCTACTGTCCTCACTCCATGCAAATCACAGTACCCACATTACCAAAAGCCAGCATACGCGGTATTCATGGCATCCTAGAAATTACAACACTACTTTTAAGAGTGTTCAATCACGGTGGCCTCTGAAGTACCACTCAACAACATAATAAACAACCGCGATTGCATGGGCCGGATTTCCAAATGGGCCATCGAGCTCCTCCTGTTCGACATAACATACAAACCATGGCGAGCCATCAAGTCGCAAGTGCTGACTGATTTCATCGCCGAATGGACAGAAGACGAACTCCCTAAAGAGAATGGCGCGTACTCCAATTGGATCAAGCACTTCGATGGCTCTAAAATGTTGGCTGGTCTGGGGGCTGGCGTCGTCCTGACGTCCCCCACCGGAGTACAGTTCAATACGTACTCCAAATACTATACACAGACTCCAATAACGCAGCCGAATACGAGGCCCTATTGCATGGTCTCCAGATGGTAGTTCCATGGGCATTCAACGCCTGGGGGTGCGTGGGGATTCAAACCTCGCAATATCCCAAATAAATGGAGACTTCGATGCCAAGGATCCGAAAATGGCGGCATATTGCAATGCTGTTCTCAAAATGTTAACTCGGTTTGAGGTGCTTGAATTCCACCATGTGGCCCGGGAAAATAATCAGGCGGCGGATATCCTCGCCCGTCTCGGCGCTAAGCGCGACCCTGTCCCACCTAACATTTCCTGGAAAAACTGTTTAAGCCATCCGTGGTATGGGAAGGGGACACCGGCAATAAGAGCACGGACCCGGTCACAACACCGGATACCGAACACTCTGACACTATCGGAGGCTCTGCCATTGAAATAACACCTTCAGCCCATATAATAATGGCCGTCATCGCCCCCTGGACAGAGCCATTCCTGGCCTACCTAACCAGGCAGGAACTACCCGAAGACCAAAATGAGGCTCGCTGCACAGTGCGGCGATCTAAATCCTACAAGGTCCACGAGGGAGAGCTTTATAAGAAAAGCACTACCGGAGTCCTTCAAAGGTGCATCTCGGAAGAGGAAGGGCGGAAGCTTTTGGCAGAAATCGATGCCGGACTCGGTGGCCACCACGCCGCAGCGCGGGCCCTTGTAAGCAAGGCCTTCCGTACAGGTTTTTATTGGCCGACGGCCCGGGCAGATGCGCAACATCTGGTCCAACATTGCGTCGGTTGCCAGCTTTTTGCAAACCAAAGCCATATGCCGCCCACCGCCCTCCAAACAATCCCCATCACTTGGCCCTTCGCGGTCTGGGGGCTTGACATGGTCGGACCCCTTAAAGGGGGAACCCATAAGAAAAAATACTTACTGGTCATGGTGGATAAATTCACCAAATGGATAGAAGCCAAACCTGTCAAAACGGCTGAATCTAGACCGGTGATAGACTTCATATCTGGGGTTGTACATCGTTATGGCATCCCCCACAGTATCATCACTGACAATGGCACAAATTTTACAGCCGACGAGGTGAAACTATGGTCCAGCAATATGGGCATCAAGCTCGACTATGCTTCTGTCTACCACCCGCAAACTAATGGTCAAGTTGAGCGAGCAAATGGTATTATCATGAGCGGCATTAAACCCAGACTAGTGCGGTCCTTAACAGAATCAAACATGCACTGGGTAGAGGAGCTCGACTCTGTACTATGGGGGCTGCGGACCATGCTGAATCGCACTACCGGATACACACCATTCTTTATGGTGTACGGCGCAGATGCGGTTCTGCCTTGCGATATAATTCATGACCCACCTCGAGTGCACATGTACGAAGAAAAAGAGGCCGAGCTCGATCAGCAGGACAGTTTGGACGCCCTGGAGGAGGAGCGCGACGTGGCAAAGGCCCGTGCCTCATTTTATCAGCAACAGGCTCAAAGGTATCACAGCAGAGAAGTACGGGCCAAAACCTACAACGTTGGCGAACTAGTTCTACGCCTGCCGGAGAAGAAAAAGAACAAGCTCAAGCCCAAATGGGAAGGTCCCTTCATTATTGACCAGGTTTTGACCGGTGGAGCGTACGGTCTGCGGGATGCATCGGATAATCGAATCGAGCAAAACCCATGGAACGCAGCCAGACTCCAAAGATTCTACGCCTAGTGCCGGACTATATGTTCGTCTCCTCACCCCCGTCAATTTTTAGCATATCTGCCTTTTTCTCTCTTCCTCTCTGTTTTTTCTCATCGCGGCCCTAAAAGGCTAAACTTGTGTCTTGATTGCACAACCGCGCCGCGCTTGCTGTGCTCATTATACTTGGGGGCTTCTTACGCAGAAGCTTAATAAAATTATTTTTCTGGGCTTTATGTCCCGCACATGTGTCATTCTTCCACATGTACCTTTTCGCCATTATATGGGTCGATATGACTTATGTTTTGGCCAAGCTGGGTTGCCTAGCTCTTGTATTTATGCCCTATGTTCCCGTTAATTCGGCTAGGGCATAAGGGGAGCACCTCTGCGATTGTTACTGCCAGGTAAGCCGGATGTGTACCTCAGAATGGGTGAAGCCGAAAGCTTGCGTTCTTAAGGGAATATTCGGTCCATGAACAAAAGATGACTTTTATTTAATTTGAAAAAATGCCCCCAGATGTTTATAGCCTACGTTCCTTTTCGTAGTTCGGACATGCACATTAGGGCATGTGTACCCAGGGAAAGGAACCCTTAACGGAACTATTCTCCCTGGAAGATGTTTCTTACTACCCATGTAATATAACATAGCTAGTTGGGTACTTGTCTTTTCAAGCACTTATGACCCCTACACCTGGTTTCCATGCACACCCCGATTTTTATATAATCGAGCAGGTATCCGGATACACTCCGGACTATCGGGTCCAGAGGTCGAAGCGAAAAGGCCCGCCATGACAAATGATTTACAATCCGGCCAGGGACATTACATATGTCACTTGAAGTACACAGTAACTAAGACTGATTCAATTCTTCTTCTATACCATCCAACAGGTTGTCTAGACTACAATCCTGTTGTGAATACTTTGCGGCTAATTCTACTTGATCATACAGTAAACTGACAGGGATCTCCTTCCCATCAGGCCCCACAGGTCCGACCTCGGCCATGTGGTTTGGGTCCGCTTTGGTGTATCGCGTCTTCACCATAGCCCAGGCTTCCCTCGCACCTTGTCGGCAAGCTGATATCTTCCATAATCAGAAGCACCGATGTGCTCCCTTGAGCTTCTCTACAAGCTCTCCCATGCCTCCTAGTAGGGATGCGGACGACCACAAGGCTTGGGCAATACCCTGCATCACCTGCTGAAATTGCTCATGCAGTTGTGAGAGCTCTGGTAGAAGATCACCCAAAGAACCGGGCATCTCTTCTGCGAGACGACCCATCAGCATACCTGCAGACACAACTCTGTTAGTCGGTTTCGTCGCCGAACTCCTTTAAAAGTTCGTTCAAGCACTTACTAAAAATGCCGCGTCGAAGCCGCTTATTCTCCTTTACGGAGTCCGCTAGCTGGGCCCGAACATCTTTCAGTTCCTCGCCCAGCCGGGTATTGGCGTCTTGGAGATTGTTTTTCTCTTGCCTGACTCGCGTAAGCACGCGCTCACCAGCATTTAGCTGTCGATCAGCACGTGCCGCATTCACCACTATGGCCTCCGGACTCACTCCCGGGTAACCTAAAACATCTATTGTTAGATTTGCATACATGGCGCATACTACCTGGTACTTGTCTTCTTTGCAAGGGAAACATGTGTTACCAGAGGGACCCTTCTCGGACTCCCTCAACGGGGCAACAGCGGCCCCTAGCTGGGCCCCTGCACTCTTCCAACTCTTGAGACAATTGGGAATTCTTCTCGTAAGAACCTACTCAAATAAATGATCCTTAAATCAGTTGTGACAACTGTTTCAAGTCTCAGGGGCTACTAATACATATAATCGTCAGATTTACTTACCCGTATATCCCTTACATACTGATCCGTGGCTCTGGCTAGACCATTTTGAGCAGCACGGATGTACGCGTCTCTGGAATTGAAGGCATTAAATGCCTCTAGTGAGAAACAAGCGTCACGGAGTACGGCCCGGCGACGCCTGTGATTCATGGTGCTCTCCACTTCGGAATTCGTAGCGGATAGTCTGTCCGCATCCTCTGTAGGAGGAACATTTGGCGTCTGCCTAGCATTAGCTTTTGCCTCTATGTCTGGCCCTGGAGCCCGATTGGTCGAGGCGTGATCGGCAACCTCTCCGGATATAGTCTGGTGGGTGTTTTTTCTAGGAAACACGGATGTCGTTATATTTTAAGAAAGATGACAACCACGGAATGAGGTTTTGTGTTATACCTCAGTGCTGGCGTCTCTGTCCTGACCGCCTTCCTTTTTTGCCTACCCGGCTTCGGTGCCTCTTGTTAGCGAGTTGCTGCAGGTTCGGCACGGCGTCCCAAAGGCCTTCCCTGTAAGACACCACACGTGTACGGTAGGTGAAGTGCATAAAAGGGGATCCTTTTTTGGGAGTTGGGACTTTTGTTTTTCTTACGTGCGACGCAGGGAGTAGTCCTGGATAGTCGGCCGTTATTGCCACCATGGCGTCATCACGGCTCAATTGATAGAATTGCCTGTCAATCAGCTCCACGAATATGTCCGGATCCTCTTCAAGTCCGGGATCGAGGGCCCGGCCAGGGTCATCGGGTTGTGGAGCTGGGCTGTTGACCTCCATTATCGCTTTTCACATTTCCTGCCGTGAAATGGCAAGGTGAGTACCTACGATGAAGAGTGCGGGAAGGTTGAGAGTGAAAAGGGTACAACTCACCCAGCTTGGAGGGTTGTACATGGAGAATCTGTCCCGTGGTTTAATGTGGATGAACTCCTCTTCATCTCCCTTGAACAACTCGGATAGATCTTTTGCTAAAGGAGCAGGTGAGTCCGGTCGCTTGGGCCCGCAACAGGTAGCATCGTCTTCCCCGTTAAAACACCACAGGGGGTGCCCTCGATATTGAAGTGGTTGCACCCCCTCGCATTATGCATATTGACATAACCTCGATTATTGTCAACCCTGATTGTGCCGGCGCTTTTATCCGGTTCATCAGATAAAAGACTTCTCTGTTATCTTCCTCCTGGGGGCTCCGTCGGCGCCAACTTTGACGTTTCTTCAGAGGAGCATTGTCGAACTCAGGAAGACCCACCCGAACAGGGTCTGGAAGAGGGACGTCCTCCATGTAAAACCACTTCGAAGGCCAGTCTTCGAAAATCTTCTTTGGAGTACCGGACGGGTATCCGGTCTCGGCGATGCACCATATTTCGGCTCCGCCCACTTGATAAAGTGACCCCTTCTGTGTGCGGCGCACAAGGCAGAATAGCCTTTTCCACGGGTCGAAATGAGCCTCGCAGCCCAAAAACAACTCGCAAATGGAAATATAGCTGGCGATGTGTAATATGGAAGCAGGGGTGAAATTATGCAACTGGAGGCCGTAAAAATCCAGGAGTCCGCGGAGGAACGCATGAATTGGAAATCCGAGTCCCCTTAGTAAGTAAGGGACAAAGCTTACCCACTCCCCCTTGGAGGGATAGGGGAAGCTCTCTGCTTGGTCCCTGCCATTATAAGTGGCGAGCCCAGCTCGGACAGGGACCATATACGCCGGAGGGAGAAATCCCTGGGTCTACAACTCTACTAATCGGTCGTGCGGGACGGAACACTTCTACGAATCGCCGGGCTTCGGGCCACAGGAGCGAGAGGAGGAGCTGCGGTGGCTGGCCATGATGGAATAGTTTTTTCTGAGCGCGCTCCGATGGATTCTCGATATGGGAAGATGGTGTGGATTGGATCTAAGAATCCCCATCCCTTTAATAGACGATTTATTTACTTGGCTAGGGGGTCGAATGTGAAAACGCACTGGCTCCTTGCATTCGCTCGACACGTGGAAGATAGCCCTTATTGGGCGCAGAAGCCAAGAAGTCCCACATTTATGGGAACCGGACACTACTTAACAGATATTCAAGATTTGGAGAAGAACCCACCTTGCAATGCCGAAGACAATACTGTGCGCCGCACTCAACGTCATTGAAGCCTGGTTCGGGGGTTATTGAGGGAGTCCTGGATTAGGGGGTCTCCGGACAGCCGGACTATATCCTTTGGCTGGACTGTTGGACTATGAAGATACAAGATTGAAGACTTCGTCCCGTATCCGGATGAGACTCTACATGGCGTGGAAGGCAAGCTAGGCAATACGGATATGTATATCTCCTCCCTTGTAACCGACCTTGTGTAACCCTAGCCCCCTCTGGTGTCTATATAAACCGGAGGGTTTAGTCCGTAGGACAACAGACAATCATACCATAGGCTAGCATCTAGGGTTAGCCTCTACGATCTCGTGGTAGATCAACTCTTGTAATACTCATATCATCAAGATCAATCAAGCAGGAAGTAGGGTATTACCTCCATCGAGAGGGCCCGAACCTGGGTAAACATCGTGTGCCCCGCCTCCTGTTACCATCCACCTTAGACGCACAGTTCGGGACCCCCTACCCAAGATCCACCGGTTTTGACACCGACATTGAGATTTTCAAACGTAATTTCTCATGAGTCCATAAAAGTTCTCGATGATCTCCTAAGATAGTTTCATGAGCTAACTTAAGAGTGTTTAGTTCTTTAGTTAGAAACTCAATCTTCTCCTTATCATTGTCATTCCTTTTATCATGATTAGCACGATTAATTGACGTTTCATCATAGTATTCATCACTAGAGTTGTCAACAAGTAAATCATCATCACCTAACAAGTCATCTTCATCACTATTGAAATCAACATACTCGGGGTGTGATACCTTTGGGCCTTTTGCCATGAAACATCTTCCAAGTCCTTCATTTGGTGAATCAAATATGTCGTAGGAGTTGGTTGACACAAGTGCTAGACTGGCAACACCTTCATCTTGAATATATTCGGAGTCGGAGTGATAGCTTCTCTCGGAGTGATTGTCGGAGTCGGAGGTGGATACCCATTCACCAACATGAGCTTGATGTCTTCGTTTTGTGTAGCTCCTTCATGACTTGTCCTTCCTTTCTGAATCCTTCCTTCTCCGGGATGTTCTTTGTTCATAACGATCATCTCTACTCCTTCTCTCTCTTGATGGTGATTCTTCTCTTCTACTTCTTCTTTTTGGAGAATATTCTCTTCTCTTGTAGGGTGTCGTACACTCATTGGAATAGTGTCCGGTTCTTCCACAATTGTAGCAATTTCGCTCTCGGCTAGAAGATCTTTTGTCATTGTATGACCTTGACTTGAAACTTCTCTCTTTGCTTCTACTCTTGTAGAACTTGTTGAAGTTCTTCACCATTAGGCTCAATTCTTCATTGAAGGTTTGTTTCTCACTTGATGATGTGGGAGCTTCACATGAGGCTTTGTAAGCACCACTTGACTTGTTATGGAGCTCCTCCTTATCCATGAGTGACATCTCATGAGCAAAAATTCTTCCAATGACTTCCGTTGGCTTGAGATCTTTGTAATTGGGCATCATTTGGCTCAATGTGCATAGGGTATCATATTTTTCATCCAAAGCTCTTAGGATCTTCTTGATGATGAATTTGTCGGTCATCTCTTCACTTCCTAAGCCGGCGATCTCATTTGTGATAAGAGCAAGCCTAAAGTACATTTCAGCGATAGCTTCACCATCCTTCATTTTGAACTTGTCAAGCTGACTTTGAACATATCCAACTTGGATTCCTTGACGAAGTCGGTACATTCATGCATATAAATCAAAGTATCCCAAATTTCCTTTGCATTCTCAAGACGGCTGATTTTGTTGAATTCTTCGGGGCACAATCCTTTGAAGAGGATAGAACAGGCTTGAGCATTGTATTGCAGCATCTTCAACTCTTCTGCGGTAGCTTCACGTTTCGGTTCTCTCCCGTCAAAGAATACACCTTGCAAGCCAATACACACAATAGCCCATACAGCGGGGTTATGGCCAAGAATATGCATTTTCATCTTATGCTTCCAACTAGCAAAATTAGTACCATCAAAGTAAGGACCTCTGCGGTGGTAATTTCCCTCGCTAGACGCCATACTCTCCTAGGTTGTGAAACCAAGGCTATGACTACCAAAAGCTATGGAAATCAAAGCAAATGGAGACCAAAGCTCTGATACCACTTGTAGGATCGAAGGTATGTCTAGAGGGGGGTGATTAGACTACTTGACCATATAAAACTTATAATTTTCCCAATTTTAGTTCTTGGCAGATTTTAGCAACTTTGGACAAGTCAAGCAATCTTAACACAATTCAAGCAAACATGCAAAGAGTATATGAGCAGCGGAAAGTAAAGCATGCAACTTGCAAGAATGTAAAGGGAGGGGTTTGGAGGATTGAAACGCAATAGGAGACATGGATGTTTTTGTCATGGCTCCGATAGGTGGTGCTATCGTACATCTACGTTGATGGAGACTTCAACCCACGAAGGGTAACGGCTGCGCAAGGCCACGGAGGGCTCCACCCACGAAGGGTCCATGAAGAAGCAACCTTGTCTATCCCACCGTGGTCGTCTCCCACGAAGGAGTTGCCTCACAAGGGTAGATCTTCACGAAGTAGGCGATCTCCTTGCCCTTACAAACTCCTTGGTTCAACTCCACAATCTTGTCGGAGGCTCCCAAGTGACACCTAGCCAATCTAAGAGACACCACTCTCCAAGAAGTAACAGATGGTATGTTTATGATGAACTCCTTGCTCTTGTGCTTCAAATGATAGTCTCCCCAACACTCAACTCTCTCTCACAGGATATGGATTTGGTGGGAAGAAGATTTGAGTGGAAAGCAACTTGGGAAGGCTAGAGATCAAGATTCATATGGTAAGAATGGAATATCTTGGCCTCAACACAAGTGTACGTGGTTCTCTCTCAGAAAAGGTAAGTTGGAAGTGTAGGTTCGTTCTGATGGCTCTCTCCATGAATGAAGAGGAGGTGTAGGGGTATATATAGCCTCCACACAAAATCTAATCGTTACAGACAACTTGCCAATCTCGGTGGGACCGAATTGATAAACTCGGTCGGACCGATTCAGCAAATCTAGTGACCGTTAGGATTTTCAGTGGGACCGACATGCAACTCGGTAGGACCAATATGGTTAGGGTTAGGTCATAACGTATTCTTGGTGAGACTGATTACACAAACTCGGTGAGACCGATTTTGGTAATAAGCTAACCAAAGAGTTGGTCAGGTAAACTCGGTGGGACCGATTAGCTCATTTCGGTGAGACCGAAATGTTACGAAAGGGACACAAAGAGTTTACAATGCAATCTTGGTGGGACCGATCGCTCATCTTGGTGGGACTGAAATGTTACGAAGGGAAACAGAGAGATTACAATCCCATCTAGGTGAGACCGAGATCCCTATCGATGAGACCGATTTGCCTAGGGTTTGTGGTAGTGGCTATGACATCTGAACTCGGTGGCGCCGGATAGAAAGAATCGGTGGGGCCAAGTTTGACTTTTGGTTTAGGTCATATGTGGATGTGAGAAAGTAGTTGAGCGCTTTGGAGCATATCACTATGCATTTTGAGCAAGAGCCTCATTAAGCAACACCTCATCCCTCCTTGATAGTATGGGCTTTTCCTATAGACTAAGTGTGATCTCGGATCACTAAAATAGAAAATGTAGAGTCTTGAGCTTTGAGCTTGAGCCAATCCTTTTGTCCTTAGCATTTTGAGGGGACCACTTTTCTCATCCATGTGATGCCAATCATTGAGCTTTCCTGAAATATTAATCTTGATATAGCATTAGCTCAATGAGCTATATGTTTTTAGGAATTACCAAAACCACCTAGGGATAGTTGCACTTTCAACCCCCATGGCCGTATGGTCATGGGCCAGTTCGGATAGTCGATGTATGTATGAGGAAGATTCAACAAGACTTGGTGATCAAGACAAGGACTCCTCTCCACTGGCGTATTCGACTAGGACTATTGTTATCCTAGGCCTGTGGTACATTATATAAGCCGAGGCCAGGCTAGTCTATTGATTATTATGACATTACGCATCATACCTGTAGGGTTTAGACCACAACATACGATCTCGAGGAAGATCAACTCTTGTAACCCCTATACCCATCAAAGTCAATCAAGCAGGAAGTAGGGTATTACCTCCATCAAGAGGGCCCGATCCTAGGTAAACATCGTGTCCCCTGTCTCCTATTACCATTGATCCTTAGACGCACAGTTCGGGACCCCCTACCCGAGATCTGTCGGTTTTGACACCGACAAGTGCCTCATCAGGTAGATGAATAGCCAAATGCACCATCACATCAAAGAAGGCTGGAGGATATATCTTCTCAAGGTCGTGTAGGATAGTTGGTATCTTGTCTCTAAGATGCTCCAAAGCATCTATCCTGATATTTCTATTGCAGAGTTCCCTGAAGAATTGTCCCAACTCTGCAACTGCTCTGTATAAGTCAGGGCCCAATCCCTAAGGATAACAGGTAAAACCCTTTGAAGTACGACATGGCTGTCATGAGTTTTCAACCCTTGTACCTTGTTTCCATCTGCACTGACTCTCCTTTCAGGGTTGGAAGCAAATCCATGTGGGAATCTCACGCGTGACAGCACCTCATAGAATTCTTTTCTTTTTACCTTGTCCAAGACGTACACAGCTGGTATGATATCCCGTGGTTTACCTTCATCTTGCACCTGCAAATCCTGTTTGATACCTAGGTGTGTCAAATCAATCCTAGATTTTAAGGTATCTTTCGTCTTGCCTTCAATATTAAGAAGTGTGCTAATAATGTTGTCACATATATTTTTCTCGATGTGCATCACATCAAGATTATGTCGCAGATGCAAATCTTTCCAATACTCCAACTCCCACAAAGTGGACCTGCGAGTAAACAATAATCTCTCTTCTGCCCTTCCACGCTTCCTTTTCCCACTACCATTATCAGGATGGTTTCCTGGTGTAATTTGCATGACCTTCTCTAATTCCACTTGCAACTCATCGGCGGTGAGCCTCTTTGGCGCATCACGGTTTTCATGCTTTGCATTGAACAAATATCTTTGGTATTTTGTAGGACGCGGGTTGTCCTTGGCAAGGAAACGGCAGTGTCCAATGTAACAGATCTTGCTAAGTATTGCGTATAACAGCGGATTCTTGTCACAACGAACACATGCATTGTAACCATGTGTCGTTCGCCCTGACATAGTGCCCAAAGCCAGATAATCATGGATGCACCAAATTATAACAGAGGTCTCGAGTGAGAACACCCCTCCATAGTTGTTGAAGTTCCTCCACAAGAGCCTCCATGAATAAATCAAAATCATTTCCAGAACTTTTTGGACCTGGGATGAGCAAGGCCATCATGTAGTTTGATTCTTTGGTGCAGATATTTCGAGGCATGTTGTAAGGGATAACAAGCACTGCCCACATGCTATATGTGGCGCTGTGGTGGCCAAATGGGTTAAATCCATCTGAAGCTAAGCCAAGTCTAATGTTTCTCGGGTCAGCATCAAAAAAATTTGTGTTTCTAATTGAAGCTTTTCCAGACACTACCATGAGATGGATGGCTCATTACATTCTGATCTCTATACTCCTGGTTCCTAGAATGCCACAGTACATCCTCTCGTGTTTCAGTATCATGAAACAACCTCTGCAATCTTGGTATAATTGGAAAATGTCTCAGAACATTATGACGAATCCTCTTCACAGCATCGCCATCTTTCCATCTTGATGATTTGCATTTTGGGCATTCACTTAAGTTGGCATAATCCTTCCAGAACAGAACACAATTATTCTTACAAACATGGATCATATCATATCCAATTCCAACTGCACAAAGGAAATTCTTCATTTTACTGTAGGTGTGTGGCAGCTCAGACGCATCTAGGAAAGATTTGCGAAAAGTAGCCAACATCACGTCGAATGATTTGTTGGTCATCCACTCAGATGTCTTCACTTGAAGAAAGATGACCATACTTGAGAATACTGACAGCTTATTTCCTGGGGCGACAACCACGTTGCATTGTTCCGACATGCGGGCCCACCTTTTTTCTTCTGCAGCTGAAAGTTCATGAAATGCATGAGCATTTCATAGCATTGTTTCAATGTTGGCCAAATTCACTGGATCCGCCACTGATACGTCTCCAACGTATCTATATTTTTGATTGTTCCATGCTATTATATTATCATTCTTGGATGTTTTATAATCATTTTATAGTCATTTTTTGGTACTAACCTATTGACATAGTGCCAAGTGCCAGTTGATGTTTTTTGCATGATTTTTTACATCGCAGGTAATCAATATCAAATGGATTCCAAATGCAGCGAAACTTTTTATGAATTTTTTTGGACCAGAAGATATCCAATCGGTTGGAGAAGCACCTAGGGGGTGCTATGAAGGGAGAACAACCCACCAGGGCGCGCCTGGAGGCCCAGGCGCCCCATGGTGGGTTGTGCCCACCTCGGGTGCCCCATGGACCGCCGCTTTGCTCTATAAATACCCCAATATTCCAGAAACCCTAGGGAAGTCGACGAAAATCAATTCTAGGCGCCGCAGAGTCCGGAACCACAAGATCCAATCTAGACACCATCACGAAGGGGTTCACCGCTTCCATTGGTGCCTCTCCGATGATGCGTGAGTAGTTCTTTGTAGACCTTCGTGTCCGTAGTTAGTAGCTAGATGGCTCCTCTCTCTCGTTTTATTCTCAATACAATGGTCTCTTGGAGATCCACATGATGTAACTCTTTTTGCGGTGTGTTTGTTGGGATCAGATGAACTTTGAGTTTATGATCAGATATTTCTCTTTTTATCCATGAAAGTTATTTGGGTTTCTTTGATCTCTTGTATGCATGATTTCTTATAGTCTTCTATTTCTTCTCCGATATTTGAGTTTTGTTTGGCCAACTTGATATATTTATCTTGCAATGGGAAGAGATGCTTTGTGGTGGGTTCGATCTTACGGTGCTTGATCCCAGTGACAGAAGGGGAACCGACACGTATGTATCGTTGCTACTAAGGATAAAATGATGGGGTCTATTTCTACATAAATAGATCTTGCCTACATCATGTCATCATTCTTATTGCATTGTTATGTTTCTCCATGAACTTAATACAATAGATGCATGCTGGATAGCGGTCGATGTGTGGAGTAATAGTAGTAGATGCAGGCAGGAGTCGGTCTACTAATCTTGGACGTGATGCCTATATAATGATCATTGTCTGGATATCGTCATGATCATTTGAAGTTCTATCAATTGCCCAACAGTAATTCGTTTACCCACCATTTGCTATTTTTCTCGAGAGAAACCACTAGTGAAACCTACGCCCCCTGAGTCTCTTTCTCATATTATTTGCCTTTGCGATCTATTTTATTTGCCTTTTATTTTCAGATCTATTAAACCCAAAAATACAAAATACCTTGCTGCAATTTATTTTATGGTCTTCGATCTATCAATATTTACAACCCTCTCACGTCCGTTTGTTAATTTCTGGCGCCGCTACCCACTACAAAAAAAGACACATCCGTGACATTTTGGGACGAACGAAAAAAAATTCTGTCATACATATGACACTTGTATGATGATAATTGTGACAAAACCCGGTATCATCATAGATGTGGTGGGCTCCTACTTCTATGACAAAAAATCATGACAGAAAATGGGCTTTTCATCCTGGGCGGGCCGGAGACGCAGCTCCATGACATTCTTTGGGCCGTCCATGACGGAAAAAACCGTGGTAGAAGCAAGGGCGAGGAAAATTTCGGGGAGTTCCCAGTTACAGTGGGAGGTCGGGGACCGAGCGATGCGCGTTTCTCTCGTACACGTACGCGCACGTGTGCGAGGCGTTGGCTCTAACTGAACCCGAGCGAGGCGTTGGGCTCTAACTAAACCCGAGCGATTGCACTGCAGGCTACGCGTTACTGAACCCGAGCGATCGATCGATGGCTGTTAACTGAACTCGATCGAGTGATTCCTTCGCTACTGCTGCTAACTGAAGCCGATCGATGTTGCCTCTGGGATGAACAGTGAGCGTTGCGGGGGGGGGGGGGGGGGTTGATGAACAGTGAGTGGTGGCGTTGCCTCTGGATGAACAGGACCCCGTGGTGTGGTGGAGGGCTAGATGAACAGTAGACGGTGGAGGGGTGCCCGTGGAGGGGTGGTTGAACAGGACCCCGTGGTGTGGAGGGCTGGATGAACAGTAGACGGTGGAGGGGTGCCCATGGAGGGGTGGTTGAACAGTAGCCGGTGGAGTAGCACGCGGTGGAGGCTGGATGAACAGGAGCTCGTGGAGGCTGGAGGAGGTCGACGGTAGCCCATGGAGGCTGGAGGAGGTCGATGGTGGAGATGAACAATATCCCGTGGAGTCCCGTTTTGCGGTACGCCACACCCCTCCCGATGAACAGGACCCCCGTTTCGACCGTAGGAGGTCCGTTTCGTCCGTTTTGTGGTACACCACACCCCTCCCGATCAACATGACCCCCGTTTCGACCGTAGGAGGTCTGTTTCGTCCGTTTTGCGGTACGCCACACACCTCCCGATCAAACATGACCCCCGTTTTGACTATAGGAGGTCCATTTCCTCCGTTTTGTGGTACGCCACACCCCTCCCGATCAACAGGACCCCGTTCCGAACATAGGAGGTCCGTTTCCTCTATGGTGCGGTACGCCAGGCCTCGATTCCATCGCCTGTTCCGTCCAAGCCCTCCCGATGAACACGACCACGCATTCCATTCCGACCCAGCCGGTTTGCTCCCGCGCGTTCCGTTGCCTCCCGATGAACACGACGCATTTCGTTGCCTTCCCATGAACACGACGCATTCCATTACCTCCCCATGAACATGACGATGATGTTGTTTCTCTGTTCCGACCCAGCCATGTACACGAGCCCTAGCCGTACGTATGCGCGAGTAGGCATTTGAAACCCCGCCCGTATGTACACATACGTGGCCGTATTTTCTTTCTTGCACCCTGGCCAATGTATGTATGTGTACATGCTACGTGCGCGCCTCTACTACGACACGTACGCGCCTCTACTACGACACGTGCATGCCTCTATATCCAACAGTATATATGTATGTACACATTCGCGACTAGAATGATAACGCTACGTACGCTTCGACCAGGTGGGTCCCGACTGTCAGGCACTTCCTTGCCTGCGAAGATATAGCTGGTGGGTCCTAGCAGTTAGGGGGGCGAATTGTTTTTTTTTCCGGACGCACTTCCTTGCGTGCGAAGATGTAGCTGGTGGGTCCCAGCAGTCAGGGGCAAATGTTTTTTCGTGAATTACGGTGGCCCGTCCGGTGGCTCCCCGCTATCAGGTGGAGGAATAATTATTTTGCACATAATATGGAGGCACTTCCTTGCTGCGGCCGTGGACCCAGCTGTCAACCTCTCCACGTACAGTCCACGTCCGATGGAAGCCGTTCCTTGACCACGTTGACCACGCCGCGCCGAGAGCACCAGGGCGGTGGACGACGGCGAGGCCTAGGAAGGGGACGATGCAGATCCGGGGAAGACGCGGTAGTGGATGCCCACGCGTAGAGGAGTACGAGGGTTCGCTGCGGTGTGAGGCTGCCGTCGCCGTAGAATAACAGGGGGTGTGGGTGAGTAGAGGGATGGCCTAGCCAGCAGTGGGAGTAGTAGGGCGGTGAGGCCTCCGCCGCATCGCAGCCGGCCACGGGAGGCAGGAGCACGAGGCACGACCAGCGCTGGTTTGGGCGGCTGGAGCAAGAAGACTAGAGGTTGAAGAAGCATTACAGCCGTTGGACGGACATCGTACGGTCACTGGAGCTAGAATCGTGCATATTGACTAAGTTGACAAAGCCCTCCATCCCCGTCAACTTAGTAGGCCCACAAGTCAGCCAGCCACTATACTGGGTCCCAGCTAACAGGGGGAGTATTCATATTTTTTGTGCGTAATAAGGAGGCACTTCCTTGCGTGCGAAGATATAGCTGGTGGGTCCGAGCTGTCAGCGGCGATAACATTTTTTCACGAAATACAGAGGCCCTTTCGGTGGGTCCCTGATGTCAGGTGGAGGAATCATTATTTTGCGTGTAATAAAGAGGCATTTCCTTGCGTGCGGCCGTGGACCCAGCGGTCGGCCTCTCCACGTACAGTCCACTTCAGATGCATGTCGGTCGTTGACCACATTGACCAGGCCACGCCGAGAGCACCAGGGCGGTGGACGACGGCGAGGCCTAGGAAGGGAACGACACGGAGGCAGGGAAGACTCGGCAGTTGTTTCCCACGCAGAGGGGAGTATGACTATACGAGGGTTTACTGGTTCGTCTACCGTCGCCGGAGAATAACAACGGGTGTGGGTGAGTAGAGGGATGGCTAGGCCAGCGATCGGAGTACGGTGGGGCGGTGAGGCCTGCGCGGCAGCAGAGCCGGATGTGGGGAGGAGGGAGCAGGCAGTCCCGTCGGCGCTTGTTTGACCGGCTAGAGCAGGAAGAGCAGAGATTCAAGAAGCACGACGGCCGTTGGATGGCCATCCAAGAGTCACTGCTTGTGAGTCAACCTTTTTTTGGAAAGCCTCAAATCTGTGGAAAATTGCATACAGCCCATCTGCCATTATTTCTAATAATTTACAGTACATTTGCTAATTATTAAGGTTTTTTTGGAGCCCATACTCTTTTTGTTAGCATTACAGCCCATATTGTGGCCACATGGTTAAAAAATTATACGAAATTTTTCATATTTCGGTGTTGTCCGAACTGTTTCTAATCTCGAAATTTCGACTCACATTCAAACTGATTTTAAAAATAAATGTATATCAATATAAAATCCAACAAATTCTCCACGCATAAAAACTAATGTAATTTAAAATCTCGAAATGAAAAAAAGATATTTGAAACTAATTGCCGGTTTGATGTGTTTTAAAAATGTACAACCCATTTCTCATTACTGATGGGCCATTTTCTCGGCCAACCGAATGAAAGCTCTCCTCGTCTTGAAAGATTTGCAGCCCAATAGGCCTGACAAAGCAACTTACTTGGCAAATCACAAAAAAACTGGGTTGTGGCCGTGGACCCAGCTATCAGCCTCTCCACGTACAGTACTCTTCCGATGGAAGTCATTCCATGACCACGTTGACCACGCCGCGCGGAGAGCACCACGTCGGTGGACGATGGTGAGGCCTAGGAAGGGGACGACGCAGAGCCGGGGAAGACGCAGCAGCGGAAGCCCGCGCGGAGAGGAGTACGAGGGTTCACTGGTTCGTCTACGGTGTGAGGCTGCCGTCGCCGCAGGGCCTGGCCAGCGGTGGGAATAGTAGGGGGGTGAGGCCTCCGCGGCAGCACAACCGGCCACGGGAGGTAGGAGCATGCGGCACGACCGGCGCTGCTTTGGGCGGCTGGAGCAAGAAGACCAGAGGTTGAAGAAGCACTACGGCCGTTGGATGGACATCGTACGGTCACTGGAGCTAGAATCGTTCACATTGACTAATTAAACTCATGCATTAATTATGTAGTTCTCTCGTTTTCCTCTCCGCCTTGGTCGCGGTGCACAATATTGAGCACTCCTATATGACTAGCCGCTCTATCTACATGCGGGACATTTCAAAGCATCCGGGCCCGCGTGCCATCCACCAAATCACAGCGAGGTGCTACAGTCGAGACTCACATGTCACCCCGGTGTGGCTGTCATGACCCGTCATATCACAAAACCCACACCTTTACCAGCAATGGTAAGGTGGCCTCCAAGTTGGACTGGACGAAGCAACCATCATTTAACTGGAACGCTCGTTCAAGCCCTTTCTTCCCTTTGTTGAAGAAAACCTCACTCCATGCTACTCACTTCTGCCATTTTTCTTCTGTATCGACGAAGGAAAGGTGGGCGAATCAGTTATGCTACTATATTTTCATTCCAAGAATCTTCTTTTTGCGAAGCACCGACTGATTCTCACATCCTATTCTTTTCCCGTTTTCATTGCGATTGTGGTTTCCTTTCGATTGCTTTTTGTTTGTCGGTTCATTGATGGATCCTGGAGCACTAGGCAAAGAGTTGCCGGCGGACAACCCACTGGAGACAACGACCTCCAGGAAGCGAGCACCTACCAATGAGTTGACCATGTTGGCGGGCCAACCCATGGAGACGATGAACTCCAAGAAACAAGCACTGGCCAAAGAGTTGAGGACATTGGCGGACGAACTCCTCAAAGAAAGTTGGAAGAACAGCAAGGGCCCCACCGTGCCTACCCCAGGTGTAGCAACCCGACCCGAATGGATCAAGTGCTCTGTGCTCAGGTGTCATCCCTGGATCAGTAATGCTGACACCACACAGTACATCGAAGGATTTATAGCAAAGTGGCAATCACACACTTATTACATCGTTGTCTCAAAGAGAACTTTTACAGTAAATATGGCTTAAGGCCATCTAATAACGATAACAGCAGAAGACTCGGAAGATAAATGGGTCCATCAACTCCAACGGCATCACTGAGTATAGAACCACGACCTAAAAGCACCTTACTCGTCGTCTGAAAAGTCTGCAACATGAGAAGTTGCAGCCCGAAAATGGGTCAGCACATGGAATATGCTGGCAATGTAACACATAGAGAGTAATGGAAAGAAATAGCTATACTATATGCATATATGGCTGGTGGAAAGCTCTGTGGTTACAGTTCTGCGTAAAGCCAGTTTTTCCCTACTGCAAAGGAATAAATTTATTTAACTATCATGGTAGTTGTTAAACATCGAGAATGGTTGACAGCATTCTGATCCCAATTAAGTGAACAGTTAAAAACCCAACAACATTAATTAGAAGTAACATGTTGAGATTCACATGATATTCAAGTACTAGATACTCAAGTTGTCCATAACCGGGGACACGGCTAATCATGATTAGATTGTACACTCTGCAGAGGTTTGCGCACTTTTCCCCACATGACTCGATCGCCTCCGTTTGTTTTCTCGCACTACATGGTGTTTGAGAAACGGATGACCGAGACATAGTCTTTCAGAAGCGCTAGCACCTTACATGTGGGGTAGACCGTACCACCTACAACCCCTACATCTGCTAGTCCACCCCGTAAGAGTTCGCACAACTTAGTCAACTATGCCAGAGCCCATAGTAGCATGTGGCTGCACACGGAATGTCAGGACCCCGACTCAATGCCACATCGATCTAGCATGTAACACCTCATATCACTTTGCGGCCTCACGCACGGTATTCCCACGGGTGTCGCCTTACCTTTGCCCGGGACCGTTTGCGCCTTTTGGCACACGTATATGACAGTGTTGCTAGCATCCATATGATAAGGAGCCCGGGCTGACATGGCTAGTCGTAAACCCAAAGCGGCACAGACTTACAGGGACAGGCATCCATGACCCAGCATCGAACGTGGCGGTCATCAGCGAGTGAATCCAGGCTGTAGCACTGGGCTAGCAGGACTCTGGTGAACCGGGCTGTAGCGGGCTAACAGGACTCCGGTATTCATCGCGTGACATTTCCCCGAAGGGACAGACACAGGAACGAAGAAGGACACATGCCGGCCAGCCTAAGTGTTCCGGAGCAGTAGCAAGCTACCCTGGCTCGGTGGAAACACTAGGAGACATTTCCCGGTAAGAGAGGCTACTAAAGATAAACAACTAGATAGTCAGATCCTACACATACCAAGCATTTCAATAACATACACACAATATGCTCGATATGTGCAATACAACATGGCATCACAAAATGACTCTACGACTCAAGTAGTTTATTCATTAGGCTCCGAGGAGCGAGATATTACAAACATGGGTCTCATAACCCAACACTCAGAGCATACAAGTCAAAGCACAAGCGGAAGCTATCATGTCTGAGTACAGACAACTATAAATGAAAAAGGCTGAGAAGCCTGACTATCTATCAGATCCTGCCGAGGGCACAAGATCGTAGCTGAGGTATCAAGCTAAACGTCGAAGACCACGCGGAATTACTAGTGAGACTGAAGTCTCTCTGCAAAAACATAAAATAGGCAAACGTGAGTACAAATGTACCCAGCAAGACTTACATCAGAACTATCTACATATGCATCATTATCAACAAAGGGGATGGTGGAGTTTGACTGCAGCAAGCCAGCTTTGACTCGGTGGCTAACCTGAACTACGACTGCAATGCAACTTTTTGAGGTGGCGCACACGAGTCCACATATTCACCATCTCAATACACCACTATGGATCCGCTCCCGTCTCCCTACGAGAACGCCATCCATAGCACTCACGCTTATCTTGCGTATTTTAGGGTATCCACTTTCACTTGTCTATGAACTGATATAAGCAACCCAGAAGTCCTTTACCGCGGACACGGCTATTCGAATAGATCATATCAACCCTGCAGGGGTGTACTTCTTCACACACGCTCTCACCACTTACCGCCGTTTACACGACATGTACTCGGCAACCTTCAAGCGGAAGCCCAACGTGGGTGTCGGCCATGGCCTACCTAAACACCTAAGTCTCTAGTCCAGGTTTATCGCCTATTCGGGTTCCATCCATGAGGAGATCCGGCCGGAGTTTCGCTCACAGCCCCAAACGATGTGAACAGGGTTCCCGAGACACCAAACGGGCGCCCGGTACACCGTGCCACGTGCCTACCACATCACAGCCCACCCCTACGGTCAGCGCTGTCCACGGCCTCCAGCATACTACAAACACCAGAAACTACTTGCAACTCCTGGACAGAGGACAAGGGTGATCAAGAAGCCGAGAGGGTCCATTGGTTTCGGGCCCAATGCGTGGTAGTAGCTGAATCATGGATCACAAACACAGAACTCAGTTCCTGAGGACGGCTGCAATGAGACAACCCACCATGTACTCCTACATGGCCTCTCACCGCTACCTTTACCGAATCGTGTTCACACACTTAGCTCACACACAGTAGGACATGTTCACACGCCTCTGATTCATCCCCGATGAATCAGACCTGACTCAACTCTAGGCAATAGCAGGCATGACAAACAAGCATGAATGAGTAGGCACAACAGGGCTCAAACAACTCCTACTCATGCTAGTGGGTTTCATCTATTTACTGTGGAATGACAGGTCATGCAGAGGATAAAGGGTTCAGCTACCGCAGCAAGTAACAGATGAATCGATGTTGTCCTAATGCAGTAAAAGAGAGCAGGAGCGAGAGAGTGGGATTGTATCGGAATGAACAAGGGGGTTTTGCTTGCCTGGCACTTCTGAAGATAACATTGAGTCTTCATCAGTGTCAACGATCACGTCATCGGTATCACGTCTATCGAGAGGGGACAAATACCGGCAACACAGAAAGGAACACAATCAATGCAATGCACAATATGATGCATGATCATAACATGGCAAAATGAATGTGTTTTGAGCTAATGCAACTAAAACCAGATTAAATGAAGTTGGTTTGAATCCAAGATTCAAATTCAAACTCCATATATGATTATTTAAATGCCCTTTAATTGATTTGTGCTAAACAGCAGCTATAAGTTGTTCTAACATGCATGAAAATGGTACAGATGGATTCCTTGAATTTTTCTGATAATTTTTCATATATAATTTATTAAATTTGGAGTTACGGTTAATTTTCTATGGATTTTGGAAGTTTATATAATTTTCTGGAATTTATAAATCATTTAATAATTATCTAAATTCCAGAAAGGAATTATTGCGTCAGCACTAGGTCATGCTGACCTCAGCATAGTCAACAGGGGCTGGTCCGGGTCAAACCTGACCAGTGGGGTCCACTGGTCAGTGACCCAGTCAACTAACCGGGTTAGTTAGCCCTAACTAACTTAGTTAGCCGAGCGGGGCCCGCATGTCAGTGGCTCACCTAATTAACTAAATTAATTAACACTAATTAACCTAATACTAATTAAGCAGGCGCCTAGGCCCACACGTCAGTGAGAGAGAGAGAGGTCAAACCCCGCCGGTCGGAGCGGTCAACCCGCCGGCGTTTAGCCGCCGGCGAGGACAGACGCGGCGGCGTGCTGCGGGATTCGCCCACAGGGCGCCATTTGCTGCGCGGAGGGCAGCTACGGGCAGCTGGTGATCGCCCGCACCCAGCCATGGTGGTGGCTTGGCCGGGGAGTGGCCGGAGCTTCGCCGGCGACGAGGCCAGGCGGAGGCTGAAGCTCGGCCAGCTCGTGCGCGGGGCTGCGGTGGCCTAGTCGGCGTGGCGCTAGCACCTACAGCCTCTACGCGATGCGGGGAGCGTGTTGACGCGATGCCCGGGACCAAATGGTCACCGGAGCATCACCGGCGACGAGTGCAGGCGGCGGCGCAGTCGGGCGAGAGGCGCGAGGCGGCTACGGCGTGCCAAAGAGGGAACGGAGAGGGGGAGGATGATCAGAAGCTCACGTAGATGACCGTGGGATGGACGGCGAGCTCGGGGGAGGACGAGCGGCGACGAATTTGACGACGGCGATCCTCGGTAGCCGACGAGGGGGAAAACATCGGGGCGGCGCTCCGGGGCTCTTTCGGTCGTGTGGCTCGGTGAGGGGGTTGGTGACGAGGCGCAGGAGCTCGGGAGCGGCTCGGGGCATCGTCGGGACGGCGGTGGTTGCGGCAACGGCGAACGGCGGCGGTGGGCGTGTTCGGTGGAGCGTGAGAGAACGAGACAGAGGAGGGGAACGAGGAAGAGGAAGAGAGCGAGGGGGTCCAGGGAGTCGGGGCGGCGCCGGGGAGAAGACGCGAGGCGTCGCGGTGGCCAGGCGACGCAGGCAGGCAGCCTGGTGGCGTGGCGCCCGCGCGCGCGCCGGCGTGCTCCTCTCTGCCTGCCTGGCGAGAGGAAGCAGGTGGCTGGCACGGGCCAGCACAGTGCTGGGCCGGCCAGTGGGCTGCCAGGTGGGCTGGCCGCGCAGGTAAGTGGCCCTGGTGAGTAATGTTCTTTTTTTAATTTTTCAGTTCTGTTTCCCTTTTTATTTTATTTTGCCACTGTTTTCAAATTCAAAATAATTTCAAACAGTGCCAAAACATTCTGAAATATTTTATGTTACCTCTCTGGACTATTCCAAAAGTACATAAAACATTTCAAAGCATTTGAAAATATATTCATTATATATTATGAATATATCCCCAAATTCAAATAGACTATTGATTTAAATTCAGAGACCAAATAATTCCTTAAAAATATTCCAGAATTTTGGTTTGATATATAACTCTTGCCAAAATTCACAAAACTATTTTTAGGGCACTTTGGATTCACAGAATGCAATTTAAAGGGTGCTTGCCCTTCTTTTAGTTAGGTTTTGAGGTTTCAACAATCCTCAATTCAAGTTTCAGAAATTTAGACATGATGCATGGATGATAAAGCAAGGACAAGCAAGGCCTAAACTGGGGATGTGACAACTCACCCCCACTAAACAAGAATCTCGTCTCGAGATTCAAGCGTAGGGTAAGGTGAAGGGAAAACGCAACTAGTATAATCTTCACGATCCAGGGTGCACTTCAGTTGAACGTTGATTCAATCACCATCATTGTCTTGTCGTCTTGCTCTGAGAAATCCTGTCAACATGACAGGGGGGGGGGAAGAAGGAGACTCTAGAAGGGTCGATCTTCTCGAAGATCGAACAATTCACGGAATGAGATATAACAGTATCTCTCGAGCTGAGAGACGAAGCATACCTCTAGAGGGATGGAGTGGAGCAGGTGACGAGGTTCACTAGGTGGACAACAAATTCATACCTAAGAAGGTGGCAAACGATGGTCAACGTAGCGAGGAGTTGAGTTGCCATGATACCACGACGAAACATCCTGAAGGAGGGTGATTCGTAGATTATCCCCTTAAGTGGCAAAAGAATTACCTTTGATTCAGAGATCATTGAAACTCTTTAAACCAGCCTAAGACAAATCTCGAGCGATCGTTTGGAGGGGGTCGGCAGAATGGCATACTCAAACTTGGATGATGTGGATTACCTTGTTGAAGACAACGTAATGGATGATTTTTTTGCTTATCACCGGAAATGGAAGAGACCCGTGGTAGAATGGCACATTGGCGGTGCAAGCTGGGAGCAAAATGCAAATGCTGGGAATGATTCTGGTAACTGGGGAAAAACCCAACAATAGAGAGTGATTTCACTGTTTGAAGAGGTCATAGCATTTCCGAGGAAGTTGAGAGAAAACCTAGTTAGTGTCGACGGTAACATGTAGCGCTTGTGCGTGCTCTCAAGAACTTGAGCAATTCCACAATCATCAAGGTTTTACCAATATCCGTGTCAAGGATCCTGGCAACACAACTTGCTACCATAATGGCTAATGATGGATGATGCAGATGCAAAGGAAGATAACACCTTCTCAGATTTCACCTTAGCGGGGCCAAGGAAATAAAAATCTGGATGATCGACCGAGAGACATTTAGCACCCCGCTTCTAATGTTCTCCTTGATGTGCTAGTGTAACCCACCCATAGATATGGTTTGATATCTAGAACATCAAGTAAAAAGGTCAGACTTCGGAGCACAGAAATACATAGGGGCAACTAGGGAGTAATCATACGAAATCCCTATGGGGAGGTGGCCAACTTCCTCAATCAAGATATTATAATAACAGGTCTTCCGGCTGGGTGTGTTGGCCACGACATCCACTTTACCGGTTATCGCGCGACCAATATTATAATTCTTGGGAAATATTCCAACCATCATGTCTGCCTGAGATTCAGATCTGGTTGGTGTCAGGATATTCCAGACTCATCGAGTCTAGGAAGAAAAACGGAAGTTTGCAACACAATCGACGAGATGACGTTGCGAGATTCTCGGGAAATGAATTACGATAGCAAGCTCCAAAACATGAGCTGGTTCTGCTACAAACATGTGAACATGTTGTCCAAGACAAGCATGACCACAAAGCAGTCTTATAATAAAACACTACCAAATTCAGGAGGGGAACCATCATCGAGGATATCGAAGTCCTTGCATAAGGTATACTCTTAAGAAGGAACTTCTTCTCCTTGAACAATTCAATCAGTGGCTTGGTGTGCTAGGGACACATATAGATTGAAGGTTGCAAGTCTTCAAACCACAGAATTCTTCGCACGTGTGCATGACTGATTTGGAATGATTCCAAGAAAACAACATTGACTTTCTCGAATCCACGGCGGCAACTTGCATCAGATGCACATGAATTAAAGGAAGTCACTACCTTCATCCAAACATATGCTTCATGAGCTAGCATGAACAAATGCTTTCAAAAGTTTCCAACACTAGCTTAATGT
The DNA here is from genome assembly GCF_018294505.1 of Triticum aestivum. Taxonomy (NCBI): domain Eukaryota; kingdom Viridiplantae; phylum Streptophyta; class Magnoliopsida; order Poales; family Poaceae; genus Triticum; species Triticum aestivum. The sequence continues at coordinate 213,981,125 of NC_057800.1, forward strand.
TCAGCAAAATTATGGAGAAGACAAGGATGTTGTCAATGGGCTCAACAACAATTCATCTAGGTTTCCTTTTAAAAGGAATTCCATAGTTAAGTGAACACGGTGATAGCATTGGTCAGACCAAAGATATAATGGTGTATGCTCGAGGAATCAACCACGAGTAAGACAACATTACGAATATCGTTGGTTCTGATTTGATTTGACGATAGCCCACACTCAATCAAAGGATTGATAAGACAATAGATCCAGCAACTGATCACAGGGACCAATCGATGAAGATATCATCTTTCTTCAACACACACTACACAAGAATATCCCTTTGGAACGAACTAAGTCAGACAAGCTTTTATCTTCCAACTCTCCAAGTTGTTGTCTAGCTTAACCAACTAGCTCAGGGATATCTAACACCGATTCTTGGAGAGAAGGTGGTTCACAAGAAACCAACTTGATCACGAACTCAACATAGCGGTCAGGTGACAACCCGGTAACACCTCCAAGAAGATATTTGGAAAGTCACGGACCACCGGTGTGTTACTAAGCTCGAGAACAATCTTGCTTTTGAGGGCAAGACGATATGATCAAATGAGTGAGGACTTGCCAAGACCCTAACTCATCAATCGAAGGGTGCATCGAAATAAGGACTAGGTAGCACGATTAGTCTTAGAAGGATGATTCGAAAACCAACATACTAAGAATGAAATTATTATCCTTTAACTACCAAGCAACAGAGTTGCTAGCAGTATTGATTTCACACACCATGATTCATTTGTCGGCATTCCGGTGACAATAACACAGGAACCGAGGAATGAACAATGATGGCAAGAAGTATCACTGTACCAAGAGTTCATAGGATGGTGTGCAATTCCTATAACAATCTCGATATAAAATATGTAATACTCCAAGGTAGAGCAGAACAAAAGCTGGAGTAGCAATTTGATCTGCGGAATACAACTACTTTGACCCAATCCTAGATATGGATGAGATACTGGAGTTTGTTTCTCCAAGTCATTCTGCGATAGAATGGCTTGACGGACCACAAGAGTAATAGGCATCGATAAACGAACGCACGCATACTCTTGGCTATCAATTGATAGACGAGGGTCAGAATGCAACTAAAGAGAGACAACTCAAGGAACATATGATTTCCTGAGTTGTGGATGCATGGTTTAGCATGTCGAACGAATTTCACATGTTTCTTCCGGATAACCCATGCAGAAAAGTAGAACTGGCAGAGTCACAATATATAACGGAGAACTCATCAAGAATAATCCTGTTGTGATATTTCAGTTCAACGAGGAACTTCTGCCATAAGTAGTTCATGGTATTTGGAAGAAGAAGATACCACGGACTTTAAGGACTATCGCAAAGGTTACTAATAACCTAAGGGAGCTAGCAATTCCTATCAACATGAAGTAAGTAGGGTGAATCTCGGGTTCAAAACCCAAGGAGTAGAATACCTACTACTAAGTGGCATCACGGGATGCTTTCGAGAATAAAAGCCAGAATCATCACACTGGGGATCACAAAACATTGCTAGATTGCTAGGTGACTCCCTAAACACCTAGGGCCATAACAGTATCTCCAACATATATGTCAAGGTAACGGAGTACCTCAACTCACTGATTAGTGTGGTTAATCTGGCCCATGGGAACATTGAAACAGGAAGAAAGGTTTTGCAATTGCATCAGACTACTTAGAAACCTGGGATGACTCGGAAAACATAACGGCTGTAAATGCTCAGAAAAGATTTGAGACATTCACAAAAACGGTGGCATAACCACTCAGAAGCACAAAATCAAGGTTTCGAGATCAACAATTTAACATACGGAAATAATAGGGACTGAAACGAGGCTTAAGTCCAACAATTCTATAGGTCTACGGATTAGTAACACGTGATCCTAATAGAAGGAAGAGATAGCCTAGTTCTTAATCCCCGCAGGAAAGATAAGATGACTCAGATCAGAAGGGCATGAGGTATAAGGAGTAAAAAAATCCTTACGTTCCATCCCACAATCAATTCCCTTATATAACTAAAGAATTTCTAGACTCAACTTCGACCAGTTTGGCTTGGTAATCCTACAGGTAGCCTGGCTCTGATACCAACGCTGTCAGGACCCCGACTCAATGCCACATCGATCTAGCATGTAACACCTCATATCACTTTGCGGCCTCACGCACGGTATTCCCACGGGTGTCGCCTTACCTTTGCCCGGGACCGTTTGCGCCTTTTGGCACACGTATATGACAGTGTCGCTAGCATCCATATGATAAGGAGCCCGGGCTGACATGGCTAGTCGTAAACCCAAAGCGGCACAGACTTACAGGGACAGGCATCCATGACCCAGCATCGAACGTGGCGGTCATCAGCGAGTGAATCCAGGCTGTAGCACTGGGCTAGCAGGACTCCGGTGAACCGGGCTGTAGCGGGCTAACAGGACTCCGGTATTCATCGCGTGACATTTCCCCGAAGGGACAGACACAGGAACGAAGAAGGACACATGCCGGCCAGCCTAAGTGTTCCGGAGCAGTAGCAAGCTACCATGGCTCGGTGGAAACACTAGGAGACATTTCCCGGTAAGAGAGGCTACTAAAGATAAACAACTAGATAGTCAGATCCCACACATACCAAGCATTTCAATAACATACACACAATATGCTCGATATGTGCAATACAACATGGCATCACAAAATGACTCTACGACTCAAGTAGTTTATTCATAGGCTCCGAGGAGCGAGATATTACAAACATGGGTCTCATGACCCAACACTCAGAGCATACAAGTCAAAGCACAAGCGGAAGCTATCATGTCTGAGTACAGACAACTATAAATGAAAAAGGCTGAGAAGCCTGACTATCTATCAGATCCTGCCGAGGGCACAAGATCGTAGCTGAGGTATCAAGCTAAACGTCGAAGACCACGCGGAATTACTAGTGAGACTGAAGTCTCTCTGCAAAAACATAAAATAGGCAAACGTGAGTACAAATGTACCCAGCAAGACTTACATCAGAACTATCTACATATGCATCATTATCAACAAAGGGGATGGTGGAGTTTGACTGCAGCAAGCCAGCTTTGACTCGGTGGCTAACCTGAACTACGACTGCAATGCAACTTTTTGAGGTGGCGCACACGAGTCCACATATTCACCATCTCAATACACCACTATGGATCCGCTCCCGTCTCCCTACGAGAACGCCATCCATAGCACTCACGCTTATCTTGCGTATTTTAGGGTATCCACTTTCACTTGTCTATGAACTGATATAAGCAACCCAGAAGTCCTTTTCCGCGGACACGGCTATTCGAATAGATCATATCAACCCTGCAGGGGTGTACTTCTTCACACACGCTCTCACCACTTACCGCCGTTTACACGACATGTACTCGGCAACCTTCAAGCGAAAGCCCAACGTGGGTGTCGGCCACGGCCTACCTAAACACCTAAGTCTCTAGTCCAGGTTTATCGCCTATTCGGGTTCCATCCATGAGGAGATCCGGCCGGAGTTTCGCTCACAGCCCCAAACGATGTGAACAGGGTTCCCGAGACACCAAACGGGCGCCCGGTACACCGTGCCACGTGCCTACCGCATCACAGCCCACCCCTACGGTCAGCGCTGTCCACGGCCTCCAGCATACTACAAACACCAGAAACTACTTGCAACTCCTGGACAGAGGACAAGGGTGATCAAGAAGCCGAGAGGGTCCATTGGTTTCGGGCCCAATGCGTGGTAGTAGCTGAATCATGGATCACAAACACAGAACTCAGTTCCTGAGGACGGCTGCAATGAGACAACCCACCATGTACTCCTACATGGCCTCTCACCGCTACCTTTACCGAATCGTGTTCACACACTTAGCTCACACACAGTAGGACATGTTCACACGCCTCTGATTCATCCCCGATGAATCAGACCTGACTCAACTCTAGCAATAGCAGGCATGACAAACAAGCATGAATGAGTAGGCACAACAGGGCTCAAACAACTCCTACTCATGCTAGTGGGTTTCATCTATTTACTGTGGAATGACAGGTCATGCAGAGGATAAAGGGTTCAGCTACCGCAGCAAGTAACAGATGAATCGATGTTGTCCTAATGCAGTAAAAGAGAGCAGGAGCGAGAGAGTGGGATTGTATCGGAATGAACAAGGGGGTTTTGCTTGCCTGGCACTTCTGAAGATAACATTGAGTCTTCATCAGTGTCAACGATCACGTCATCGGTATCACGTCTATCGAGAGGGGACAAATACCGGCAACACAGAAAGGAACACAATCAATGCAATGCACAATATGATGCATGATCATAACATGGCAAAATGAATGTGTTTTGAGCTAATGCAACTAAAACCAGATTAAATGAAGTTGGTTTGAATCCAAGATTCAAATTCAAACTCCATATATGATTATTTAAATGCCCTTTAATTGATTTGTGCTAAACAGCAGCTATAAGTTGTTCTAACATGCATGAAAATGGTACAGATGGATTCCTTGAATTTTTCTGATAATTTTTCATATATAATTTATTAAATTTGGAGTTACGGTTAATTTTCTATGGATTTTGGAAGTTTATATAATTTTCTGGAATTTATAAATCATTTAATAATTATCTAAATTCCAGAAAGGAATTATTGCGTCAGCACTAGGTCATGCTGACCTCAGCATAGTCAACAGGGGCTGGTCCGGGTCAAACCTGACCAGTGGGGTCCACTGGTCAGTGACCCAGTCAACTAACCGGGTTAGTTAGCCCTAACTAACTTAGTTAGCCGAGCGGGGCCCGCATGTCAGTGGCTCACCTAATTAACTAAATTAATTAACACTAATTAACCTAATACTAATTAAGCAGGCGCCTAGGCCCACACGTCAGTGAGAGAGAGAGGTCAAACCCCGCCGGTCGGAGCGGTCAACCCGCCGGCGTTTAGCCGCCGGCGAGGACAGACGCGGCGGTGTGCTGCGGGATTCGCCCACAGGGCGCCATTTGCTGCGCGGAGGGCAGCTACGGGCAGCTGGTGATCGCCCGCACCCAGCCATGGTGGTGGCTTGGCCGGGGAGTGGCCGGAGCTTCGCTGGCGACGAGGCCAGGCGGAGGCTGAAGCTCGGCCAGCTCGTGCGCGGGGCTGCGGTGGCCTAGTCGGCGTGGCGCTAGCACCTACGGCCTCTACGCGATGCGGGGAGCGTGTTGACGCGATGCCCGGGACCAAATGGTCACCGGAGCATCACCGGCGACGAGTGCAGGCGGCGGCGCAGTCGGGCGAGAGGCGCGAGGCGGCTACGGCGTGCCAGAGAGGGAACGGAGAGGGGGAGGATGATCAGAAGCTCACGTAGATGACCGTGGGATGGACGGCGAGCTCGGGGAGGACGAGCGGCGACGAATTTGACGACGGCGATCCTCGGTAGCCGACGAGGGGGAAAACATCGGGGCGGCGCTCCGGGGCTCTTTCGGTCGTGTGGCTCGGTGAGGGGGTTGGTGACGAGGCGCAGGAGCTCGGGAGCGGCTCGGGGCATCGTCGGGACGGCGGTGGTTGCGGCAACGGCGAACGGCGGCGGTGGGCGTGTTCGGTGGAGCGTGAGAGAACGAGACAGAGGAGGGGAACGAGGAGAGGAAGAGAGCGAGGGGGTCCAGGGAGTCGGGGCGGCGCCGGGGAGAAGACGCGAGGCGTCGCGGTGGCCAGGCGACGCAGGCAGGCAGCCTGGTGGCGTGGCGCCCGCGCGCGCGCCGGCGTGCTCCTCTCTGCCTGCCTGGCGAGAGGAAGCAGGTGGCTGGCACGGGCCAGCACAGTGCTGGGCCGGCCAGTGGGCTGCCAGGTGGGCTGGCCGCGCAGGTAAGTGGCCCTGGTGAGTAATGTTCTTTTTTTAATTTTTCAGTTCTGTTTCCCTTTTTATTTTATTTTGCCACTGTTTTCAAATTCAAAATAATTTCAAACAGTGCCAAAACATTCTGAAATATTTTATGTTACCTCTCTGGACTATTCCAAAAGTATATAAAACATTTCAAAGCATTTGAAAATATATTCATTATATATTATGAATATATCCCCAAATTCAAATAGACTATTGATTTAAATTCAGAGACCAAATAATTCCTTAAAAATATTCCAGAATTTTGGTTTGATATATAACTCTTGCCAAAATTCACAAAACTATTTTTAGGGCACTTTGGATTCACAGAATGCAATTTAAAGGGTGCTTGCCCTTCTTTTAGTTAGGTTTTGAGGTTTCAACAATCCTCAATTCAAGTTTCAGAAATTTAGACATGATGCATGGATGATAAAGCAAGGACAAGCAAGGCCTAAACTGGGGATGTGACACGGAAGTTTCTAGCATGAATGATCTTATGATCCCTTTGAGCCTGGGTGGCGGTCCAAAATAAAACAGACAAGTCCTGATAGACATCAGGTGCCTCAATCCACCCAGATGTGTGTTTAAGTTGCCACCTTAGATAAAGCATTAAAATTATCAACTCACATCTGTCATGGATATCACTCACCCAATCCACGTCTACTAGCATAGCATGGCATAATAAGCAAACGTAGAAGTAACTCCCAAGGGTTTTATAATAATACAGGTGATAGGTACTACCTCATCTACTTCCCATCCCATAGTTTAATTAGATCCTAATCATGCGATGTGAGAGGATTGATCTAATGCAATAAAACATGGGTTGTAGAAAGGGTATGATCAAAGTGTTACTTGCCTTGCTGATGATCCGCAAGACCTAGGGTTTCGAAGTAACAAGCGGCGCAATCCGGGTGATCTATCACAGACAAACAACAAGCATACAATAAGTACTCATCTAATGCACAGGTAAAACTCGAACAGGAGAACGACCCAGGAAGTTCAACTTAAGAACTCCGGCTGCAAAGAAAGAACGAACCGAACAAAGAAACGGAAAACAAACGGCGGAAGAAAACAACTCGGTTCTAGCAAGTAGAAACTAGGTCAAATTTTACCGGGGCAAAAACTTGTTTAAGTTGATTAGACGGAACGGCGGTTTCGAAACGAAACTCCAGGCGCTTGAATCACCTGATTCCGATAAACGAGCGAGAAGAAAGACTAGAACGAAGATCGGATCTAAGATCACGATCGCGGAATAAATCCGACGAAAAGAAAAGAAGAACGATAAATGAACGGGCGTCGTTAACCGGGGAACAATCGGTGATCACGTTCGTTGAGACGAACGGTCCGAAAGAAGAACGAAACCCGATCTAGGGTTTTCGGAAAAGAAAACGGAAAGAAAGAATGAGAGAAAACCGGAACGGTTAAGAAAGAACCGGAACGGTTTAGAAGAAAAACTGAACCGAGGGGAGAAAAAGAGACGCGGCGCGGGACAACCTCGGCGAGGCTCCGGCGAACGGCGGCGACGGCGGCTATAGGGCGGCGGCGGTGGCGGCTATAGGGCGGCGGCGGCGGGTGAGGGGCGCGGGGTGGGGCGCGGCTAAGGAGGAGAGGGGCTTGGGATTGATGTGAGGAGAGGGGGGGGGTTTGGGGTGTATTTATATAGGTGGGGGGATTACTTGGGGTAGGGGGCAAGCAAAAGAGGGAAAACAAAACAAGGAAAGGGGGGCTAACCGGCCTAGAGTCCCTTTGGGACTCGGCCTAGAGCGAGGGAGGCGGCGGCCTGGCGCTGCGATTGGCGCGCGCGCGGGCTGGGGAGGCGGCCGGCTGGCTGGGCCTTTGGCCCGGCTGGCCTTGGTCCTTTTTTTAAATCGGTTACGCGCGCAGAAAAACAAAAGAAAACTATCTAAACGAACTCCGAAAAATTCTAAAGTAAATTTTCCCTGACTCCTAAAATGAGTCGAACAAAATGAACTTTACTCCGGACCTAGAATGCAATTTTTGAAAACACGCATTTTTCCCTATCCAAATAAAAAGCAAACAAAACTCCGGCAAAACCAAAATTTGATTTATTCATTAAATCTTCATTTTTCCTAAATTTGGGAAAGTCATATTATTCCCTCTCTCATTATTTTTGATATTGGAAAAATAATTGAAGATGAAATAAAATAAATCAAATGATCCTCTTTTCAAAATTTGAGAAAACTCAAATATGAAAATAACGAAATCTCCAACTCTCTCCGAGGGTCCTTGAGTTGCGTGAAATTTCTAGGATCGGGCAAAATGCAAGAAAATATGACATGCATGATGATCTAATGTATAACATTCCAAATTGAAAATTTGGGATGTTACAAACCTACCCCCCTTAAGATGAATCTCGCCCTCAAGATTCGGGTTGGCTAGAAAATAGGTGAGGGTGGTCCTTGAGCAAATCTTCTTCTCTTTCCCAGGTGGCTTCATCCTCTGAGTGGTGGTTCCACTGAACTTTGCAAAACTTGATAACCTTGCTGCGGGTAACTCTGCTGGCATAATCGAGAATCTTGACTGGCTTCTCCTCATACGTTAAGTCGTCCTTCAACTGAATCGCTTCGAGTGGCACGGTATCTCTTAGAGGTACCTCCGCCATCTCGGTGTGACATTTCTTCAGCTAAGAAACATGGAATACATCATGAACTCCTGACAGTCCCTCTGGTAATTCCAACTTATAAGTGACTTCTCCCATACGTTGCAAGATCTTATACGGTCCAACAAAACGCGGTGCTAACTTTCCCTTCACTCCAAAGCTCTTAACTCCTCGAAGTGGGGATACTCGGAGATAAACTCTATCTCCGGTTTAGTAGACTGTCTCCTTGCGTTTAGAATCTGCGTAGCTCTTCTACCTGGACTGGGCTACCTTGAACCTCTCGCGAATCAACTTAACTTTCCGTTCAGACTCCTTAATCAAATCTGGTCCAAAGAATTGACGGTCTCCAACTTCGTCCCATGACAACGGTGTCCTGCACCTCCTTCCGTATAAGGCTTCGAAAGGTGCCATCTTCAAACTAGTTTGGTAACTGTTGTTATAAGGAAACTCCGCATACGGCAAGTTATCGTCCCAACTAGATCCATAATCTAGTGCACAAGCTCTCGGCATATCTTCCAAAATCTGATTGACTCTCTCGGTCTGTCCATCCGTCTGTGGGTGAAAAGCTGTGCTGAACTCCAGTCTGGTTCCTAAAGTTTCATGCAACTGATTCCAAAACTTTGAAGTAAATTGGGTTCCTCTATCTGATACGATACTCCTCGAAACTCCATGCAAACAAATGATCCTAGTCATGTATATCTTTGCCAACTTAGCACTGGTGTAAGTGGTCTTAACTGGAATAAAATGTGCTACCTTTGTCAAACGATCAACTACTACCCATATCGATTCATAGCCTGCTTTCGTCCTGGGTAGTCCTGTGATAAAATCCATGCCTATCTTATCCCACTTCCATTCAGGTATCGGCAATGGATGTAACAATCCTGCTGGCTTCTGATGCTCTACCTTTACTCTCTGACATACGTCACAAATTGCTACATATGCTGCAATATCCTTCTTCATTCCGGCCCACCAGAATGTTTCCTTCAAATCCAAATACATCTTGGTATTCCCTAGGTGAATCGAATACGGTGAATCATGTGCCTCTTGCAAAATCAACTTCCTGATCTCCGGGTCATTTGGCACATAAACACGGTCCTCAAACCATAGGATCGTGCTCATCCTCACGAAATCCCTTTGCTTTTCCTTCGCTCAATTTCTCTTTTATAGCAGCAATCTCCTTGTCAGATTTCTGAGCTTCTCTGATTTTATCCATCAATGTTGACTGAATCTCCAATGCTGCTACATAGCCTCTCGGAACTATTTCCAAACATAGCTCACGAAGGTTTTCTGCTAACTCCTTGGGTATTTTCCCCGTCACTAGGGTGTTGACATGGCTCTTACGGCTCAATGCGTCAGCTACTACATTAGCTTTTCCGTGATGGTAATGCAATCTCATGTCATAATCCTTGATGAGCTCCAACCATCTCCTTTGTCTGAGGTTCAACTCCTTCTGCGTGAAAATGTACTTCAAGCTCTTGTGATCCGTGTACACCTCACAATGATTTCCAATGAGGAAATGTCTCCACGTTTTCGATGCATGCACTACGGCTGCTAACTCCAAATCATGCATGGCATAATTCAACTCATGAGGCTTCAGTTGCCGTGAAGCATACGAAACAACTCTCCCTTCCTGCATAAGCACTGCTCCAAGTCCTCGACATGAAGCGTCGCAATACACCTCGTAATCCTTGGTCTGATCTGGCAAAATCAATACTGGTGAGGTGACCAAACGTTTCTTCAACTCCTGGAAACTAGCCTCACACTCCTCAGTCCATTTGAACTTAGTATCCTTCTTCAACAACTCCGTCATAGGCTTCGCAATCTTTGAGAAATTCTCAATAAACCTCCGGTAGTATCCTGCGAGTCCAGGAAAACTCCGGATCTCTCCAACTGTTGTTGGTGCTTCCCATTCGGTTACGGTATCAACCTTTGTGGGGTCAACTGCTATACCCTCTCCAGATATAACGTGTCCGAGGAATCCAACTTCCTTTAACCAAAACTCGCATTTGCTGAATTTGGCATATAACTGATGTTCCCTTAGTTTCTCCAAAACCAAACGCAAATGTTCCTTATGCTCCTCTTCATTCTTTGAATAAACCAGGATGTCATCAATGAACACTACGATGAACTTATCCAAAAACTCCATAAACACTTTGTTCATCAGGTTCATAAAATAGGCAGGTGCGTTAGTCAATCCAAATGACATAACGGTATACTCATACAGTCCATATCTTGTGGTGAATGCTGTCTTAGGTATGTCCTGCTCTCGAATCTTCAATTGATGGTACCCTGATCGCAAATCGATCTTGGAAAACAATTTAGCTCCTTGCAACCGATCAAACAGATCGTTGATCATTATCAGTGGGTACTTGTTCTTGATGGTTACTTCATTCAATCCCCGATAATCTACAACCATCCTTAATGATCCATCCTTCTTTTCCACTAGAAGTACGGGTGATCCCCAAGGCGAAGAACTTGGGCGAATGTAACCTTTATCCAATAACTCCTTAATCTGATTCTTAATTTCCACCAAATCCTTTGCTGGCATCCGGTACAGTCGCTTCGATATTGGGCCTGTACCTGGCAATAACTCAATCAAAAACTCAATGTCTCTATCCGGTGGCATGCCTGGCAATTCCTCAGGAAATACATCAGGAAAATCCTTCACCACTAGTACTTCCTCTTGCACAACTCCTGTTAGGCGGTTTACTTGTGTCCTGTTTGGCACATGCCGGGATACATACTTGATCCTTCTTCCTTCTGGTGTGGTAAGCAAAATTGTCTTACTGGCGCAATCGATGTTTCCTCCATACATCGACAACCAATCCATGCCTAATATCACATCCAATCCTTGAGATTCCAATACTATTAGGTCTGAGGGAAACACATAGTTACCAATCCTTAATGGTAACCGATCACATCATCGTCTAGCCATAAACTCCACTCCTGGTGAGCTTACTAACATGGGTGTCCTAAGGGCTTGGGTTGGCAGGTTATATTTATCCACAAATCCCCTTGATATGTAGGAATGCGATGCACCAGTATCAAAGAGAACGAGTGCGGTAAATGACTTAACCAGAAACTTACCGATTACTGCATCAGGCTGATCTTCAACCTCCTCCACATTAATGTGGTTCACCTGTCCCCTATTGGAAGGGTTCGGCTTCTTCCCAGAGCTTCCATTGCCATTTCCATTCTGGCCTTCGAGGCATTCATTGGCATAATGTCTGGTCTTGGAACACTTGAAACAGGTGACTTGACTCAGGTCTCTCTTGGTTGGGGTCGATGGGATGGTACGGTTCTGGCCGTTGCTTCCTCCATTACCATTCTTGTGGCCATTATGGTTGTGCGAGCAACCTCCTCCATGGGTATGCTAAAACTGAAATCCTGGTTTTGGGGTAAAACGGGGCTTCTGCTGGGCTCCAGAGTTATACTTCCCCTGTCCATACTTCCTCTTACGGTTCTCAATCTGCTGTTGCTTCCCTTCAATCATGATGGCACGATCTACCAACTCCTGGTAGTTGTTGAAACTCGCTACCATCAACTTCATGCTTAGTTCATCATTCAGTTCTTCCAGAAACTTCTCCTACTTAGCTGCATCCGTAGCAACGTCATCTGGGGCATAACGTGCTAACTTGCTGAAATCGTCAACGTACTGGCCAACTGTCCTTCCTCCTTGGCGTAAGTTGCGAAACTCACACTTCTTCAGGGCCATAGCTCCTGCTGAAACATGGGCAGTGCGGAAAGCTTGCTGAAACTGATCCCATGTGACAGTGTCAACTGGGTAAGTGGCTGTGAAATTCTCCCACCATGCTGCCGCGGGTCCGTCAAGCTGGTGAGCGGCAAACTTCACTTTCTCACCATTCGTGCATCCTGCAGTGGTCAACTCCCTTTCTATCTTGCGGAGCCAATCGTCTGCTACTATCGGCTCGGTGCTACTGGAAAACACCGGCGGATTCAGCCTAAGGAAACGGGCTAAGTGGTCAACAGGTGGTGGTGGTGGGTTGTTGTTGTTGTTCTGTTGGTTCTGGACTAACATCTACATCAATTGATTCTGCTGCTGGATCAACTGAGTGAGTTCCGGTGGGAATCCATTGTCATGTCTCGGAGGCATCTGAGGGTTTAGAAAAGACAAGAATTAAGAATAGAGTGAGGTCTAAAGGGAAAACACTACCCCAATGCACATGAGCAAATGCACACAAAATCACTTCATTCAGTCAAACAAGGGCTTACAATCGGTCTAAAACTATCGCAAAAGTGCTCGAACTATAATGTTTACATGGGGGAAATGCTACTACTATCTGGTGGTCATCTAGAAATTTGAACCGGTGGAAGACTCCATGATATCTGCTCCAGCTTCGTCTTCAAAGTCGGGTTCACTTGGATCCGAATCGGTGTCGTCGATGATGATGTAGTTGTCCGGACATGCGACGTACTCGTCTTCCTCCGTGGATGCTAACTTCCTCTTGAGTTCTTCAATCTCCTGCTTAAGATCGCCATTGTGCCTTGCTAGAGCTACGATCTCGTCCATGTAGTCCTTGCGTGTAGACTTCAGTTCTCCTTCTAGCTCGATGATCCTTGCCTTTGCATTCTTCAACTCTATCATATCATTGCACATCTGGTTCTCGTGGCGTCGAATGTGCTGGTTTAACTCCTAGATGAAAGATGCAATGGATCTATCCTTCTTGGTGCTGACTAACTCCCATTGTTCATCTCGGCGTCCGCAAATCTGGTAGATAGTGTCCTTGAGGTCTTCTTGGTATACTTCTCCAATGCGTCCTATGGTGATATGAGCTGCCATGCTCCTTCCCAGACTCCAGGTTGGTGCATTGAAAACACTATCTACGGGCTTCGTGATTGGTGCGAATGTCCTTCCCGGAACATGAGCTTGAATCTTCCAGCGCTCCTCTTCAGACAGAGTGGCGTTGAAGGTTCCCGTGAAGCTTGGTAATCCAATGTTCAGGTACTTGGTGACTTCCTTCAGGTGAAATCCAAATGGTGTGCCTTCATTCGGTTGGGCGTACTTAATCTTCGTGTTCGTCATCCTAAAAGAGTAGAAAAGATGAGGAGTTAGAAAATGAGAAGAGAATGGTGATCTATGGCTTTAACTTAGTGGTCGTGTCCTACAGTCAGCGTATGCTCTGATACCATCTCTGTAGCAACCCGACCCGAATGGATCAAGTGCTCTGTGCTCAGGTGTCATCCCTGGATCAGTAATGCTGACACCACACAGTGCATCGAAGGATTTATAGCAGAGTGGCAATCACACACTTATTACATCATTGTCTCAAAGAGAACTTTTACAATAAATATGGCTAAAGGCCATCTAATAACGATAACAGCGGAAGACTCGGAAGATAAATGGGTCCATCAACTCCAACGGCATCACTGAGTATAGAACCATGACCTAAAAGCACCTTACTCGTCGTCTGAAAAGTCTGCAACATGAGAAGTTGCAGCCCGAAAACGGGTCAGCACATGGAATATGCTGGCAATGTAACACATCGAGAGTAATGGAAAGAAACAGCTATACTATATGCATATATGGCTGGTGGAAAGCTCTATGGTTACAGTTTTGCCTAAAGCCAGTTTTTCCCTACTGCAAAGGAATAAATTTATTTAACTATCATGGTAGTTGTTAAACATCGAGAATGGTTGACAGCATTCCGATCCCAATTAAGTGAACAGTTAAAAACCCAACAACATTAATTAGAAGTAACATGTTGAGATTCACATGATATTCAAGTACTAGATACTCAAGTTGTCCATAACCGGGGACACGACTAATCATGATTAGTTTGTACACTCTGCAGAGGTTTGCACACTTTTCCCCACATGACTCGATCACCTCCGTTTGTTTTCTCACACTACATGGTGTTTGAGAAACGGATGACCGAGACATAGTCTTTCAGAAGCGCTAGCACCTTACATGTGGGGTAGACCATACCACCTACAACCCCTACATCTGCTAGTCCACCCCGTAAGAGTTCGCACAACTTAGTCAACTATGCCAGAGCCCATAGTAGCATGTGGCTGAACACGGAAGTTTCTAGCATGAATGATCTTATGATCCGTTTGAGCTTGGGTGGCGGTCCAAAATAAAATAGACAAGTCTTGATAGACATCAGGTGCCTCAATCCACCCAGATGTGTGTTTAAGTTGCCACCTTAGATAAACCATTAAAATTATCAACTCACATCTGTCATGGATATCACTCACCCAATCCACGTCTACTAGCATAGCATGGCATAATAAGCAAACGTAGAATTAACTCCCAAGGGTTTCATAATAATACAGGTGATAGGTACTACCTCATCTACTTCCCATCCCACAGTTTAATTAGATCCTAATCATGCGATGTGAGAGGATTGATCTAATGCAATAAAACATGGGTTGTAGAAAAGGTATGATCAAAGTGTTACTTGCCTTGCTGATGATCCGCGAGACCTAGGGTTTCGAAGTAACAAGCGGCGCAATCCGGGTGATCTATCGCAGACAAACAACAAGCATACAATAAGTACTCATCTAATGCACAGGTAAAACTCGAACAGGAGAACGAGCCAGGAAGTTCAACTTAAGAACTCCGGTTGCAAAGAAAGAACGAACCGAACAAAGAAACGGAAAACAAACGGCGGCAGAAAAGAACTCGGTTCTAGCAAGTTGAAACTAGGTCAAATTTTACTGGGGCAAAAACTTGTTTAAGTTGATTAGACGGAACGGCGGTTTCGAAACGAAACTCCAGGCGCTTGAATCACCTGATTCCGATAAACGAGCAAGAAGAAAGAATTAGAACGAAGATCGGATCTGAGATCATGATCGCGGAATAAATCCGACGAAAAGAAAAGAAGAACGATTAAACGAACGGGTGTCGTTAACCAGGGAACAATCGGTGATCACGTTCGTTGAGACGAATGGTCCGAAAGAAGAAAGAAAACCGATCTAGGGTTTTCGGAAAAGAAAACGGAAACAAAGAACGAGAGAAAACTGGAACGGTTAAGAAAGAACCGGAACGGTTTAGAAGAAAAACTGAACCGAGGGGAGAAAAAGAGACGCGGCGCGGGACAACCTCGGCGAGGCTCCGGCGAACGGCGGCGGCGGCGACTATAGGGCGGCGGCGGCGGGTGAGGGGCGCAGGGTGGGGCGCGGCTAAGGAGGAGAGGGGCTTGGGATTGATGTGAGGAGAGTGGGGGGGGGGGTTGGGGTGTATTTATATAGGTGGGGGGGATTACTTGGGGTAGCGGGCAAGCAAAAGAGGGAAAACGAAACAAGGAAAGGGGGGGCTAACCGGCCTAGAGTCCCTCTGGGACTCGGCCTAGAGCGAGGGAGGCGGCGGCCTGGCGCTGCGCTTGGCGCGCGCGCTGGCTGGGGAGGCGGCCGGCTGGCTGGGCCTTTGGCCCGGCTGGCCTTGGTCCTTTTTTTTAAATCGGTTACACGCGCAGAAAAACAAAAGAAAACTATCTAAACGAACTCCGAAAAATTCTAAAGTAAATTTTCCCCGACTCCTAAAATGAGTCGAACAAAATGAACTTTACTCCGGACCTAGAATGCAATTTTTGATAACACACATTTTTCCCTATCCAAATAAAAAGCACACAAAACTCCGGCAAAACCAAAATTTGATTTATTCATTAAATCTTCATTTTTCCTAAATTTGGGAAAGTCATATTATTCCCTCTCTCATTATTTTTGATATTGGAAAAATAATTGAAGATGAAATAAAATAAATCAAATGATCCTCTTTTCAAAATTTGAGAAAACTCAAATATGAAAATAACGAAATCTCCAACTCTCTCCGAGGGTCCTTGAGTTGCGTCAAATTTCTAGGATCGGGCAAAATGCAAGAAAATAGGACATGCATGATGATCTAATGTATAACATTCCAAATTGAAAATTTGGGATGTTACACCAGGAACTCTGATTGCCACCTATGTGAGGCTCAAGACCAAGTTTGAGGAGATAGTCGCCGTTGAGAAGCAGTATTCCCCTGGCAAGGTGATGGCCCCCATCGAGGATGAGGAGATGGCCCCCGGAGGGATGAGATCCCCCGGTGAGCTGCACAAGGTAAATAATAATGGCTTATTACCATAGTTGTGGTTTTTGATTATTTGCAATGTGCTTGCTAATATGTTAGGGTTGTGCAGGTGCCGGTGGACGTCCTTGATGATTCCGATGTCATGGCCCGTCCTATTGGCATCGCCCCGGAGATCGATTCCGATACCGCTGTCCATCCTGTGGACATCGCCCCAGAGATCGATTCCGATGTCGCGGTCAGTCCTGTGGACATCGCCCCAGAAATCGATCCCCATGCCGCTCTCTGTGCTGTGGTCATTGCCCGAGAGATCGATGACAAGAAATAGTTGGTCGCGCTAATCCTTCATGGTAGTTTGCATTGCCATGTGTTCAATTACCAGAACGATGCGTGTTATCAAACCATCTTAGGGCTAGTGCACTGTCTTGTGTGGGTGGATCTTTCTACTTTTGTTTGAGAGTGAATCATGCGAACCCTCTCCGAGTTATGGAAACAGATGTATCCTCACCAGATTTTGATGTAATACATGGCATGCTTAGATGTAAGTTTGAACTGTTTATCATATCAGCAGGGCTTGTTTGATGATTCTTGGTGTTAGTAGGCTAGCTACTGTGTGAGCTATAGTACTTGCAAAACACTCACCGAAGAGAAATGTTGGGGCTGATGATCTCGTGGTACGCTTATACTTATCCCTCGTCGATCGTCCAATAGCCCTAGCTCCTAAAATTGTAGGCTTAGCGATCGATCAGACAATAGTCGACATACATTCAGGCCTCATTTGGTTCATATGGTAGGAAAATCGTAGCAAAGTATAGAGAACGTGCAACACAAAATCATAGCAGTGCAGAGATGTACTCCCTCCGTTCCAAAATAGATGACCTAGGCAGGCTAGTTTGGCCTAGTGGGTTTTAGTGATATGACGTGGTACAGTGCCATCCAGTCTTCGCGTGTGGTAGTAGTATTGCAGGTATAGTAAGTTTTCTTGAAGAAGCGGAATTCAACGAAGTCATGATGGTTCCTTCGTCCGAACAACTTAAAGTGGGAAAGGTTGGGCCTGTGGTACAACCGGGGTAGACCAGGATAATTTTGTGCATGGCAGATGGACCAGGATGGTCGACGTCCCACATGTCGGCGAATGAAAGTATTCTTTCTGATATAGAGGACGAGCAATGAGTATTCATTGTTTATTTTTTTATGAAAGCTATTGTCTCCACTGTTACAACGGAGGAGTGTGAAGCACGGCAGCCCAGTGAACTTGGCATGTGCACCACTCCCTCCCTCCTCATGTAATGCCCGGGTTACAACTTCTTCTCACTTTCTCTCTATCTATTTCCTCTCAAATGTTTTTTACCTTTCTTTTTTAAGACACAATTGTTTTTATGCCTTTTTTAGAATTATTTTTTATACCTAGGAGCACGTGTAGAGACGGGCTCTTGCAGAGCCCACTCCTTGACATTGTCAATGCCTTTCTCTCCTCCACAAAAGGAGTACTACTTGCTATTCATGCATGCGGCGGGCTGCTGGCGTCTTGTGGGGCCAGGGCGGTGAGAGCGGGCTCCAGAAGCGGTCCGGACTCCAGCATGGCCCACCTCACATTATCACCATATATTTCTTGGAGTCCATGCGGGGCGAGCAGGCGATCTATTCTCCCTCCCCCATTTCTCTCTTCTCAGCCAACGCCCGCCGAGTGATTAGATTTCGGCTATCGACGATTTATTCAATTACGGTCCTACATGTTAGTGAAATTGCAAGACAAT
This sequence comes from Triticum aestivum, assembly GCF_018294505.1. Lineage (NCBI taxonomy): Eukaryota > Viridiplantae > Streptophyta > Magnoliopsida > Poales > Poaceae > Triticum > Triticum aestivum. The sequence continues at coordinate 213,999,363 of NC_057800.1, forward strand.
GTGTGTCCCCTCTGGTTAGCAGTGTGCGAGCCGGACTGTCGGGGTTGCGACGCATACGAGTCGTAAGTGTGCTGCATGTTCCTTTAGAACTTGCGAAGTGCAACATTTTTGCGCGATCGATCGATAGAAATCCAGAACAAAATGACAAGGGTTGTGCTTTCCCGCTCGTTAGGCGGGCTAGTTCGAGTGATATGACGTGCTACAGTGCCGTCCACTTGCTCCATTTTTATGTAAGCGAGAGTTTACACTCTTACGCGGGAGGAGTGCGAAACACCGCGGATCTGATTTTGATCGAGGTATAACTATTCCCTGCCAAATAATGGAGGATTGTTAGCGATTATAGCATGATAGTTAGGGCATCTCCAGCGCTGGCCCACAAATTTACACTGGCATCTGTCCGAGGACACTGATGGAAGCCATCCGATGCTGCCCGCATACCTTTCGACAACTATATGAACTAACCGGACATAATTCGTGCAAACAAAGCAAATTTCAAGTTAACCGGATGAAATTCATTACATTTCGAAAACTTTTCCTACAAACTGGACGAAATTCATTACATATTTCGCACAAACCGTACTAAAACCTACTGTAAACCTAATCTAAACGATCGCCGGCGCCCGACCACCATGTCTGGCCATGAACCCGAGAAAGCAGGCCATTGCCTTTGCCTCCTCCTCATCCGCCTTGATAACCTCCTCCTCCGGAGCACAAGGTTCTGAAAATTTGCGCCTCCACGTCGCCGTCAACCGGCTAATCGACCACTGATGTTTACCCCACCAAGCTTGGCGTCGACTGAGTGGAGTAGCGGTGGCCTTCCCGGGACCAGAGCGGCGGCGACCTACCGTGTACTACTCTTCCTCGCTACCGGCTGCGCCCGCACATGCGCGCCGGCTTTGTGGTCGTGGCGGCGGAGGGCAGCCGGGGGGTGCCGGCGATCTCCTTCATTTGCTCCTGCGATAGTACGTCGAAGAGAGCTTTGGAGCGCGCCCGGAGCGGAGCCGCCGATGTCCCTCGTCTGCTCCTGCGCCAGTATGTGGCTATGGCTGGAAGGGACCATGGTTGAAGTGGTGCCGACAGAAGGAAGGGGCCGGAGGAGAATAAGTGTGGGTCTTTGGCTATGGCTAGGAGCTGGGGCTCAAGTAAATATAGTGGGCGAATGGCAATGAGCCGTGGCAGACGGATGGACAACTGGTGCCGGAGTAGGTTCTTCGGGCGTGAATGTGGATGCTGCTTCAGTGACTTAATTGCAGATGCGTTTGGGTTACTGACATGTGGACCCAACGGGCATCTGGCCCGCATGTCAGTGACACACCAATTGCACCTGCAGTTAAGTCCGGTGAATGCGGCATTGACATTTTTGAGAGACGGTGACCGTTTCAGGCGGGAAGCGCGCGCTAGTGATGGAAGGGGTTTCAGTGTGTAGTGGCACTAAGATCGGTCGCTCACAATATTACATACTCCGTACCATACTACCATATTACCCTCTCTAGCTTAGGCTGTTTTATAGATTGTCATTGTGATGGACGATATACATGATTAAGGCGGTCCGAGTATGACTGTTGGTGTTGAGCCAGGTGAATACATGCTCGGCGTTCGCGTAGGCCTCCATCAAAGGCCTAAACAGTAATGTCAGGCACTGTCGGGGCGCACAGGTCATGGGCTTGCCGTTTGTGTTGCGCCATGAGCAGGACTTTGATTTAGAGGGCGACGTGCATGCATTAGCATGCTTTGACAGCGTGAGCGTGAGTGTCTGACGCGAAGTATTTCATTTTCATTTGGCTGACAAGGGTGCGTTGCAGCGACGAGTCCGTGGTTTGATTCCCCACATACGCATAATTTTGGTTTTTACAGTATTTCTTTCTCCATTGACAGGTAGGCCGCATAGATAGATAAAGAACACGAGCTGATGAGGCGCATGCGGACTGTTTGACTGGTCAACACGACAAATACGGAGCTATATGCTGAGCCAGTGACCGTATAATCACCATATCTTGTATACAATGATCAAAGTGAGCTATCAAGACAAGTTCGATGACCGCCAATGCATTTTACTCGGTAATAAATGACCAGGATTGAAGGGGGATCCAAATTTGCTTCGTCTTCTGTCCTCGAGATCTTGACAAACCAATGCACTATACGGTTGCCCGGCCACTCCACCCCAGAGCTCTCACCCAGCATCGTTCATGCCACCGTGCCGCACACTAACCGGTAACGAAGCAATGGCATCCCGCCGCGCCAAGTTCCTCGCCGCCCATGGCCGCACACAAAATGGTAGGCAAGTGATGGCATCCCGCCGTGCCGAGTTTATCACCGCTCACGACCTCACAGCTATGTGGGAGGAATTTGAAGATGCCAAGGCCGAATGGGCGGTAGAGCAAGAGGCAGCGAAAGCCTCACAGAGGGAGCAGAAAAGTCAGAAAGCACTCAAGAAAAGAGAGGCCCGCCGCCGCAAGAAAGAAAAGGATGCACGCGCTGCTGCGGAGAGGTCGGCGGAGATCCAAGCACGATGGTGTGTCGCCGACAAAGCCGGGAAGGAGAACGACGGCGTCTGGCCAGCATGTGAGAAGTAGTAGTACTAGTAGTTAGTGTGTGTGTGTATGTGTCTGAGTACGAGCATGTACCAATACTACTTGTTACTAATGTAGTTTTTAGAGCAAATTACCAGTACATTATCCTAGACTAAATGGAAAAATTCCTATCCTAAGCATCAAATGGCATCTCTTTCTCTATAGGAATTGAGATGCATGTGATCTCACTTCCTATGATTTTCATATTCCTATCCTATGAATGAAAGGAGGCCTCTGTTGGAGTAACTACTGTAGCTAGCAGTACTGCTGGTACAATAGTTTTCTTCAAGAAGTGAAATTCAATGAAGTCATGATGGTTCCTTCATCCGAGCAACTTCAAAGTGGGAAGTGGGCCTGTGATTTGACGGCTCATTAGTCATTGTTACTGCGGCGCGACGACCTGGGTGTCTCTTCCTTGGAGTTCTGCATGCATGGCAAGTGGACCAGGATGGTCGACATCCCACATGTTGGCGAACGGAAGTATTCTTTTCGATATCGAGGAGCAAGGAAACCGCGTGGTATAGTATCACTGCTGATTGGTTCTCAAAAAAATAGTATCACTGCCGATTTATAATTATTTTTTATTTCTGATGAATGCTAGCGTTTCAACTCTTACGACGAAGGGTGCCAAACACGGCACGTGTTGGATATCCCACACGTCAGCGAAAGGAGTGGGACATGAACAGTGTGGTAGAGCCCAGCGTAAAAAACATCATGGTAGAGCGTCTCCACTTCTTCCACTTTTGGGTCGGAGACCACACGTAGTAGTACTTAGTGGTATGAATGATACAAAGTGCGACCTGGAGAGAAAGACACGTCTAGTGGAAGGTCTCGGGGCATACACGTAAACAAATATAAAAGTTAATATGTGCCTCCAACTAATATAGTAGTAGTAGAGTACTTAGGCACGTACTCCATAACATCACCGTGCATTGCACGTACGACATTTAGTGGTAGTACGTAGTAAGAGACAAATGCCGCCCAAGAGTTCTCTTCTCGACCTACTTTTGGGTGTTTGGTAGTGTGTATGGAGGGTGCATGAGTCCACACTAGTTTAGCACAAATACACTAGAAGCATGCATGAAGAGAGCATGCATGAAGAGGGGTGTTGAGTTGAGCATGCATGAAGAGGGAACAACTATGCTGAGACGAGAACGCAACCAAACACACCCTATATGCCACGCATGTTCATACCATTTGTGCCTTTCTACTTCACTTACTGCGCTACATTACTCAGGTTCGTACGTCCACTCCTGGGTACATGTCCGTCTCATAGTTCCAGTCCCACATGTTCTTCATATAGATGGAACGATCCTTGCATAACACGTGCACCTTGATGCTAGATGTCTCGCGTGTTGGAAAAAGGATGAACAAAGCTCACGTAAAAAATAGAGTGGAAGAACATAGATTCCGGACGACCGAGAAGGAGCAAGGAACCTTGTGGTGGAGTATCTGCACTCATAATATTTAATATTATTCAGCGATATAAAATTAACCAATCATCTCCACAGTGGACTGGAAGAGTATGAAACACGGTAGCCCAGTGTAGTTACATCATACTAGTACATGGCTAACCCACGCTATCACCATATTTCTTGGCTTCCGTGCGACACCTATCTCTAGTAATCCAGCAACCTGTATCGCTTCTCCCTCCTCGTCTCCATCAAAGTGCGGCGGGCTGGCGTTTCTGCCGTCTATTGAGGTCGATTAACTATCACATGTTAGCGACATGCCAAGAGCATTCTAAAAAAATTCCGTTCACGTTCCGTTTTCAAAAAGAAAAAAAATCCTTTCACGTACGAATTTGCCTGTATGCTTTGAGCAACTTGCATGTCCTATACTGCTCCTGTTTGATACTCTAACTTAGCTAGAGGTTACACTAACTCATGACCAACCCTGAACTAACTGTAGCCAAAGAGGTGTTTGGGTGACAGGGTTAGATTGACAATAAATGCACTTCATGGAGAGAGAGAAAAGTGATTTTTTAGTGGTCCCAATGAGAACTATCTCCAGTTAGCACCTCTTGGGTGGGATAGTTTTTTTGGTGGGTTCAGTGCAACTTGCTCCAATTTAAACCCTCATGCTTGGATACTTTAGGACTATTTGAGCTCCAACTATCTCAAACTAACTCTAACCCATGGATCCAAACAGGGCCTATGGCCAGTCACGACGCGGAGCAGTCGCGTGCACCGGGAAGCGGCGCTCTCTCGGTCGTCGCGCCCCTTCAAAGCCGGCGCCAGTGAGAGGTCACCTCCGCTCTGGCCAGGCATTAATGCGGCACTGACGCTCCAGGGCGACGCTGACCGTTTCACGCGAGAAGCGTGCGCTGGCAGGGAGTATAGGTTTTGAACCGTTTCAGGTGTAGTACTTGTAGATTGAAAAACTACTCAATTATTGCACTCAATTTCCTAAGAAATTGTGGTAAAAAACGTTACTCCACAGCCCGCTTCCCTTCTCCTTCCTCTTCCACCGCCAGCGCATGTCCGCGGGAAGCGATCGGTCAACCCTTATATAGGAGTGCTAGCACAAAAAGATGCATGCATGACCACTAAAATTTCCATATTAAAGCGCCGCTCCGGCGGGAGTATGGCGTATGTTGTTAGCTTCGGCCGGCCCATGGCTACCAGGCGACGGTGACCAGAGAAGAGGCGGCGGGAGGGGAATGAATGCAGCTACTGTTTGGGTTCGCCTTCCGGTTTAAATAAATGCGCAGCATCACGTGTACCCACGGGTCCACAAATTGTAACATACGTGTCTGCTTAAGTGGGCGTCACGTAACTGGTGTGTGTGTGAGAGAGAGATTCTGAGAGACAGAGTGCGTGTGTGCAACTATACTCTTCGGACATGTACTCAACCTTTTGCATCGGGATATAAGTATAATGGTATTTACTTTACCTAGTGATTTACATGGCCATGTTAATGTGGTTGTGTCAAAAAATGTCACTTCCTACTTGTGATTTGCATTATATAATGACAAGCAAGATTCTCGTGCATTGCACGGATCATCAATATGCATTTTTTTACAAAACACCTGTTGTTATTGACCCATGCAGGAGTAATCCCATGTGTAAAAACTAATGATATCTCGAGAATTTTATCGTAAAACTGGTATCTCGAGAATGTCATCGAAAAAATGAAAGAAGAGAGATAAGGTCAGGAGGAGTGGAGTGTGGTGGTGACTGGTGGTTGGAATGGGCGGAGCCATGGGGATGGACGGCGCCGGTAGGCGGCAGCGGCCACCATGCGTGCTAGATTGTTCCAGAGACTTATTCATTTTTTAATTGCTGAGCAATGAGGTTGCGAGAGATAATGATGTGGAGAGAGGTGCGGGTATCTTTTGTAAAATTATCATAGTTTGCTTTCTATCCTCAGATATAGATCATACGGTCTATATTACAAGATGGCAGGCACACCATCACCGCCAACTCGTTTTTTTATAAGGGTACAGATGATAAGTTTGCTGACTACTAAAGTAAACTGGAATTTGTCCATGTTATGCAAGTAAATAAAGGTGATTGTTTATCATACGGGTAAGGTTGGATGAAGGGTGGTAGGAACAAATGCTCCGCCTAGAGCATGTGTGTGTGAGATGGAGTCTTAGTGTGTGTGGGGTGTGTGTGTGTGTGCGTGTGAGGAGAGAGAGAGAGAGATGGAGTCTTAGTTTGTGTGTGTGAGAGAGAGAGAGAGAGATGGAGTCTTAGTGTGTGTGGGTGTGTGTGCGTTTGTGTGTGTGTGTGTGAGAGAGAGAGATGGAGTCTTAGTGTGTGTGGGTTTGTGTGTGTATGTGTGTGTCGCGGGGTCCTCTATGGCGGATGTAATTTAAGTGTGCATGGCTCCATCATAGAGAGGTGATGTGTATGGCAGAAGCCACCAACAATGGGGTGCGAGAGAGAAAATGCCCGTAGAGAGGGAAGAGAAGGTGTGTGTGTGTGAGAGGAGTCGACACCGAGAGAACGTGTTTGTTCGAGAGACACCGAGGAAGACTACTATATATCGATGGTGCATGTAGGCGGGAATTAAACAAAGGGATGGTCTTATTGGTTTCGGGGATATAGGGCAAGAGTGAGAGGCGGGGTGGGTAGCTAGAAGGAGATTGTTAAGTGTGGGTGTGTGTTTTTGAAAGTGCGTTATATCGACTAGAGGGGGGTGAATAGGCGATTTTTATGGAAGTCTTCAGAACATAGAAGTTTTGAAGACAAACGATAAAATTAAACCTATTACCATGCAGCGGAAGGTAGACTACACTAGGCAAACCATAGTCAAGTATTCAATGAAGTGAAAGCACAAAGACTAATAGTAGCTAGGTAGTAAGGATCAGGTAGGAAGATATTGTGAAGCCAAACAGAACATGCAGTCACTCAGTGAAGAGAAATGATAGTGCAAACATACAATGACTTCACAAGGAGTAACAGTAAGTAAAGTGAAGTGAAGATGAAACCAGTGACTCATTGAAGACAATGATTTGTTGAACCAGTTCCAGTTGCTATGACAACTGTACGTCTGGTTGGAGCGGCTAGGTATTTAAACCTTAGGACACACAGTCCCCGACACCCAGTCCTGAACACGCAACTCAGGACACCCAGTCCTCACCGTATTCTCCTTGAGTTAAGGTCACATAGACCTCGCCCAATCACTCTGGTAAGTCTTCAAGGTAGACTCCCAAACCTTCACAGACTTCGTTCACCGGCAATCCACAATGTCTCTTGGATGCTCAGAACGCGACGCCTAACCAGCTGGAGGATGCACAGTCCTCAAGTGTAATAAGTCTTCAGATCACACAGACAAGAAGACTTAAGTGATGCCCAATTCTCTCTGGCTCTGATGGTTAGGGCTTTATCCTCGCAAGGCATTCTCTCTCAAAGGCTTCGAGGTGGGTTGCTATCAAACGACAAAAGCGGTACTTTCAATCTGAGCAGCCAACCATTTATGGTTGTAGGGGGTGGGCTATTTATAGCCACTTGGCAACCCGACCTGATTTGTCCGAAATGACCCTGGGTCACTAAGGAACTGACACGTGTTCCAACGGTCAGATTTCAAACTCACACGGCAACTTTACTTGGGCTACAAGCAAAGCTGACTTGTCCGACTCTAGACAAGATTCGCTTACATAGTCTTCACTCGAAAACATAGGTTTTTGGTTTAGGCATCACTTCAGTCATTCTGACTGGTTCTCTTGGACCCCACTTAACAGTACGGTGGTTCCTATGACTCAACACAAAAGAAAAAGAACTACGAAAGATCTAAGTCTTCGAGCTCCATAGGCTTCATATAGTGTCTTCTCTTGTCATAGTCTTCAATGTGAATATCTTCATATACCACCTTTGACTTTAGTGTCTTCATACATTTTTAGGGGTCATCTATGGTAGTAAAACCGAATCAATGAGGGACTTCTACCTGTGTTATCCTGCAATTCTCACAAACACATTAGTCCCTCAACTAGGTTTGTCGTCAATACTCCAAAACCAACTAGGGGTGGCACTAGATGCACTTACAATCTCCCCCTTTTTGGTGATTGATGACAAACTAGTTGAAGTTTTCAACGGGGAATATAATCTGTGAAATTGTAAAGGATAAGGAATTGTCTTCATAAGTTGCAAGGGCTCCCCCTGAAGATGTGCATATAAGTTAATTTGCTTTTGGAATGCAAATGCACATGGCAGGTTGTACTTGTGGAGATCCACTTCAACTTATGATGACAATCCACTATGCATGTGAAAGTATATGAAGATAATAACATGCATAATGGAAAATGGACGTCTGCAGAATGAGCTAAGTGCAGAATTTATCGTCGCACATGTGGAATTTATCTTTGCAAAACAAGGTGGCAAATAAGTAGAAGACGACCATCTAGTTTAAGTGTTACAACTCATAGGAACCAAATGTAGCAAAAAAACGAGAGTTGTAAGCACGAAGCAAAATATAAAGCACCCGCCCATATGGACCCGCTTGAAGACTATCAATCTCATATGCTTCTCCCCCTTTTGTCAGTAATGACCAAAAAGGTTTGAAGACATAGAGCCTCTACTCGTTCTCATGAGGAGTGGGTGAAGTAGCAGGGTTGTTGGTGTTGTTTGGCGGTGCAGAAGAGCTTGGAGGTGCTGAAGGAGGTGGCGATGAAGTAGCATCGTCTTCTTCCTCAATAATTCTGGCAGTCACTGTGGCAGCAGAGGAAGAGAACTCAGAGTCTTCAAGGGATGGAGTTCCTAGCAGCACAACCCTTCGAGGAGGTTGGGAGTCAAACTTGAATCTCTTAGTGAAGCCATCCTCTTGAAGATCAGCTTTAGAACACATCATCGTGAGCCCTTTCCATGTGCGGCGACAGGTTTCATGGGAAACGAAAGCATTCTTGGTGGCAAGATTTCGAGTGCGATTAACATCCACCAAGAGGCTTTTCATCTGACGCTTCAGCCAGTCATGATGCCTATCATGTTTCTGATGTAGAGCTACAAGAAGCTCTCGGTCGTTGAGAACACGAGTGCGCTTATTGGGTCTTGGAGCAGTGGCACTGTCAGTGGCTTCAGTGGAAGCAGGGTGTGGTGCACGTGTAGTGCCAGCCAAAGGATACACCCGAGAAACTACTTCAACGCATTCAACGTTCTGAGTAAAACTCAGATGTTCTGCATTCTTAAGACTTAGAGGTTGCTTGGCAGGCTCAGAATATATGGCTTCAGTAGACATGTCCACGTCAGGCAAGAAGATCCGATGGTTGCGGGCTGAGGGCTGATACGAGATGGCGGAGTGTAGCTTGATCAGCCGCATGACCCAAGGGGCGTAGAACTTCAAACCAAACAGATCAATGCCTGATGCAGCAAGTTGGCGTATGAAGAAGTCCTGTGCATTGAAGCATTTGCCATGAAGTATATAGAAGACCAAAGTATTCATTGCACCCTGAAGCTTGGCATTTGGAGAGTGCCCTTTAATAGGCCAGAGAGTTCGCCTGATGATGTGATAGATGGTTCTTGGCAGGTACTCAAGTTCTTCAACGAAGAACTCTGTGGGATAAGCAGCATCTTGGGGCAATGGCTTCATCATGCTGAGCATCTGACTCATATCAGGTTCTGGCCGCTGAAAGATGCTCTCAGTAGCTTCAGCATGCAGCTGACAGCCTTGCTCGAAGAGATCGCCAGGAGTGGGCAAGCCAGTGAGCTCAATGATGTCAAATGCATTGGCTTCATGATGAACGTTGCCAGTCATCCACTCCAGGACCCAAGTCTTCGGATCTCTGCTGTACCCACTGATGTGAAGTGTGGCATAGAATTGAAGCAGCAGCTCTTCATTCCAATGCTCTTCGTCAGTAATGAACGGCAGCAGTCCAACTTCCTTGAAGCAATCTAAAGCTTCTTCCAGATAGGGCAGACCAGCTATAGCTTCAACGTCAAGGCGCTTGTGTGGGAAGATGCGACCTTGGTTGTACAGAATGCAAGAGTAATAGCTTCGCTGAGGATAGCTCCAGAACCGATCAGATGATATCCTTTCCCTTGAGTAGGGGTTCCTGGAGCTATTGAAGAACGTGTTGTCTGCCCTGAAGCCATTGATGTTGAAGGAGCCAGGTGCTGATGTAGGACCTGGAAACCTTGGCAGTCATGGGATTGGCTTCTGGACCTGAGGCCTGTGCTCAACATGATAGTTGAATTGGGGACCGGCAGCAGACTCAGGAACAGAAGTGGCGGGATCAGTGGCTTCGCTGTCTTCTGAAGCTTTTGCTAGGGAGGGCTCCACATTAGCTTCATTGGTGGTTGTGGTAGCCTCACGAATTTCATCCTCCACTTGACTAGCTGGAGGGTCGGTCACAAGCACATTCTCCTAGAGAACTGCTTCTTGGTGGGACAGGGGAGTGGGATCTTGTGGGACTCCTTCTTCTGCGGTTGATGCAGCCGGAATGTCTTCAGCAGAGACTTGAGGCCTAGGACCTTTGTGAAGCCTGCGGAACGCAGACGACGCGTGTGGAGTTGGAGTGGGCTGGGCCTCATAGTCTTCTTCCTCTTGTGGGCGATCCACCCATGAAGCATCCTGTGCAATTGGCGTCAATGGACGACCAATGCTGATGAGTTCACTGTTTTCATGCTGAGGAAGGACTGCACCATCTTCTACATTGTCATGTTGACCAATGTCTTCAGCAGCGATGGGATCAGCTGCTGGAATGTCTTCAGCTTCATGAGCCTCTGTGGAAGCAGGCCCATGAATTGCCAGTTGTCGTTCAGCTTCAGGATAGACCATAGAAATGGGTTCAACTATCAAGGGCTCTGTGGAAGCAGCCCGAGCTTTCTTGGTCTTCCTCTTCTTCTTGGAGGGGGCAGTAGGAGAGGCTTCAGAGTGTTTCCTCTTCCTGGCTTCAGCCTCAGCAGCCCTTGTCTTCTTGAGCTCTGAAACTGTTGACCGGCTTTTTGGCTTCGAGCCAGTCAGTCTAGTTGGGAAGACAATCGAAACTGCTGCTTCCCTTGGTGCATCAGCTTCAGCCATAGCAGGCTTCTTCTTCTTCTTCTTTGCGGCCATCCTGGGGTCGATGCCAGGACGCCCAAGTGCCTTGCGCTTCTCAGCCTCATCATAGGCTTGCACACATCTGTCAGCCAGAGTCTTCATGCGCTCACGCGAACCCTGAGCTTCTGCACGCTTCTTCACAAAGGCTTCCTTGAGCTCGTGCATCATTGTCTTGAAGTTCTTCACTTCTTGCACGCTGAGCTTGGCCATATGCTTCTTGAACTGAGCCTTTTCAAAGTCAATCTTCTGCTTTAGTTCAACAACGCGCTGGGCAATAGCAAGTTCTAAAGCAATGGCGCCTTGAAAGGCGACACTGAGGCCAATGGGCAGCTGCAGATCTTCAAAGCTGATGTTTGGCGTGTCAAACCACTCGTCAATGAAGTTGTGGATGATGGTGACATCAAAGAGAGGCAGATCATTGAAGATTTCTGCTTCTTCTTTACTCTTGATGAGTTTCTCAAGAGCGTCATCTGCAAGATCTTCATCACTTGACAGATCAATGTCGTCATTACGCAGAATGGCAGCAGCTGTTAGCTCTTGGCCAGTGTGAGACAGAGGCATCTTGGCCTTATGGGGCTTGGAGACGCGTGATAATTCTTCAGACTGCACACTGTCTTCAGGAGGTGCAGTTGCCAATGGCTTCGCCCTTGAGATTTTTGGTGAAGGGGCCGGCTTTGAAGCTTTTGGCTTCTTCAACTGCTTTGGCTTCGGCACTGCAGGCGCGTCATCAGACTCAGTGTCAGTTGCAGGCTCATTCACTGCAGTCCCTTGAACCAAGATGTAGGTGATGAGGCCTTCAAGGTTGGCGAAAGGACCGATGACATTGGGTTCTGCATGTCATGTGCCATCTTCCCTTGGAGATGAGGGACCAGGGTTGAAGTCTAACCCAAAAGTCTTCTTGTTCTGCTTCGCTGAGTTCTGAGCAAACTGGAAGTTGCGCTTGAACAGATTGTCGTCACGACACCATAGCAGTGACGACGAGTATGCATCAGCAGGCTGTGGTCCACGGATCATGCATGGATAGAAGCCTTGAGCAATGGCTTCATCTCTGGACCTGTTTAGAAGATTCTTGAATAGGATGTCTCCCCACGGTCTCTTGATGGCATTTTTCTCAGCATACTCCTGGGTCACAAATCTGTATTTGAACCATTGTTCTGCCCAATATCTTCGAATCCATTGGATTCGGGTCTTGCGCTGACTGTAATCCTCTTCAGGATCTGTCTTGTACATTTCTGGGAGTTCATCTGGCAGATCTCTGGAGGTCTCACCACGACGCTTTCTGCCACCCTTCCTTGCGGCTTTCTCTGAAGCCATAAACTTTAACTTGAAAGGCTTCAAGATGTTCACAGGCTTCAAAGGTTTTCGTTTGCTGGACCAACATGAACTGGCTTCGGGAGAATTTATGTGATGCTGTAAGAATTCTTTTGATCGAACTCTTTACCATTGTCGTCAGGACCCAGATGATGTTTGGCTGGCATTGGTGTTGTGAAGCCTTTGCAGTCTTGCATACCGAACTTCTTCAGGCAATCTTTGAGATACTTCTCTTGAGATATGAAGATGCCATTGCGTTGTTGTCGTATTTGAAGACCGAGGAAGAACTTTAGCTCCCCCATCATGGACATCTGATATTGCTCTTGCATCATATATCCAAACTCTTCACTGTACTTCTGATTGGTGCAGCCGAAGATAATGTCACCCACATATATTTGGCACACAAACAGTTCACCATCATATGTCTTCGTGAAAAGAGTGGGATCTAGGGAACCAGGTATGAAGCCTTTGCTCTTCAGGAAGTATTTAAGTGTGTCATACCAGGCTCGAGGGGCTTGTTTGAGGCCATACAGTGCCTTGTTGAGCTTCTATACCATGTCAGGATGTTTTGGATCTTCAAAGCCAGGCGGTTGTGCAACATACACTTCTTCTTCAATCTTGCCATTGAGAAAGGCACTCTTCACATCCATTTGATATAGAAGTATGTTATGATGATTTGCATAGGCCAGCAGTATGCGTATGGCTTCAAGTCTAGCCACAGGAGCAAATGTTTCATCGAAGTCAATGCCTTCCACTTGAGTATATCCTTGAGCAATGAGACGAGCTTTGTTTCTGACAACTTGACCATGCTCATCTTGCTTGTTGCGGTATATCCATTTGGTGCCTATTATATTGTGCTTCCGTGGATCAGGACGCTTAACCAGTTCCCATACATTATTCAGCTCAAACTGTTGAAGCTCTTCTTGCATAGCTTGAATCCATTCAGGTTCCATGAAGGCTTCTTCAACTTTCTTGGGTTCTGTTATTGAGACGAATGCGAAGTGCCCACAGAAATTTGCTAGCTGAGTTGCGCTTGAACGAGTGAGTGGACCAGGTGCATTGATGCTATCAATTATTCTTTCAATCTGCACTTCATTGGCAACACGAGGATGTACAGGGCGAAGACTTTGATCTTGCTGTTCATTGTCGTTGTTGGAAGGAATGTCTTCAGGCTGAGCATTGTCTTCATGTTGATCAGGTGCAGAAATGATAAGTTCTTCTTCAGGATGAGCTTCAGAAGGTATAATTTCTCCAGTTCCCATTAGCTTGATTGATTCACTGGATGGAATTTCATCTAGCACATTTGGCAACTGCTCTCTTTGTGAACCGTTGGTCTCATCGAACCGCACATCCACTGTTTCAACCACTTTGTAATGAAAGAGATTGAAGACTCTGTAGGAGTGCGAATCCTTTCCATATCCAAGCATAAAACCCTCATGTGCTTTTGGTGCAAATTTTGAGGTGTGATGTGGGTCCTTGATCCAGCACCTTGTGCCAAATACTCTGAAGTAACTGACATTTGGCTTCTTGCCAGTAAGGAGCTCATAAGATGTCTTGTTCAGTAGCTTGTGAAGATAAACACGATTGATTGTATGGCATGCAGTATCAATGGCTTCGGGCCAGAATTTTCTTGGGGTCTTGTATTCATCTAGCATCGTTCTGGCCATCTCAATTAGTGTTCTGTTCTTGCGTTCGATGACGCCATTCTGCTATGGCGTGTACGGGGCTGAGAATTCATGTGTGATGCCCAAGGTATCAAGATATGTATCAAGGCCAGTGTTCTTGAATTCAGTGCCATTGTCACTTCTGATGTGCTTTATCTTGGCGCCAAAATTGTTCATAGCTCGATTGGTGAAGCGTCTGAAGACATCCTGCACTTCAGTCTTGTAAAGGATTATGTGCACCCAAGTATATCTAGAATAATCATCAACAATAACGAAGCCATAGAGGCAAGCAGTAGTAGTTAGAATTGAGTAATGAGTGGGACCGAAAAGATCCATGTGAAGCAGTTCGAAGGGTCGAGTAGTGGTCATGATTGTCTTTGAGGGATGTTTGGCCCTCGTCATCTTCCCTGCTTCACAGGCACCGCATAAGTGGTCTTTCTTGAACTTGACGCCCTCGATGCCTATGACATGCTTCTTCTTCGCAAGGTGTGGAGGTTCCTCGTGCCAGCATGTCCAAGCCTCCGATGCCAGAGCCAGCATTCTGAAGCCTTTTCTAGAAGATATACTGCAAGCTGTGGCCCTGCTGAGAAATCTACCATGTACAAATCATCTTTTTGATACCCTTCAAACACTAGGGACTTGTTAGATTCCATTAGTACAAGGCAATGATATTTTCCAAACATTACGATCATGTTCAAATCGCAAAGCATTGAGACAGACATTAAGTTGAAGCCAAGGGATTCAACAAGCATGACTTTATCCATGTGTTGATCCCTTGAGATTGCAACTCTACCTAGACCCAATACCTTACTTTTACCAGTGTCAGCAAATGTGCTGTGGCTCTTGTCGGATGGACGTAAGGTTGAGTCCATAAGAAGACTTCTTTTGCCAGTCATGTGATTTGTACACCCACTGTCAATAATCCATTCTGAAGACGCTGGTGTCGTACCCTACAGTGAAGTTAGGGGGATAGGCTTCACCAAGAGCATTGTGAAGCAAAAACATTTGACGAACCAGTGGGTTATGAAAGCTTAGATCCAGGTTAGGACTAATAGGGAGAGTAGCAAGCGATTCAGGTATGAAGTACATAGTAAGACCATTTGGGCATTTGATCTTGCGCCCTACAAGATGTTTATGGTCCCCAGCAATAGCGTCAGACGATTTTGGTTTTCTGCTGGAGACCTTTCCCTGCAAAAGAGAGTTATGCTTTCTTAGCCACCCAAGGGCGGCTTAGAAGCAATAAGTCTAAGTGCAGCATCTGAGAATTTTGGCTTTGAAGCCTTAGCAAACAGTCTTGCAGGCGGACAATAGTACTCATAAGAATAAGCAGAATAGTTCTTGGTCTTATGAACATGGCGGTTTGATGAACCGCTCTCATATTCATATGCCTGAGTATGGTTTCCCTGCAAAACATTTGCGTTAGTGCGACTCAAGTGAGTCCTCTGTCTGTATGAAGCCTTTGGACCGTATGAAGCCTTTGGTCTGAGGTTTGTCTTCTTCACGTGAGGTGTCATGATGACATTCATAGGAAGACTCTCCAGACACCTTTTCGGAACCCAGATCTTCTTCATAGGCGGTCCATTCCTGCAGTTAGTACCAATGTACCTGGCAAACACTTCACCATTCTGATTCTTAAATAGTATATAGTTTGCATCAAAGGATTCATCAACGATAATGGGGTTAGCACAAGTGAAGCCAGATAGATTGGATGGATTTGCTGAAGGTTCCTTTGCAGCAACCCACAAGGTTTTGGGGTACTGCTCAGGTTTCCAGTAAGAGCCATCTGCATTCATTTTCCTTACGAACCCTACACCCTCTTTCCTAGGGTTTCCGTTCAGAATCTGCTTTTTCAGGACATCACATAGCGTCTGATGCCCTTTAAGACTTTTGTACATCCCTGTTTCAAGCAATGTCTTCAACCTAGCATTCTCATCAGCAATAGCGGTGGTATCCTCAGCAGAGGGGTTAGTTACCACATCAACAGTTGAAGATATTGCAATAGCAGTAGCAGTAGAACATTCAGCAACAGAAGTAGCATTATCACGCTCAATGCATGTAAGACATGGTGGTTCAAATCCTTCCTGAGCGGGACTGATCTGTTTGGCGCGAAGTGACTCGTTTTCCATTTGAAGATCTTCATGAACCGCTCTCAATTTCTCAAGATCTTGCTTCCTTTGAAGATAATGATAGGAAGCTTTTCATGAGTTGTTGAGAGAGTTTCATGACGACTTTCAAGTTCCTGATACTTAACGTGAAGATTTTTTATGTCTTCAATTAAGGATTCAGATCGAGTCATTTCAGCACCTAACAGATCATCGCTTCTGTCTAATAGTTTTTAAATATGTTCCATAGCTTTCTATTGTTCAGTTGCAATTTTAGCAAGTGTTTTGTAGCTAGGTTTTGAACCACAATCAGAGTCATCGTCACTAGATTTTTGATAGTGAGTAGTGCGTGTGTTTACCTTGGCACCGCGTGCCATGAAGCAGTAGGTAGAAGCGGAGTAGTCCTTGTCATTTGCATCGGTGTCGGTGATGAAGTCATTGTCTTCAGTGTTGAAGATGGACTTGGCAACGTATGCTGTAGCCAGACTTGCGACGCCTGAGTCGGATTCCTCCTCAAACTCCACCTCCGCCTCCTCAGAAGCAGACTCCTCCTCTGAATCCATTTCCTTGCCAAGAAACGCATGCGCCTTGCCAGATGAGCTCTTCTTGTGTGATGAAGACTTTGAGGAAGACTTGGAAGAAGAATTTGAGGAAGACTTGGAAGAAGACTGTCAGAGTCATATTCCTTGCTCTTCTTCTTCTTTTTGTTCTCATTGTCCCACTGTGGACACTCAGAGATGAAGTGGCCAAGTTTCTTGCACTTGTGACATGTTTTCTTCTTGTCGTCATGAGCAGGAGCTTCATCATTCCTTGAACTTGCTCGGGAAGACTTTCTGAAGCCTTTCTTCTTGGTGAATTTTGGAACTTCTTCACAAGCATAGCAAGTTCCCTTCCAATGTCTTCAGGATCATCAGAACTGCTGTCAGATTCTTCTTCAGATGAGGAGACAGCTTTTGCCTTCAAGGCACGAGTTCGCCCATAGTTTGGACCGTAGATATCTCTTTTCTCCGAAAGCTGAAACTCATGTGTGTTGAGCCTCTCAAGTATGTCAGACGGATCGAGTGTCTTGAAATCAGGACGTTCTTGAATCATCAGGGCCAGGATGTCAAACGAACTATCAAGTGATCTCAGCAGCGTCTTGACGACTTCGTGTTTGGTAATCTCAGTGGCGCCGAGGGCTTGAAGCTCATTTGTGATGTCAGTGAGTCGGTCAAATGTGTGTTGGACATTCTCATTGTCATTTCGCTTGAAGCGGTTGAAGAGGTTGCGAAGGACACTGATTCTCTGAACTCTCTGGGCTGAGATGCCTTCATTGACCTTGGAGAGCCAGTCCCAGACCAGCTTGGATGTCTTCAAAGCACTCACACGGCCATACTGTCCTTTGGTCAGATGACCACAGATGATATTCTTGGCAGTAGAGTCCAGTTGAACGAATTTCTTGACATCAGTAGCAGTGACACCTTCTCCAGCCTTGGGAATGCCTTTCTCGACGACATACCATAGGTCGACGTCAATGGCTTCAAGATGCATGCGCATCTTATTCTTCCAGTAGGGATATTCAGTTCCATCGAAGACGGGGCACGCAACGGAGACTTTAATTATCCCTGCAGTCGACATAGCTAAAACTCCAGGTGGTTAAACTGAATCACACAGAACAAGGGAGCACCTTGCTCTGATACCAATTGAAAGTGCGTTATATCGACTAGAGGGGGGGTGAATAGGCGATCTTTATGAAAGTCTTCAGAACATAGAAGTTTTGAAGACAAACGATAAAATTAAACCTATTACCATGCAGTGGAAGGTAGACTACACTAGGAAAACCATAGTCAAGTATTCAATGAAGTGAAAGCACAAAGACTAATAGTAGCTAGGTAGTAAGGATCAGGTAGGAAGATATTGTGAAGCCAAATAGAACACGCAGTCACTCAGTGAAGACAAATGATAGTGCAAACATACAATGACTTCAGAAGGAGTAACAGTAAGTAAAGTGAAGTGAAGATGAAACCAGTGACTCGTTGAAGACAATGATTTGTTGAACCAGTTCCAGTTGCTGTGACAACTGTACGTCTGGTTGGAGCGGCTAGGTATTTAAACCTTAGGACACACAGTCCCCGACACCCAGTCCTGAACACGCAGCTCAGGACACCCAGTCCTCACTGTATTCTCCTTGAGCTAAGGTCACATAGACCTCGCCCAATCAGTCTGGTAAGTCTTCAAGGTAGACTCCCAAACCTTCACAGACTTCGTTCACCGGCAATCCACAATGTCTCTTGGATGCTCAGAACGCGACGCCTAACCGGCTGGAGGATGCATAGTCCTCAAGTGTAATAAGTCTTCAGATCACACAGACAAGAAGACTTAAGTGATGCCCAATTCTCTCTGGCTCTGGTGGTTAGGGCTTTATCCTCGCAAGGAATTCTCTCTCAAAGGCTTCGAGGTGGGTTGCTCTCAAACGACAAAAGCCGTACTTTCAATCTGAGAAGCCAACCGTTTATGGTTGTAGGGGGTGGGCTATTTATAGCCACTTGGCAACCTGACCTGATTTGTCCTAAATGACCCTGGGTCACTAAGGAACTGACACGTGTTCCAACGGTCAGATTTCAAACTCACACGGCAACTTTACTTGGGCTACAAGCAAAGCTGACTTGTCCGACTCTGGACAAGATTCGCTCACATAGTCTTCACTCGAAGACATAGGTTTTTGGTTTAGGCATCACTTCAGTCATTCTGACTGGTTCTCTTGGACCCCACTTAACAGTACGGTGGTTCCTATGACTCAACACAAAAGAAAAAGAACTACGAAAGATCTAAGTCTTCGAGCTCCATAGGCTTCATATAGTGTCTTCTCTTGTCATAGTCTTCAATGTGAATATCTTCATATACCACCTTTGACTTCAATGTCTTCATACATTTTTAGGGGTCATCTCTGGTAGTAAAACCGAATCAATGAGGGACTTCTACCTATGTTATCCTGCAATTCTCACAAACACATTAGTCCCTCAACTAGGTTTGTCGTCAATACTCCAAAACCAACTAGGGGTGGCACTAGATGCACTTACAGTTTTACCCATCCAGGCAGAAGTTATTTGCACAAAAGAGGAGAACAATTCGATGTGGCGTTGGGATTGAGGATAATTAACTACGTATGGAGACATAGAGACCTTGAACATGCATGTGTGAGAGGTATACATGTTTACGTGGGATGTGTGTGTGTGCGCGCGCGCATGATCGAGATAAAAGAAAGAAGACATAAGACATAAGTCATAAGATCAACGACATGGGAGAGACGGGTCGGTATGACAATATGCATGCATGTGAGAATGCAGGGAAGAAGGACCGGCAATTGAGCTTGTGTTTTTGTCTTTAAGAGATAGTGGCGTTGCTGGAGCATGCATCTATGGCGAGCAGAGGGAGTGAGGCGCAACGATTGTGCAAAAGAGACCAACATATAAATGCATATGTATGGAGAGAGAGATATAGTGTGGGTGATAGGAAGCAAGACTCTGTGCGAGAAATAAATGTTGACGGAGAAACTACAGATAGATACAGAGATGGAGATGCTAGCTATAGGGACATCCACTAGTTTGGGTGTTGGAGATGACCGTCGGGTGGTTCAAAGGGTGAAGTTATATATGTGTGTGAGAGGGCACTTGACTGCATGTAGAGAAAAACATATGTAGTGTGCGTGATAGGAATCAAGAATGAGGGCGAGAAAGAAGCTTGATGGAGAAACAGATAAATAGAAAGATAAAGATGATAGTGCGTTAGAGATAGGAGTCGAGTAGATCAGAAGGTTGGGTTATGTGTGTGGGTGTGAGGGAGATAGAGAGAGCGTGCATGTGAGTCACATACAAACATATATCAGAGAGAAATGAGATCCAGAGAGACGGAGTTTTGTGTCTGGGAGAGAGAAAGATATTTCACAATGAGAGTGATAGCTAGAGAGACTTACGAGGGAACGCAAAATATCTCTAGGGAGAGAGGGTGTGTGTGAGCGACATACAAGAGAATAATGGAGAAATATGAGACACTGGGAGACAGAGTTTGTGTTTGTGTGTGAGAAAGAGATATTGAAGAGGAAGATTCGTAGGTTCCCATATCTAAGGAGCGAAAGATATCTCTGTATGAGGGGTGTGCGAGTGGCACACATGGGAATAGTAGAGAGAAATGAGACCCCGGGAGACAAAGTTTTGTGTTTGTGTGAGAGAAAGATATTCCACATGGAGAATCATAGTTAGAGACACGTAGCAGGGAGCGAGATATACTTAGAGAGAGATAGAGTGATGAAGGTCGAGGGAGAGAGTACCGTCAGTGTGTTACGAAGATAAAAGATCACTATTGACATACAGGTAGCACGAGAGATACCTGAGAGACGATGAACGCGTATAGGTCCAGAGAGATAGTCCTATATAAGCATGAGTGATAGCTATATGAGACGAATATCTGGATTAAAGGGGATTCAAATATTTAAACTGGAGATCACGACATCGATAATATCATAATGCAAATTGGTGTATCAAACATGCATATTCATTTGAATTTGGGCACACGTGTAATGTTATATAGTTTATCAATATTGGTGATCCATAGATTCTTCAATTACAAACAATGCATGGTTTATATGCAATTAATGTCTAAACGGGATTACACTATATGTTGCGTGTGTGAAACACATTATACATGTTTGAGAAGTAAAAAAAAACCTGGAAACACACATTAATTGGAGACAGTTAGCGATGAATGCATACATTGGATTTCAACATAAAGTGGTTTCAAATATTTGAAAATCCAAATTGATGGATACAACCTTATGAATCTGAGATCATGCCATTTGTAAACCATATTTATGTATAAATGGTGTTGTGCTTTTGAAAGTATATATAAAAAATGATGTATATAGAATGTAATTCCAATTGAAAATGGATCCCGCCCGAAAAAACTAGAATACAAACGGGATTCGAATTGAGTTGGCACGGTAAATGTGCACTCTGCAAAATTTGAACAAAGCGGGGAAAGTCGCAGTAACCGCCCGAAACCAAAATCTGCGAGATTTAAATCACTACTGCCTATCCCTGCCACGCAAAGCCTATTTGCTGGATTTCTATAGGTTTCGATAGGGGTAGGTTTTTAATTTCACCCAAACGTGACCTAACTGCCTCTCACCCAGATTCATACATGGTGGGCACCAAAACACAGTGTGTCCTCGGCCGAAATCGACCCCCTCCCCGATTCATATTCATACATGGTGGGCGCCAAAAACAAACTCTCGTCGGCAAATATTTGGTGTATGCGAGATTACCGTCTTGTCCCCAACCGACTAATGTTGATGTGATGTAGTAGAAATTTGAAACGGGGGCTAAGTTTGTAAATTTCCTCGCATTTGAGACAAGCGCGCCCTGAATACATGGTTCCCCCCTTCCTCTCTACCTCCCTTTTCCCCATTCGTACTCCGTGGGCGCCAAAACACCCTCTCCACCCCACCCTCCTCCGTCCGCCACCCCATCCACAGCCATCCTCCTCCACCATGCCGGAGATGATACCCCGCCGCCGCCGTCCATTACAAGAGATCGACCTCTCTCATCCATGGCTTCGGACCAGGACCCTTGCATCCCATCCTCTCGCTACATCCCCGCCGTCGTCCACCTTACCGGCGCCGCTCCTACGACCGTCTTGTCCACCACGCCCCGCCGCCATCGTCTACCCTCCTAGATCTGCTTCCACGCTGCCGACAGCCATCGCTACCGCAACACCGTCAAATTCTTAGCAGATGCGTACACGGCGCCGCACCAGAGGCAGTACTCTTTTGTATCTGCTCAACTTATTTATCGCAGCAAGAAAATAGATCGCCACTGCTTTACTCTGATTTCTTGTCTTGGTTGCGAAGTTGCCTTTGTCCGGTTTGTACCTTTAGATCCGCCATGGCACGCTCAACACTATACTCCCAATGCTTATGGTTTTCCCCTTTTATATTCCACACTAGTTAAATCACAGTAGACTAAATTTCAAAATTGGGTTAGTCAATTTTTCGGAGCTCGCCGGAGTTAGCCGGTGCGATCGAAGGGGCTCGTGTGGTTGTGGGGCCTCGTCGAAAGAAGAAAACTCGACGCGGGTGGGGGTTGGGGCCGGGGTGGGGGTGGCGGAGGAACACAGGCGGTGGGGGGCGGTGGTCCGATCGGCGGCCCGTGCGGTGTTCTGTATAGGAAGAATCAGAGACAAGGAAGAAGAAAGGTTAGGAGACGTAGGATCTTCATCCAACCGCCTAAAATGGTCGAGAGATAGCTGGGAGTTGCATTTTTAATGCGCTCTGGTTAATCATGTGTGAGCACTGCGCAACCAACATTTTATTATCCAAAATCTGCTTGCTCTTCTTTACCATGTTCCTCTTCCGTTCTTCTTTAATATGTACTCTCTCTGTTCCTAAATACAAGTCTTTGTATAGATTCCACCATGGACTACATATGGAGCAAAATGAGTGAATCTACACTCTAAAATATATCTGGATACATTTGTATGTGATCCATAGTGGAAATCTCTACCAAGACTTATATTTTGGAACGGAGGGAGTATGATAGTAGTACAGTATGTTCCTTGTCCTGAAGATGAGCAGGGACATTTGCAGTGTAGAGGTCTATACGGTCGGTTGTGATGGACACTTTGAGCCTCTTTGATTTGTAGGATCTTGTAAACATAGGAATAGGATTTGTAGTGTCCTGCCCACTTGAATCCTATAAGAATAGCAAGGAAATGCGGGGAGCTGTGTCGCCTTTAAGAGTTACACTGATATTAATAGTACTGCACCTTCACTTGAAGAGAGCTGGAATCCGAAGCCTTTCTAGCCGTACCGACAATACTAGCACATATATTCCAGCAAGTTCCACTTTGCTGATTTTACTCTGATGCTTAAGGTTTTCCTGTTATATCTACACTATGATTTGTGTAGCTGCTTCGTGTCGCACTAGCAGCAGTCCATTCTTGAAGCTAAATACTGCAATGACTTACAAAATTGGCACCAAGGCATTGAGTGTCATTCTGGATGCAATGAAACTCATACGCTCCCCACCTGTTGATTCTTGTTCAGAATATGATCCTAATGACTATTCTAACCTCGAGGAGTCAAAGGCACATGGCCTGTCCTGTTCACCCATCAAGATGCCTATTCTAATTTGGCAATGTTTTATTGATTGCGGGTACCTTGCATATGTTGTGTTGCATTTCTTCTACTTTGTTGCACCGCCATCTGCTTAGTTTACTCATCATATATGTCAAGGTGCCATGTCCATCCATTATCAATACATATTCCATCTGTCATCATACCATGTTTTTCCACTCAAATGTTGTTCTTGTGTATTAGACATCAAAAAGGAAGAGGGTGATTGCCGAACCTGATGGAGCACCAGCAATGTCCTTGAAAAACGTGGTGGTGCCGGAGAAATCAGACAACACTCCACTTATATTGGTTGAAAAACCAGTGACACAAAATGTAGGACCGACTCCAGCAGACTATACCCATACTTCACAGGCCACACCACCAGCCCCACCACACAGGACCTGCACTCCAGCAAAAGGTATACCGATTTCATTTGCCATAGCACCAGCTATACCACAAAAAAATCCCACTCCAGCAAAAAGTACAGCAAGTCCACCGGCCGAAGACCTATCCCAACTGCAGAGACGGCCAATTCCTGCAGATTGGAACCCCATTCCATTTATTCCCATTTTAAAAGACAATGCTTTCAATGTTGTTAGGGACTACGTGCATATATTCCCATCATGGGAAGATTATTGTGAAGACAAACACCATTTTCACATCTTCCTGTCCAACTTACGTGTAAGTGCTATTATTCATCATTATTATTTTCCTGTTTTCCGCCGATTGAACACATCATTGATTTACATTACATTGTTGTAACTAGGCGAGGGTCAATCTGGATAGTCATGATGAGCAAAGCTTGCTTGTGCTTTTCAAGGAAGCATTGCAGCAGTATCGGTGTTACCTGAGGAAATCACACTTTGATGGCAAGTCTATAAACAAATTTTCGGTGAAGTCTCCTGTGCTAAATTTAGAAGACATTGAATGGAAAAACCTTGTTATGCACTGGTCTCGTTCCCAGGATGAGGTACTGTCTATGAAATCACATGACAATTTGAACTTCTACTTTTCCGCATGTGTCTTACGGATCTTTTTTGCAGGAAATCTCCTCGAAGAAGAATTCCGGTTTGACAAGAACGACAGGATATCGCAAATATGCTGCCCACTGCTTTGCTCTTGTTAGCACCTGTTGTCCTGTATCACTATACTTGCATACATACCTGGTTCATTATGTGACAGCAGTATGCATGATAGCTTGCTTATCAATTGTTCGCTCCAAATTATCTGATCTGTATGAATGGTTCCATTAGTGTAGAATATATCCAATGCCAATGTTTTTTTAGCTCTGCATTGTTCTTGTAAGTACATGCTGTCCTTTATTAGTGTACTTATAATGACAGGTAGTTGTTCATGTACCATCACTCTGCAGCTTATTTTCCTTTGCCCTCCATTTTCTACACATCAGATCTATATTTACTCTTACCATAAGGTTGGTACTGAAGAAGTTTAGTTGTGCATTGCTCTTGGTTGTACCTTTTGCCTATATTGCTGCACTTACATTTATAGCTACTTGGTTATGTAGCATCACTCTTCATCTTATCTTAAATATTCTCCATTTTTTCGTATATTATCACATCTATATATACTCTTAATAAAATTAGAATAAAGGCAATGCTTTTGAAGAACATTTTGTGGTAAACTTGTTGAATTGCCCCCCCATCAGCATGGACAAGGCCTTTAGAGAGCATGCCTTCACCAATAATGTAAGTTTGTCCATCTCAAGCCTTCAAACTTTGTTGTATATATTTGGTTAGGCATGACTGCAACAGCTGTTTATTTTTGGTGTTTGCATCAAATTGCTTGTTTAAAGTTTATTATGTAGTTCATAAACAAAAGTTTGTCATTTCTCAATTTAAGTTTTCAGTTGCACAACCAAGTTCCTTCTTCATACCATGTAAATTAAACTATACAGAGCAAGTGATCTTCTTTTGCACTGCATGTATGCTTCTGTTCTTCATCCGTAATCCAGTGGTGTGGTGAACCTACCCACTACAGCACAATGCCATATTCTGCAATGTCTTAACTATGAACAATGTCATATCATTCTAGTATTATTTAAGCCGTCTCTTTATTTGCCAATCTGAAATGGTATAAATTGACGGCACACTAACCATTGATACTTATGAGTTCTTGATCTGTAATCCAGTGGTGTCATGAAGCTGCCAACTCCTTAACAATGTCATTTCCTGCCATGTGTTGACCTGAACAATACCATATTGTGTTAATGAAATTTTAAACTGTGTCACTTTATTCGTCAGTAAGAAATGTGATGAATTGTCAGCACTGATACTTTTATGTGCAAAACCTGTCATCTGTCTGCTTGTTTATCTTTCAGAGTGAGGAAGATATAAGTGTTGAACAAGCGCAGTCTCATCATCTTGCTCAGCTGCTTGCACTGCAGCTCCCCAGCAGGGCTAACCTTTCTTGAACTCTATTGAAGTGCTGTCAGTTTTGTATATTATTTTGTCGGCGTGTTTATTTGCACTGGTGGCGATCTTTGATGACCAGTGTATGTAATCTGCTGTCTGCTTGTGCTTTATTATCATAGTGGCGAAATTTGATGCCCAGTGGATGTAATATGCCGTAATTTCTTTATTGTATAGTCTACGTTTTTTCTTATTCACCATGCTGCAGTTATTTTACTGTATATATATCATGTCTGAACAGTAAACCGGCCAAACCGTAAAATTACGGTACATAATCGGGCCATCATGCAATCACGATGTAGGTTGGGCCTGAAACGTGCCGAACAGCTCACGGGGCGGCGGCGGCCCGAAATGAACCGCAGCCCATGATTGTGCGAATCAAATCACGGGCTTTTAACAGGCCAAAATTGTCTCGGTCCTTCTTTGGCCCAATCAGATATCGGCTGCGAGTAGGCCGGATGCAAACCGGGCCGTAGTTAGGCCCAACTATATGACGGGCTTTTAACAGGCCGAAATTAATATAGGGCTGAAATGTAAAACGGGCCCTTAACAGGCCAAAACTAATATCAGGCCGAATTACTAAGTGGGCCTTTAGCAAGTGGGCCCAAAAGCATAGTGTCCTGTTGACGGGCCGAATCTGATATGGGCCATAATTGAGCCCAAAGCCTCTTAAAGGGCTGGACCTAATCTGGGCTGTAATTTGGCCCAGAATGTGGTAGGCTTTTAATAGGCCGGATATCATATGGGCCACTATTAGGCCCAGAGCATGGCAGGCCATTAATGGACCGGATCATATATGGGCCGGCATTTGGCCCAAAACATGGCAGCCAGTTAATGGGCCGGCCTACTAGGGTCCTCAAAATTTTGTGGGCCTACAGCTGGGCCGGCCCATTAATGTCGGCGAAGTCTCGTGGGCCTTTAGCTGGGCCGGCCCATTATGATCCGCAAGAATCTTGTGGGCCTTTACCTAGGCTGGCCCATTATGGCACACAAAAATCTTGTGGGCCTTTACCTGGGCCTCCCCTTTGTGGCCTGCAAAATCTTGTGGGCCTTTAGCTGGGCCAGCCCATTATGGTCTGCAAAATCTCATGGGCCTTTAGCTGGGCCGGCCCATTATGGTCCGCAAAATCTTGTGGGCCTTTAGTTGGGCCAGCCCATTTAAACTTGATGGGCCGGTCCATGTGTCAACATATCATAGGCGCGTCTCTCCCATTGGATGAGTGACACCTGTGCCAACGCGGACCTGACACGTGTCTCCTCCAGCCAATGATGATTTTACACGTGGAAAATCCCCATTGGTCGCGGCTGTTAACGGGTTATCGGACCCAAAACCCGACCCGATAGCTTAACGGTGTTCCGTTACGGTGGATGCCACGTGTCGGTCACCCTTGACAAAAGCACTTCTGTGACGCGCGATTTATCGTCATGGAAGTGGACACTTCCGTGATGATAATTTTGTTAATGTCATGGAACACTTCTACGACAGCACAGGTATGACTATCTTGATTCTGTCATAAATTTGTCATGGATGTACATGCATTAAAAAAACGCGACCTACTGTGACAAACACGTATCATCACGGAAGTGTATTTTTTTTGTAGTGACCTGAAAGGGATTGACAACCCCTTTAATACGTCCGTTTGTGAGTATTTGTTATTTGTGTGCAAGTGTTGTTTACATAGTGTTTCTTGGTTCTCCTACTAGTTCGATAACCTTGGTCTCATCACTGAGGGAAATTCTACAGTTGTTATGCTGCATCATCCCTTCCTCTTTGGGGAAATACCGACGTAGTTCTAGCAGACATCAAAAGGAATTTCTGGCGCCGTTGCCGGGGAGGATCATCTACATCTACCAGGTTCCTAATCACAAATCTCATCTCCTCACAATTTCAATTATATGCCATTTGCCTCTCGTTTTCCTCTCCCCCACTTCAGAAAAAATTTCCATTTTTATCCACCCTCTTTTTCGTCCTCCATTTTCTTGTCGGATCTATCCGTGTTCTTGCTTTCTAGTCTTAATGGCTACCGTGTCTACTCATCCTTTGTCACCAGATTTTGTAGTTTTATACTTCCAGCAACGATAAGGAAATTTTTTGAAAGATGCTTGGTATAGGCTTATGGAATCCTATCATATTTGCAATTTAAAGGGGGACGCTAAGATCTTGCTTCATAATTTTTACATAGGATTGGCTTTGCATCATAGACAACTCCTAGACTTTGCTGCTAAAGGGAATTTTATTGAGCTTGATGCTAATGCTGCCTATGAAATTTTGGAAGGAATTTTGGGGGTTCCACCTCAAAAGAAGGGGTTCTATTTCACCCCCGAGGGAGTTAAAATGTTGGACACACTTGGTGATTTGCATAAACATATGGTTGAATTGCAAAAATATAACGAACCCCTCAAACATCTCAATAGTAGTATCAATCGCATGAATACCCTGATTACTCTCTGCAATAAGCGATTGGATATTTTAGATCTAAATATGGTCTCTTTTCCTGAGAATTTAGGGAAGTGCAAAGAGCCTCCCGGATTTGAGAAAACCCTTACAAAAGTTGCCAAAACTACAGATGACCAAACTTAGATCTTTTCTTTATGCCTAGCTAGGGGCGTGAAACATTAGCGCTTGTTGGGAGCCAACCCAATGAATAAAATTTATTTTTGCTTTTTGCTTTCTATTATTGAGTGTTAGCACAATTATGCTACTGTTATGATTGTGTTTTGTGCGTTTTAATTAGTGCTTGTGCCAAGTAGAGCCTTTAGGACCTTCTTGGGTGATAGTTGTTTGATCTTGCTGAAAAACAGAAACTTTCACCCTCACGAAAACAATTCTCATTTCTAACCAGAGAGCGATAAAATACCAACTATTTTTGCAGAAGATTAATATCCAAATTTCTCAGGTCGTCCTAATTTTTCAGAGTTTTTGGAGTTACATAAGTATTGAAAATATGTAGATTGCTACAGACCATTCTGTTTTTGACGGATTCTATTTTCTTTGCGTTGTATGCTTGTTTTGATGATCCTATGGTTTTGTTTGATGAGTTTTTTCCATAGAAAAGTTGCAATACAGTAGATATAATGCAAGAATAAAATATGAATTGGTTTGCAACAACACTTATAGTAGTGATTTGTTTCATACTAACGGATCTCACGAAGGTTTTGTTGAGTTTTGTGCGATTGCAGTTTTCAAGTTTTGGGTTATCTTACGATGGATGAAGGAATAAGGAGTAAGAAGAGCCTAAGCTTGGGGACGCCCATGGCAGCCCAAGCTATTATCCAAAGAGAAGCAAGCAACTAACCTTGGGGATGCCCCGAGTGGCATCCCCTCTTTCTTCTAATGACCATCGGTATTTTACTTGAAGCTATATTTTTATTCGTCACATACTATCTGTTTTGCTTGGAGCGTCTCGTATGATATGAGTCTTCGCTTGTTTTGCTTTGTGTTTTTAGTCTTGATCCCTTGATGTACACACCTATTTGAGAGAGCCAAAATTATGTCATGACTTGTTAGAATTGCTCTCTATGCTTCACTTAAATTTTTATGAGCTATGGATTTGCTCTAGTGCTTCACTTATATCTTTTTGAGCATGGTGTGCTTTGGTATTTTTTTTAGAAATTATCTCTTGCTTCACTTAAAATAATTTGAGAGAAAGAAATATTATGCTCATGATCTTCACTTATATTTGTTTGAGCTTATCAAAAGAAACACATGAAAATTAGTCCCAAAGTGATAGATATCGAAGAAGGATATAATAAAAACTTTCATGAAGATCATTGGACAAATAAACTTGATTCCTTGTGATAGTTTTGAGATATGATGATATGATATGTGAGTCATGTTGATGAGTAATTATGCTTTAGTAAGAATATTGATGTTAAGGTTTGTGATTCCCTATGCAACCACGAAAGTCAATAGTCATGCAACGAAATTACATCCTACTTGTGGTGCATTATTCAATGTTAATTATTCTTAATGCTCGCTTATGAGATTATTTGTTTCTTGGTTGGTTGCTTCTCAATCTTTTGCTAGCCTTCATTTTGCACTAACTATGATCACTACTTGTGCATCCAAAATCCTTTAAACCAGTTTTGCCACATGAGTGCACTATATCTACCTATATGCGGTATTCTTTTGCCGTTCTAAGCAAATTTGTATGTGCCATCTCTAATATTCAAACTAAATTTCTTTTTTGTGTGCTCGTACCGCTCGCGCGGCGGTGAGGGGTGGCTAATATTTTCCTTGCTAGATGTGTTATTCTCACGATGAGTGTTTATTCACTTATCATTGCACGAGAGTAAGGCAAATATTTTAGGGATGACCAGTCCCGAAATGAAAAATGAATTTACTTTATGTTTTCAAATAATAAATTCCTTGGAAAGTGTTGGTATGGAACACATTTTGAAAGTGTTGGGAACTCTAAGTCGTTTTTCTTGGTGGGAAAAGTATGCCTCTCAAAATGTTTTTATCTCTCAATTTTCACTTTGAGCTCTGGCACCTCTACAAATCACTACTTTCCTCTACGAAGGGCCTTTCTTTTACTTTATGCAATTTTAATTTTGAGTCTCCATCTTCACTTATAAAGCACCAACTAGGGAGCACTATGATCATACTTGAGCATTGGGTGTAGTTAATATGCGAGTGTGTTTCATGAATGGATCAATGATTGAGCATGATGGGTTAGGGATAACTTATTTTAGCGTTGATATTTTGAAAGACATGGTTGCTTGTTGATATGCTTGAGTATTTAAGTGTCATGTCAAAACTAGACTATTGCTTTGAATCATATAGAAATCCAAATGTCCATGCTATAAAGAAAATAAAATGAGATGACATGTTAGGTAGCATTCCACATCAAAAAATCTATTTTTATCATTTACCTACTCGAGGACGAGCAGGAATTAAACTTGGGGATGCTGATACGTCTCCAACGTATCTATAATTTTTTATTGTTCCATGTTGTTATATTATCATTCTTAGATGTTTTATAATCATTTTATAGTCATTTTATATCATTTTTTGGTACTAACCTATTGACATAGTGCCAAGTGCTAGTTGCCCTTTTTGCATGTTTTTTACATCGCAAGCAATCAATATCAAACGGAGTCCAAACGCAACGAAACTTTTTGTGGATTTTTTGGGATCACAAGACATGCAATGGGCCGGAGAAGCACCTAGCGGGTGCTTCGAGGGGAGCACAACCCACCAGGGCACGCCTGGAGGCCCAGGCGCACCCTGGTGGGTTGTGCCCACCTCGGGTGCCCCTCGGACCGCCTCTTTGCTCTATAAATACCCAATATTCCAGAAACCCTAGGGGAGTCAACGAAAATCAATTCCAGCCGCTGAAGAGTCCAGAACCATCAGATCCAGTCTAGACACGATCATGGAGGGGTTCACCACTTCCATTGGTGCCACTCCGATGATGCGTGAGTAGTTCTTTGTAGACCTTCGGGTCCATAGTGAGTAGCTATATGGCTTCCTCTCTCTCATTTCATTCTCAATACAATGGTCTCTTGGAGATCCATATGATGTAACTCTTTTTGCGGTGTGTTTGTTGGGATTTAATGAACTTTGAGTTTATGATCAGATCTATCTCTTTTTATGCATGAAAGTTATTTGAGTTTCTTTGATCTCTTATATGCATGATTGCTTATAGCCTCATATTTCTTCTCCGATATTTCAGTTTTGTTTGGCCAACTTGATCTATTTATCTTGCAATGGGAAGAGGTGATGTGTAGTGGGTTCGATCTTACGCTGCTTGATCCCAGTGACAGAAGGGGAACCGACACGTATGTATCGTTGCTACTAAGGATAAAACGATGGGGTATATTTCTACATAAATAAATCTTGTCTACATCATGTCATCATTCTTATTGCATTTCTACGTTTCTCCATTAACTTAATACAATAGATGCATGCTGGATAGCGGTCGATGTGTGGAGTAATAGTAGTAGATGCAGGCAGGAGTCGGTCTACTAATATTGGACATGATGCCTATATAATTATCATTGCCTGGATATCGTCATGATTATTTGAAGTTCTATCAATTGCCCAATAGTAATTTGTTTACCCACTGTTTGCTATTTTTCTCGAGAGAAGCCACTAGTGAAACCTACGGCCCCGGGGTCTCTTTCTCATATTATTTCCTTTTATTTTCAGATCTATTAAACCCAAAAATACAAAAATACCTTGCTTCAATTTATTTTATTTTGCGTTCAATCTATCAATATTTACAACTCTCTCACGTCCGTTTGCCAATTTCTGGTGCTGATACCTGAAAGGGATTGACAATCCCTTTAATACGTAGGGTTGCGAGTATTTGTTATTTGTGTGCAGGTGTTGTTTACGTAGTGTTGCTTGGTTCTCCTACTGGTTTGATAACCTTGGTCTCATTACTGAGGGAAATACCTACCGTTGTCGTGCTGCATCATCCCTTCCTCTTTGGGTAAATACTGACGTAGTTCTAGCAGATATCAGCCACCACCACCTCCTCATCCTCTTCCACCTGAGCATCAGGCTGATCAAGATGGTGATCCACTGCTTCCACATAGTCTGTAACATTGACGTTCGCAGCTTCACCATGATGAACCCACCTAGTATATGTGACTGGCATCCCATACAAGTGTAGAAGATTTTGCACAGTTGACTAGGGTCTTGTAAATGAATTCATACAACTGCTACACGGGCAGAGCACATCTAATTCTGGACCACCGTACTCACCTCTGATAAAGTTCATGAAGTTTTCAACTCCCTCGACATATGCAGCGGAGAATCTTCAAGCAGAAGTTATCCAAGTCATGTCCATCTGTTAGACATACAAATTAGTTCTTCTACTAGATATTATAGGAATAACATCTATGCTTTTTTATGAAGTCTAGAAAAAATACCTAGGCTGATGTATAAAGCTATTGCAAGATATTTGGACAAGAAGATCTAAGTAACGAAATATACGTAAAGCTAATTCAAAAAACATATTTGAGTGCTAAATTATCGCAGGTTGTTTCGGCAGACAATGTGGCCGAGCACACAGCCATCGAAATTGAAGGCCATCTCAGCAACAAAGATCGAGTATAAAACAGTGCAGAGCTATTTCACCTAATAGATTGGCTACTAGACCATGGCAATCAACGTCACAATAAATATATGGCAGGATATTTTAGCAACTAATCGATATCGGCATGCCATCTCAGCTAAGCAGATTGAGTGTACAACAGGGCAAGGAAGCTTCTTAAGCAGAGCATATTGCTTGTAAACTACTTCGGCAAACAATGAGATTAACAGCGTCTATCAGCTAACATTCAGCGCTACACCGGCATGCACGGGGCCTCAGTCTAGAATACGCGTACCGTGGGAGAAGCTGGCCGCCGTGCGTCTCCACACAAACGTTGCCAGCGGTGCGGCGCTGAGTGCCATGCGTATCCATGAGAACGTCGCCAGTGGTGGCGGCGCAGCTAGAGGACGGTAGTCTATGAGAGTGTACTGTGGGAGCGAGAGGATTGCCGTCCATCCCTCGATGAATTGCGGCGCCAACGTATTGGCGTGGTGGGGAGGGCGCCTTTGGTGGAGCGAATGGAGTGGAGGGGGCCGAGGAGAGGAGGGTTTGGGGAATATTATTGGCTAGTTTGCCAAGGGAAGTGGAATTTGGGTTTTGGGGGAAAAATTTGGGGGGGGGGATTTCGCGCGATGGGCGGGTGGAGTTTGGCGCATGGTCGGTTTGTCCAAGTGCAGTCCCACATGTCAGTGAAGAGGCAAGCCGAAGCGCGTTCCGTTTGCGTGAGCCGTGTGCAGGACCGACCGTGTGTGGGGTGCAATGCGACCGCGACAGGTATGTTGTGAGTGTAACCCCTTTTTCCTTTTAAACTTGGTGCTTCACCCCCTCAAAAAAAACTTGGTGCTTCATGCGATCCTTCGATACAACTACTAGCAATCCGGTAATCCCAACTAAAACGGCACGGTAGGGTCTTTTCCTGCATGATATGCTGGGAGGTTGGCTTAGTTGGGTTTTTTACGACGAGTAATGCTACACGTACGTAAATCCAGTTACGTAATTGACGTAATGTGAAACGTGTGAGCTGTTGATTGTAGATTGGGGGGAGGGAGGGCCCCACCACCATGAAAATTAGGGGGAGAGAGAGGCCATTTACGTTAACCCTTTCGTAGGTTCCCGTAGATGTAGAAAGATGTGAAATGCATGAATGTGTAGTGGACATACTATTGGACTGCCTAAGATAAATTGTGTATGTAGACCCTATGTGTTTATTTACTTCGCATATGTTAGCTTTGTCTCCGGTCAAACCTTCTAAGTTTATACACACAAAAACGAATCATCATTCCATATACTTATTTTCATACTCCTACATTATATCTTACTATTATTGTGAAAGTTCATAAACACCGAATGAGATTAATGCAAACACGGCCGATTTTCATTACATTTCAAACTTTTATAGGACAGAAAAACAAAAGAAACCTGACCCTAAACCTATTCTACGACAACAACCGACATCCTCCATCTGCGATCTCCATGTATGGGGGCGGGGTTCAAGACCCGTGAAGTGAAGGTGCGGTCTCTGGTGAGGAAGAGTAGAACACAGGAGATGGACCAGCCAGTTGGCACACCATGCCATGTTGCCTCCTATGCCCTACTCATCCTCGGAGGAGTCCTCGACCTCGGCGGTGCCAGTGGATGCGAGGTCGATGATGATGGACATGGACAGTCCGTCGCTTCACCTGCCACATGCGCCACCGAATGTTGGACGGGGGCAAGTAAGACGCGTGCCTAACAGTGCTCCCATTGTCGGCCGCTAGCATGTCCACTGCTTGTGCGGTCGCGTACGCGTCCGGCTACGCCGCTATTGTGTTGTGAGTGGCGACTTGAGCGAGGGCGGCGAGCTCGAGCTTAATCCCCAAAGAAAAGCTCTCCCGCAGAGCGTTCGCGCTCGCGCTCATGGCGGATGTGGTGCCAGGTAGCAGGACGATGCGCTATGGTGTGGAGTTTAGCTGGGCATTGCCACTTTAAGTAGCGCATTTCGATGAGGCCAAGCATCTAGGTGCGTCATTAAGTTGCCGGAGTTGGTTCCTCGGGCACCGTGCCTCTTAATGACGACATATGGATGGATGTCATGAATGCGGGCAGCTGGCGCCAGCTGGGAACGCACCTCATGATGGCATGACGGACGAGGGTTTTTGGTGTGCCAGGGTAGTCAGCTGCTGTCATGGCAACGTTGGAGATGCCCTTTGCTCACATGCAATCCCCACGTGTCATTGAAAAATAAATACGACCCGGTATGGTCTCTGGTCCTGGGGATGCAGTTGGCCGCGCTACAACACTCCGCGGACGCGTCACGACGCACGTGCACTTTGGCACCCCGTGCATCCTCGACGAGCCGGGTGTTGATCTGCTGGTCGTGCCACAACGCTAACGCCACCCTCGGCACACTGAAGCCGACCGTGTCCAGCGATGATGAGCATGTCGCTCACCGTGGTCGCCGTGTCCAGAGGCGATGCGGGAGCTGCGCCAAGTTGCTGGGCCCCACGACCCACATGAACGATTGCGGGTGGCGAGGAGGTCGTGGGCCAGCTTCTCCATTGGACTAGTCTGCGCCATGTCGTCCCAACAGGTATGTCCCACATGTCGGTTTCCCTGTTTTCCCGGCCAAATTCGAGCGTCAGTGCTCCGAGTTGTGCATTAGGCACAAAACAGGTGGTTTTTGTGCCCTGGTTCAAATGTGGGACAGTACCAAGTTGTTAACCTAGCCCCAAGTGTGGTGGTTTTGGGTATGGTAGCACCCTTTTCCTTTTCAACTACTGAAGCGTAACACTTGATTAAGTAGCCATATGGTGTGCTAATGTAGGTGTCCGACTGTTTGAAGGAATAATTGAGGTGTGCTTGGTCCGTGCCCGCATTTAGGGGTCCAACTTACCATGTTCCAGCAGTAGTAACTATACTAGTCCCTACGTACTCCCTTTGTTTTTATTTACTCCGCATTTTAGCTTTGCTCAAAGTCAAACTTTGTAAACTTTGACAAAGTTTATAGACAGAAATAATAACATATACAATAACAAATCAATACCATTAGATTTATTATTGAATGTAATTTCACATCATTTAGATTTGCTATTGTAAATGTTCATATTTTTTCTATAAATTTGGTCAAATTTTTATGAAGTTTGACTTCAGTCAAACCTAATGCAGAGTAGATAAAAACAGAGGGAGTATCTTACTCTGTGACCAAGACGGAAGGGAAAATGAGACAACTTATTGTTTATTTGAGCCGTTCAAGTATAATCATGTGGCGTTGCTTATTTCTCATTCCTCTCCAACCTTCTTCTCCATCGATCATGCTACCCTCCGGTCGAGTCCATCCCCCCGCATGCCTCATTTGAACATTCCGCAGAGTATCATTCGCATGTGGGCCTAGACCATGCTTGTACTCCCTCCGTTCCTAAATATTTGTCTTTCTAGAGATTTCAACAAGTGGCTACATTCAGAGAAAAATGAGTGAATCTACACTCTAAAATATGTCTATATACATCCATATGTGGTAGTCCATTTGAAATCTCTAAAAAGACAAATATTTAGGAATGGAGAGAATATTTCCAATGTTGTAATTTGTCCGACATCCATACACACAAACGGTTCATTTAAAATTTCACTTTGCCTCCACTACGTGTCGCTTCCCATCTTAGTTTTGACCTCCCATTCGGTTCATGCCCTGACACATCTTGACAAGATCGATTGATG
Source organism: Triticum aestivum (assembly GCF_018294505.1). Taxonomy (NCBI): domain Eukaryota; kingdom Viridiplantae; phylum Streptophyta; class Magnoliopsida; order Poales; family Poaceae; genus Triticum; species Triticum aestivum. Next base: position 214,035,803 of record NC_057800.1, read on the forward strand.
TTGAGAGATCAATTGCGTGTAGTGCAAGGAGATAAAGGTTTGGTCTGTTTCTATGATAGAAATGACCCGTAGGGGTGGGATCGGAGGGACTATATTGTACATTCAATAGCGAAACGAATGTACTGTACCCACCCTAGTCCCCTTTCAATCAATCTTCGAACCCCAAGATGAAACCAAGAGAGAACGAGTGGGTGCGTGTGTGATACCTAAGGCGGATTCAAAATTTTGAACCGGTGATCATAGCATCAGCAAATCATATATAAAGGATATTCAATGTTTGTTTTGCTTTTGAACGTACAATATACTCCCTCCGATCTTTTCTAGTTTACATATAAGTTTTATGTGTAGTCAAAGTATCTCTACTTTGATCAAACTTACAGAAAAAAGTATCAACATTCAACAACGCCCAATCAATATTGTTAGATTCGTACGTACTCCTAGATTCGTATTCAAACAGAGATGGTTTCCAATTTGTTTTCAAACATGTTAATGTGCTTGTTCTCGAGCATGCTCTTCCTACTAGGATTTTGCCACGTATAGCCAGTCCAATAGCAACTTTTTTGAGCTCCCTGTCCAATAGTACTAGTGGAGTACTGACAACATCTGTAGTAGAGTATGCAGTGCTCATAGTAGGAGTAGTAGTGGAACTGGATCCTCTGACGTAGGTATCCCTGCCTTACCTTGCCTTTCGGTCACTGGCTGGCTGGCCCCATGCTTCCTAGGCCCCTCATGTCAGTTACTCAATGGGTTCAGACACGTCAGGGGATCCTCATCCGTAGTATACTCCCTCTGTTTTTATTTACTCCGCATAAAACGGAGGGAGTAGTATTATAAATGACGCGGGCGGGGAGGGGGGGGACGTTGGTTTGCTCTGAACTGTGGTCCCACAAGCGAGCGAAAATGAAATACGAAGTGTGTTCCATTCGGTGAGCAACATGGAGGGTCCAGCTTGCTGGGGTGCAACACGAACACGACAAGAACGATGTACAGTCCAAACCGATTGACCCATCATCACCGGAACCACTATTCACACCAAAACCTTTGCTGCTCGGCCTACGCCAGCCATTGCCCCAAAGCCACACCTCCTCTCTAGCCCACCCCCACCTTTCGATCCCCTAGCCTGCATCGAGCGTCACCTAGTTCGCTGGAAAGCCATGGTGCGCCGCAAGATCACGAACTACAAGATGCTGACACCGGAGCGCCATGTAGAAATCGCGGCGGCGGTCGTCACCAAAAACCTCTGTTCCCAAGCTCACTTTGCCGCGGGCCAATCCCCGAGTTCTCTGGAGCCAAGCTCCGAGGATGAGGAAGCCGATCCAATGTTCATGGTGGCGGTCGCGCTGTAGAAGGCCCCCGATGCGTATGACACGATGGACGTCAACTTCGTGCCGGCGTCCGGGTTCCCGATGGTGCAGGCGAACTAGCAGTTCAACCCTAGCGCTACTAAAGGAGGTCCGGGAGGCGGAGGCTCAACTCGACGTGGAGCGCACGCATGCCGCTGCCATCGAGGCTCTCCGGCAGGTGGAACCGGATGTCATGGATCTGAATAGGGCGGTCGAGGCTCAACTTGACGTGGAGCGTGCGGATGCCGCTGCTATCGAGGCCCTCCTGTAGGCGGAACCGGACGTCCTGGACTTGAACCGGGGGGTGGAGGCTCAACTCGACACGGAGCGCACGGATGCCGCTGCCATCGAGGCCCTCCTGCAAGAGGAACCGGATGTCCTGGACTTGAACCGGGCGGCAAAGGCTCAACTCGACGCGGAGTGCGTGGATGCCGCTGCCAACGAGGCCCTCCTGCAGGTGGAATCGGACGTCCTGGACTTGAATCGGGTGGTGCTCTCGTCCGTGCAGAGCGCCCGCACGCTCCGCGTGAATGAGTATCTGGAGGCCGAGGACAACCACATGTCGGCAACTATGGCTGGTTTGCGCCGGTAGCAAAAGACAACGAGTCTGTCTCGTTACGCAAGCAATGATAGTGTTTCTTTATGTTGTTCTTTTTAGGGATCTTTTGCTTTGTAAAACATATATTTATACAAGTCGGCTGACTTTCATCATTTGGGTCAGTCAACCATTTCAGGTGGTTGGATGAATATCCTATGTCTCCTAACCCTTCTTCCTCACCTCTTCTTCTTCCCCAATAGACCATCGCACGGGCCATACGGATCCTCCCCAACATGTGGTTGGATAAACATATTGTTTGAACGAAAATTATGTGTCAGCGATAAAATGGCCACGTGTCAGTGAGGGTGCGTTCCCTTGGTTGGGTTTGTGGCGTGCAGGAGCAACCATGTGAGAGTCTAGTGCGACCGCGGCATGCAGGATCGACTATGTGAGGGTGTGGTGGGACCATGACAGCCGTGTGCAAGTGTACCTCCTTTTCATTTTGAAAACTTTAGGCAAGCTTGGCAAAAATGTGTGGCGAAGTATGGCAATGCAAGGCCTAGACCCAAACAGGATACAAGTACGTACGTAGGAGTACTACTTGTGTTAAAAAGAAAGACGGGCTTTTCCTTCACGGGATTAATCGATACAAATCCTCGTTTGACGTGTCAATTAATGCATATTTTTTCTCCAACGCCCAAAGAGCTAACCATCTCACGCCTCATCGCTTGATTAATGCAGTGCCATGCAAACCAACCTTCTCACTTCCGCATGCATGCAAGGGTATATTAATGTCCTTGGTTGCTAGTATGAGGAACACCCCATCAATTTTGCCCCGATTAGTGTTAGTGGCCTTCTACAAATTGTACTGTAATTTTGATATACTGGCCTTGTGTACAAAAAATGGAGGTAGTAACTATTTGACTTCCTTCCCCATTGCGGTGATGTCGACGATATCTCGAATGTTGTGGTTTGGCAAAGTGCGTTCAACAGAGAACACCATTGAGGGAGACCACGGTAAGTCGTTGGCAAGTTCCGCCTGCATGCCAAGACAACCGCCTTGTTTGCATCCAGGAAGTTCATTGAACCAAAGGACACGTAAATGTACTAGTACTACACAATAGCGTCGCCCGTCCAGCTTAGTGCGGTGAGCTGGTTTCTCCAAGAAGACGGTGGAGAGGCAGAGTCTGCGAAGAGTGAAATGATGGTTGCTTCATCCGTGCTTTGTGATTTGATGCCTCACTGCTTTGTGATTTGTGATAGAAGTGACAGGGGAGTAGACTCTGTGCTCTATACTGTACATGTGTCCAAGCATGGGAGAAAGAGGAGAGACATTGCATTTTTCTGTTCCTTCAATCAATCAATTAGGGAGCTCCGGTTCCATCTTTTTGGCTTTGGCAGCACCGTCCACAATGGTTCCCATCGATGCCAAAAGCTATTTTCACATTTGGCTACACATTGTGGATACCCTTAACCGTACCACTTGGTTTTGCTCCTGTGTGCTATCTATACAAATCTCAGTTATATTGATCTAAAAATTATAGTATGAAGATTAGTAAAAAGGAGGTCATTTTGCGGCACGGATGGCGGGGTAGGTTTCTTATTTTTAGAGGACGTTGGCTTGGCGGTTTGCTAACATGTGGTCCCATGTGTCACTTCTTTACCAAGCCGATCTGCATCACACATGAGGCAGAACAACCACAGAAGCAACACATGGTTAACGTGAATAAGATGAGGGAGAAGCGGATTCAGCAACGAGTGAAATGATGGTTGTTTCGTCCCTCCCAACTTCTTTTTCTAGCATTATTTCGCCCCTCCAACTTAACTGCGGGAAAGGTGCAGCTTTGTGATTTGATGCCTCATTGCTCATTACTACGCCGACGCCATGACTGGGTGCTTCACCCGTGCTGCTCTACACTGTATTTCGGTATGGAACGAGGACCCGGTTGCTTGATGTCCCACATGTCCGTGAAAGGGACTAGAACATTTATGAAAGCAATCGCTCCACTCTTACGACGTAGGAGTACATGACAGGGTGGTCCAATGAACTGTTAGTTGTCACTGGTGCGCGTCGGTGCTAGATGAACGGTTTTTAACCCCTTTCCGCGATGGCATTTGGGACCGTCGCCAAGTGAGTGTGGGCGATAGGGTGTCCTTCCACACGACCCAGAAACCATCGGGGATATGGAGCAGTGACCCACAAGCCTTCCAAAATGTAATTATGTGCGATGCAGCACACACTAAATTCTTTCGCACGTGTGGTATCGGTGACTAAATGTTTCAATGACGATGTGAACCATACGGTCTGTCGTAATGAACCGTTTGGGAAATAGTATGTAAGGCACACGGACTAACATATGAACTGTGTGTGATTTCTGCCCCATCGCACACGAGTTTTCTGCGTAACCCGTCTCCCATGCAAGACTCCATCGCACACGTTTCCCAACAATTACCGTTTGCGACAATGTTCTATCACAAACGGTTCAGGAGCCCCTTCGCACACATACAAGTGTTGCAGACCGTTTGTGATTTGTTGGGTATCACCGACGGTTACCGCAAGAGTGACATGTGCTTTTCGTTTGGGATCCCACACGTTTCCTGAAAAAATTACGACTGGGATTGCATTTTACATTGAGCACGGTTTACTCCGAGTTCTTGTGTGCGATAACGCGATATCACAAACAGTTCCGGAGACCCTACGCACACGTAGTAGTGTTGCAAATCGTTTGTGATCTCCTGTGTATCACCGATGGTTCCACTATGATTGACGTATGCTTTCCTATGTGGATCGCACATACTCATTTAGTTGAACCGTGTGCGGAGCAATTGCCAGGTTAAAACAAAAATATCCCATTTTGAGTTGGCATGCAAAAAGCAAATTCGCCACAATATTCAATTGAACAAAGAAATAAAAATAACGCATTTTGAATTGGCACGCAAAAAGCAAATTCGCCACAATATTCAATTGAACAAATAAACAAAAATATCCCATTTTGAATCGGCACGCAAAAAGAAAATTCACCACAATATTCAATTGAACAAATAGTGTCCACAGGAAGAACATTCATCAGATTTCGCAACAATTGCAATTGAACATATGATAGCTAAATTCCAATGATATGTCCACACATATATGCATTACATAATTAATCATAGTGTACGAAATACGAAGACCTCATCAGATGGAAAGCAATGGATCCATGTGTATATGTTTAGCTGCTAACTCTTTCTCGATGTTTCAGGAGAAGGCATGCTGAAATCTTCATTATCACCAGTGAGATTCATGTAGTGATCCAGGAAGAAGTCGCTGATAAATCTCTGAACCATCGGCAATTCACTAGCCGGGAGCGGTTCAGGGGTCCTTGGTTTTTAGACGAGCTGCAGTATTTCTAAGATCAGAATGTGCCATATGAGTGGAGTAGAAGATATTAATTAAGATAGACTTACTAGTACTAATTCGCGAGGATCGTCACAACTATCAGCAGATTTGCAGATGGAGATCATGTGTCTGCAAACATAGTATCCACAAAGGTTGGTCTCTGCTTCTTGCCGAGGACACTGAAATTTTTTGTACAGAAATAGTCATGTATTTGTCCTGTTAGGAACAACCTAACCGATGTTAGATGTATTTTTTTTCTTTAGACAAAAAAGAAAGAGGTTTATTTAGAAACTTCAACATTTGAATAGCGTAAGGAAAGGTATTTGCAGACTGTTGGATAAATTTCCAAAAATAACGAATTTTGGTGTGTTACCAGAGAAAGGATATCGTGCTGCAGAGGTAGTTCCCTCTTGAACAGGTTCCCTGGTTTAGTTTTCTACAATGCGGGCATACTGCAAATGATGATGAATTTTTACAACATTAATTATTGAACCATATATGAATGCAAATTAATTTCAACATCATGGAATTCAATAGCTATCCATGAATTGTTGAAGATGCGTCAGATCCTGAGCGTTTGTTGATTCTCTGAGAGAATCGATGTAGTAAACTGTGTTCTTGTTTGGAACAATGAATACCAATATCCAGTGATTGCTACATATTAAGAAAGCCATGAACTTACGAATTATGTCCAAATCTGAAAGACAATAAGTGTATGCATGGTTTTTTACTTGACTTGCCGTTCATGATATGGCCAGAGAAATGATTCTGCATGGGATGTGTTTTCGAAGAGACGGACGACCGTGTTAATGACCCAGTTCCATAGGTCCTTACCATGTATTGTTGTGCCATTTGCTTATTCGGGATCTATGAAATACACACTCTCCCTTTTTCTTTTATGTGTGTTCAATCCCCTGAGAGGAATAAAATGCAGTTAGATGTTTATCATTTACAGCCTTGTATGGAGAAGTTGATCCGAGTTTGTTAAGTACTTATAAAATCAGGCATCTAACAAGAGTGGCATCGAGCACGTTGAAGTTGAAGAAGAGACGTAAGCCCTTGAAACTCACACCGATGGAACCAGCATCGTGTCGAAAATGATCTCTGTTGTAGTGGACTAGCAAACCATGATGACCTGCTGACATTAGATCCATGCAATATTCATGTAACTCGCGGCAACTTTAGCTGCACTCATCAAAGTATTCACCAACAATAAATGGCTGGCCATGGACATAATAGCGTGCTTGAAGTAAGTCCGCTTTACTTTTACCAAGCAATAAGCGTACTTCTTCATCATCCATGGCGTCAGAAATAATATTACACCCTGATCCGAACAAGCTGTTGTTAATTTGGTTCTGGGCGATGAGCGCTTTAAGTAAGAGGCAATCATTCTCTTTCCTCTTCACTTTCCCACCGCACTTCCTCGGGGGTGTAGCCTTTTGGCCACTTCCTTCTTGGTACTTGAAGCATTTCTGGCAGAACATCTTGTTGCCTGCAAGGTAGACTTCCAAGCAGACAGTGAAGCTTGGACGGACTGCTTAGCAGACGGTTTATATATGTCGGACCGCTGAGCTGGCGGTGCTGCTGTGACGGACTGTTGGGCTGTAGGAGCAGAGGCATCAGACTGCTGAACATGCGGTGAAGCTATGTCGGGTTTCTGCGCAGGTGGTGCCAACTTGTCGGTGTGCTGAGGAGGCCGTGCCAATGAGTTGGTTTGTTGAGTAGGAAGTGCTGATGCATTGTATGCTGATCACGGGACTGCGGACCGACAGACTAATGAGCTATCGGTTCTGGACCTATAGACTGCTTAGTAGGTAGTTCTAAAGCATCAGACTGCTTACAGTTCGTTCCACCAGGTTGGTCTGCTAAGCATGTGCTGCAGCTGGGTCTCCCCCCTGCTGCTTCAGCGGCCGGCATCTGAACCGGTGGTGTGTGTTCAGTAGTTGTAGGCCTTGCCACTGGCCACTTTGAGGTGGAGGATGACATGGCCTATACGCCAAAAAGTCAGGCCAGCTGATCACAGGTTGATGCATCAACCCGCGAGAGCTGCTGTGGCAAGGAGAGAGCGTCACCAGTTGAGGGACGACAGTGGTTGCTCTTGGCGGGGCTTCAGGGATCTCATCGATGAACTCTATTTCCTTTCGTGGCCACTGGATCTGATGTAACATTGTTTCTCCCAAGGTCCTTTGCTCATCGAAGTCTCCTAGGACATTCTTCAGGGAAAATTCATTGCATCCAGGCTTTACTTCACTCACGTAGCACTTCACACAACCCGACTTCAATGGCACATTGTCCAACAAGAGGCCATCTTCCAAGAAGGGTGGGCAAACCCAGGCTGTTGCACATTTTAATGTACCTTCATAATGTGTAAGCACACCCTTCAATCTGTCTTTCATTCTAGATAGATCAGATATAGCATCATCACAAGCAGCTGCAGTCTCAGTGTCGTTGTGGTCACCTGATGCACAGCTACTCTTGTGCAGTGTTGTCGCGCAATAACAAGCATCCTCCATGCTCGTCTCCCCTCCCATCTGCTGGCTATCTGTCAGTGTTAGAGTCTTCTACATCATCATTGACTCCTCAATATCCTTTCAAACAGTCGGATAAATCTCCTTCCTCAACCTTTCATACAATGCATTCTACTTCATTTCACTCCTTGCTTTTTTCATGTTGAGCCTCTCTTCCTTGCTGAGCATGAAAGCCCTCTTGTGCGGGACATTAACACCTATACCCATGCACGGCCAGGGGGCTCTTTTGTTTCCAGAGCAATAGACAGAATGTCACATGGCCCTGAGTTCCTATAGAACCTTCCAAGGATCTTGGAAGCCTCTAACATCACTTGATACAGTTCGGCATCATGTGAGTTTTAAAAGTAATAAGTTCCCTCATCACGCCTCTTTGCACGTGCCCGCAAGTAGTCTCTGGCGCATTCGCCCCTGATTTCACTAAAGGCCGGATTCCTATGCGCCGCTACTGCTTCTTTGTCCTCATGTTCCCATATCAGTTTCATGCTGTAGTATCCTGCCACACCCATATGGTGGGGGTGTATGTTCTTCTTCTAAAGTTCCAATTTCTTGAAACTCTTCTTAGCAAACTCTTTAGTTTCCCCGACTCTTTTGAATTCTGCTCAGTCTGCCTTTGTAATTTGGGGGTATGTGGGGATTGGGTCTTGCCTTCAATCAAGTACTTCTTGTAGAGCACGTGCTTCTACTTTCTCCAAGCATCCCTAGCCTTCTTCAGTGCAGCGTGTTCCACCTACATTCTCCACTGCTCTGGAACATTGAAGTGATCCATGATCTCCCGGACTATCCTTCACCGTGTTTCTATGTCAGCCTTCCGAAACCCTAGCAGATTAATGTTGAGCCTTGCCCTGCCAACAAATCCACACACACTCCTGAACCTCGTGCATGCTTTATCTGGTTTAGTCGGAGCCCAAGACTTTAAATCAATCTCAGTTACTTCATATACACCTTTAGTCTAGTGTGTGGGCTTCCTTGGAGCGTTCCGCCGTGTCCTGACTGAAAGGGTAATAGCTGCAGCTCTATCCCATTCAAGATTACTTGATCCCTCACAACCTGCTGAAGACCTAGGGTTGTCCGAATCAGATGAAGATACATCGCCTAAAGCATGAGTGTTGTCGCTGCTACTCGGCATCTACAGAGAACACATGTGAAACTCAGGAAAGGAGGATAAGCATAAAACTAACAACTTGGTATCAAGCTTTCTAAACATGGCATGCAATAATTCAGAAAATGTACGACTAATTTGTTAAGTTTGTGTGACTCGGGCGCCCGCGATCTGTAAATAGGCAGTAACTTATTGGAACAAATACAACTTATATGTAGTAAGGAAGGTAGATAATGAACATATATACGCTATCCGTTATTTTATAGCCAATTTTGGAACATATGGAACGAAATTGGAAGAGGGATTGCGAGGAAATATGCCTCACTGCGATGGAGAGCAGTAACTAACAGGCTTCTTAATGCAAACCCGGTCGAACCACAGGAGAGGCGAGGGTTACTGCATCGATATGCTCGAGGGTGGCTGGCGAGCAAACGAAGTCGGAGAGGCGCGGGCTGCCGCATGTTGGGAACAACAGTGGAGATAGGCTTGACGCCGAAGAGCGGGACATGGCCGGGGTGAGCACGGCGGCACCGGAGAGGGTTCTGCTGTGGATCTGAGGGAGGGGGAGCTGGCAATGGAGATTGGGTGGACTAGTTGAGTGAAAGGCGGGCGGACGGTGGGGGGTGTTGGCGGCCTAGGTTAAAAGGGTGAAAAATATCCCCGGTCGCTGCGCGTGCGGAAAGGCCTATGCAAACAGTTGCCTCTAAGCGCTCGTGTGCACAAACAGAATAATTTCGTTTGAAACGAAGACGTACTAATTTTGAAATGAAAACGTGAGTTCATTGTTTCGCTTCTAAAATTTTCCTACGTAAAGCGATCACAATTATACCACGGGTTTGATTTGCTGGCGCATTTCAGATCTCGTGTGCTATATGTAAGACATTTTTTGGCATTTACCGTGCATTTTCGCATATAAATCAATTCCTAGCTGGACTGCATTTCCTGTCGAAAGGGATGAGGATTGTCGTTTGATCTGGGAGCATCTATCGGTGCAAAAGAAGTAGGGGCTCTCTTTTGTTCCCCTTTACTTGTGCGTGGGCAATCAGAGCCGCGCCTGCGGCCGTACCTAGCGGGGCAGAGGAAGCAGAAGCATAAGAATACCATAGTCACGCTCTAGCCAGGAGCACGAGACAACGAGAAAAACGCCAAGACCAGAGACACGAAGAGCAAGAGGGCGAGGTGGAATCCCCCGGCAAGACCCTTGTCGGGACGGCCTCCGCAGCCCCGACAAGAGCCTTGCCGGGGCAACTTGCACCAAGGCTAGCAGAGCACGCCACCCTTGAGCCCAAGGGTTCCAACACCCTCAACCACATTGGAACCAAAGCTCGGGAGGCACCTCCATGGTGACATACAAATCTTTATGGAGACAAAAAAGCCCACAAGACTAGACGATGACCACAAGACAAGACAATCGCAAGCCCCCTTGCTGAGGATGCCCCTGAGGCCCCGACAAGGCTCCTTGCCAAAAACACTCGCATGGCCCCGGCAAGACTCTTGCCGAGGGCGACCACAAGACCCCGGCAAGACCCTTGCCGGGAATATACCCGAGACCGCGACAAGACCTTGCCTCCCCGTCACCACCCCAGTGATACGTCCATTTCTCATCATGTTTTTATATCGATATTTATTGCATTATGGACTGTTATTTCACTTTATGTCACAGTACTTATGGCTATTCTCTCTTATTTTACAAGGTTTACATAAGGAGGGAGAATGTCGGCAGCTGGAATTCTGGGCTGGAAAAGGAGCAAATATTAGAGCCTATTCTGCGCAACTCCAAAAGTCCTGAAACTCCACAGAACATCTTAGAATAAATAAAGAAAAATCCTCACCAAAGATGAAGGCCAGGAGGCCCACACCCTGCTCATGAGGGTGGCCCCCCCTAGGGCGCGCCCCCTACCTTGTGGGCCCCTGGTGGCTCTCCGACGTCCATCTTCTCCTATATGAAGTCTTTCGATGAGAAAAAAATAGGAAGGAACTTTTCGAGATGAGACTCCGCTACCACGAGGCGGAACCTTGGCGGATCCAATCTAGAGCTCCCGCAGAGCTGTTCTGCCGGGGATACTTCCCTCCGGGAGGGGGAAATCATCACCATCGTCATCACCAACGCTCCTCTCATCGGGAGAGGGCAATCTCCATCAACATCTTCACCAGCTCCATCTCATCTCCAAACCCTAGTTCATCTCTTGTATCCAATTCTTGTCTCAAAGTCCGGGATTGGTGCTAGTAGGTTGCTAGTAGTGTTGATTACTCCTTGTAGTTGATGCTAGTTGGTTTAATTGGTGGAAGATCATATGTTCAGATCCTATATGCATATTATTACCCCTCTGATTATGAACATGAATATGCTTTGTGAGTAATTACATCGTTCCTGAGGACAAGGGAGAAGTCTTGCTATTAGTAGTCATGTGAATTTGGTATTCGTTTGATATTTTGACAAGATGTATGTTGTCTAGCCTCTAGTGGTGTTATGTGAACGTCGACTACATAACACTTCACCATTATTTGGGCATAGAGGAAGGCATTGGGAAGTAATAAGTAGATGATGGGTTGCTAGAGTGATGGAAGCTTAAACCCTAGTTTATGTGATGCTTCGTAAGGGGCTGATTTGGATCCATATGTTTCATGCTATGGTTAGGTTTACCTTAGTACTTTTGTTGTAGTTGCGGATGCTTGCAATAGAGGTTAATCATAAGTGGGATGCTTGTTCAAGTAAGAACAACACCCAAGCACCACTCCACCCACATATCAAATTATCAAAGTATCGAACGTGATGAAAACTGGCTTGACGATAATCCCATGTGTCCTCAGGAGCGCTTTTCCTATTATAAGAGTTTGTTCCAACTTGTCCTTTGCTACAAAAGGATTGGGCCACCTTGCTGCACTTTATTTACTTTTGTTACTTGTTCCTTGTTACAATCTATCTTATCACAAAACTATCTGTTACCACTTATTTCAGTACTTGCAGAGAATACCTTGCTGAAAACCGCTTATCATTTCCTTCTGCTCCTCGTTGGGTTCGACACTCTTACTTATCAAAAGGACTACGATAGATCCCCTATACTTGTGGGTCATCAAGACTCTTTTCTGGTGCCGTTGCTGGGGAGTGTAGCGCCTTTGGTAGGTGGAATTTGGTAAGGAAAAATTTATATAGTGTGCTGAAATTTACTGTCACTTGTTACTATGGAAAGTAATTCTCTGAGGGGCTTGTTTGGGGTATCTTCACCTCGTCTAGTAGAGAAAAAAGTTTCTCCTCAACCTACTGAACCTATTGAAAATGAAACTCCTTTTGAATTTCCTTCGGGTATGATGGAAAAACTGCTAGCTAACCATTTTACAGGAGATGGAACAAAGCATCCTGATGAGCACTTAATATATGTGGATGAAGTTTGTGGATTATTTAAGCTTGCATGTATACCCGATGATGTTGCTAAGAAGACGGTCTTCCCTTTATATTTGAAGGGAGACGCATTGATATGGTATAGGTTATGTGATGATATGAGATCATGGGACTATAAAAGATTGAAGCTGGAATTTTGTCAAAAGTATTACCCTATGCATCTTGTTCATAGTGATCGCAATTATATATATAATTTCTGGCCTCGCGAAGGAGAAAGCATCGCTCAAGCTTGGGGGAGGCTTAAATCAATGTTATATTCATGCCCCAATCATGAGCTCTCAAGAGAAATGATTATTCAAAATTTATATGCTCGGCTTTCTTATAACAATCGCACCATGCTCGATACTTCCTGTGTTGGCTCTTTTATGATGAAGACTATTGAATTCAGATGGAATTTATTGGATAGAATTAAAAGCAACTCTGAAGATTGGGACCTCAACGAAGGTAAGGAGTCAGGTATGACACCTAAGATTGATTGTGTTAAATCTTTTATGGACACCGATATTTTCCGTAAGTTTAGCACTAAATATGGACTTGACTCTGAGATAGTAGCTTCTTTCTATGAATCTTGTGCTACTTATGTTGATCTCCCTAAGGAGAAGTGGTTTAAATATCATCCTCCCATAGAAGTAAAAGTAGTTGCACCTATTAAAGTTGAAGAAAAGGCATTCACTTATAATGATCCTATTGTTCCTACTTCTTATATTGAGAAACCACCTTTCCCTATTAGAATAAAGGATCATGCTAAAGCTTCAAATGTTGTTCGTAAAAGCAATATTAGAACTTATACACCTCCTGAGCAAGTTAAAGTAGAACCTAATATTGCTATTGTTAAAGATCTCTTGTCTGATAATATTGATGGGCATGTTATTCAGTTCGAAGGTGAAACTACTAGAATTGCTAAACCTTGTGCTAAAGATAAACATAGACCTATGGTAGGCGTGCCTGTTATTTCTGTTAAAATAGAAGATCATTGTTATCATGGCTTATGTGATATGGGTGCAAGTGCTAGTGTTATACCGCATACTTTATACGAAGAAATTAAGAATGAAATTGCACCTGCTGAGTTAGAAGGTATTGATGTCACAATTAAACTTGCCAATAGAGATACATTTCACCAATTGGAATTGTTAGAGATGTTGAAGTCTTGTGTGGGAAAACTAAATATCCTGCTGATTTTCTTGTTCTTACTTCTCCGCAAGATATCTTTTGTCCCATTATATTTGGTAGACCCTTCTTAAATACTGTCAATGCTACCATAGATTGCACAAAGAATGTTGTTACCGTTGGCTTGGATGATATGGTTCATGAGTTTAATTTCTCTAAATTTAGTAGACAACATCGTGAGGAAGAATTACCTAGTAAGGATGAGATTATTGGTCTTGCTTCTATTGCCGTACCTCCTAGTGATCCTTTAGAACACTATTTGCTAGACCATGAAAATGATATGTTCATGAATGAAAGAAGGGAAATAGATGAATTATTCTTTAAACATGAACCTATTCTGCAACACAATTTGCCTGTTGAAATCTTAGGGGATCCTCCTCCACCCAAGGGTGATCCCGTGTTTGAGATTAAACCTTTGCCTGATAATCTGAAATATGCTTATCTTGATGAAAAGAAGATATATCCTGTTATTATTAGTGCTAACCTTTCAGAGCATGAAGAAGAAAGATTATTGAAAACTCTGAAGAAGCATCGTGCTGCTATTGGATATACTCTTGATGATCTTAAAGGCATTAGTCCCACTCTATGTCAACATAAAATAAATTTGGAGGCAGATGCCAAACCAGTTCGTGATCCTCAACGATGTCTGAATCCTAAAATGAAAGAAGTGGTAAAAAAGGAAATACTAAAGCTTCTGGAGGCAGGTATAATCTATCCCATTGCTGAATAGTGAGTGGGTAAGTCCTGTCCATTGTGTCCCTAACAAGGGAGGTATTACTGTTGTTCCTAATGATAAAGATGAATTGATTCCACAAAGAATTATCATAGGTTATAGGATGGTAATTGATTTCCGCAAATTAAATAAAGCTACTAAGAAAGATCATTACCCCTTACATTTTATTGATCAAATGCTAGAAAGATTATGCAAACATACACACTATTGCTTTCTACATGGTTATTCTGGTTTTTCTCAAATACCTATGTCGGCTAAAGATCAATCAAAGACTACTTTTACATGCCCTTTTGGTACCTTTGCTTATAGACGTATGCCTTTTGGTTTATGTAATGCACCTGCTACCTTTCAAAGATGCATAATGGCTATATTCTCTGACTTCTGTGAAAAGATTTGTGAGGTTTTCATGGACGACTTTTCCGTCTATGATTCCTCTTTTGATGATTGCTTGAGCAATCTTGATCGAGTTTTGCAGAGATGTGAAGAAACTAATCTTGTCTTGAATTGGGAAAAGTGCCACTTTATGGCTAATGAAGGTATTGTCTTGGGGCACAAAGTTTCTGAAAGAGGTATTGAAGTTGATAAAGCCAAGTTTGATGCTATTGAAAAGATGCCATGTCCCAAGGACATCAAAGGTATAAGAAGTTTCCTTGGTCACGCTGGATTTTATAGGAGGTTCATTAAGGACTTCTCAAAAATTTCTCGGCCTCTGACTAATTTATTGCAAAAAGATATACCATTTGTCTTTGATGATGATTATGTAGAAGCATTTGAAATACTTAAGAAAGCATTAGTCACTGCACCTGTTGTTCAGCCACCTGATTGGAACCTACCCTTTGAAATTATGTGCGATGCTAGTGATTATGCTGTAGGTGCTGTTCTAGGGCAAAGAGTTGATCAGAAATTAAATGTTATTCATTATGCTAGTAAGACTCTAGACAATGCTCAAAGAAATTATGCTACTACTGAAAAAGAGCTTTTAGCAGTTGCTTTGCTTGTGATAAGTTCAGATCTTATATTGTTGATTCTAAAGTAACTATTCAAACTGATCATGCTACTATTAAATATCTTATGGAAAAGAAAGATGCTAAACCTAGACTTACTAGATGGGTTCTCTTGCTACAAGAATTTGATTTGCATATTGTTGATAGAAAGGTAGCTGAGAACCCCGTTGCAGACAACTTGTCTAGGTTAGAAAATATTCTTGATGACCCACTACCTATTAATGATAGCTTTCCTGATGAACAATTAAATGTTATAAGTACTTCTCGTAGTACTCCATGGTATGCTGATTATGCTAATTATATTGTTGCTAAGTTTATACCACCTAGCTTCACATACCAACAAAAGAAAAAGGTCTTCTATGATTTGAGACATTACTTTTGGGATGTCCCACATCTTTATAAAGAAGGAGTAGATGGTGTTATTAGACGTTGTGTACCTGAGCATGAACAGGAACAGATCCTACGCAATTGTCATTCCGAGGCATATGGAGGACACAACGCTGGAGATAGAACTGCACATAAGGTATTGCAATCTGGTTTTTATTGGCCTACTCTGTTCAAGGATGCCCGTAAGTTTGTCTTGTCTTGTGATGAATGTCAAAGAATTGGTAATATTAGTAGACGTCAAGAAATGCCTATGAATTATTCTCTTGTTATTGAACCATTTGATGTTTGGGGCTTTGATTATATGGGACCTTTTCCTGCCTCTAATGGATACACACATATTCTAGTTGCTGTTGATTATGTTACTAAGTGGGTGGAAGCTATTCCAACTAGTAGTGCTGATCATAACACTTCTATTAAAATGCTTAAGGAAGTTATTTTCCCGAGGTTTGGAGTCCCTAGATATTTAATGACTGATGGTGGTTCACACTTTATTCATGGTGCTTTCCGTAAAATGCTTGCTAAATATGATGTTAATCATAGAATTGCATCTCCTGATCACCCACAGTCTAGTGGTCAAGTAGAGTTGAGCAATAGAGAGCTCAAATTAATTTTGCAAAAGACTGTTAATAGGTCTAGAAAGAATTGGTCCAAGAAACTTGATGATGCATTATGGGCTTATAGAACTGCATATAAAAATCCTATGGGTATGTCTCCGTATAAAATGGTCTATGGAAAAGCATGTCACTTACCTCTCGAACTAGAACATAAGGCATATTGGGCTATTAAAGAGCTCAACTATGATTTTAAACTTTCCGGTGAAAAGAGGTTATTTGATATTAGCTCACTTGATGAATGGAGAACCCAAGCTTATGAAAATGCCAAGTTGTTTAAAGAAAAAGTTAAAAGATGGCATGACAAAAGGATACAAAAGCGTGAGTTTAATGTAGGTGATTATGTATTGCTATAAAACTCCCGTTTAAGATTTTTTGCAGGAAAACTTCTCTCTAAATGGGAAGGCCCCTATGTTATCGAAAAGGTCTATCGTTCCGGTGCCATAAAAATCAACAACTTCGAGGGCACAAATCTGAAAGTGGTAAACGGTCAAAGAATCAAACATTATATCTCAGGTAATCCCATAAATGTTGAAACCAATATTATTGAAACCGTAACCCCGGAGGAATACATAAGGGACACTTTCCGGAATGTTTCAGACCCCGAAAAGGAATAGGTATGTGGTACGGTAAGTAAACCGACTCCAAAACAATTTTTAAGGCAATATTTCTCCGTTTTGGAATATTTAGAAAAAATAGAAAAATAAGTAGCAGTCCAGGAAGGACACGAGGGCCCCACGAGGGTGGTGGGCATGCCCTACCCCCCTGGGCACGCCCCCTACCTCGTGAGCACCTCGTGTGCCTTCCGGACTCCGTTTTCTTGCATGTTATGTATTTTGGTCGGTAAAAATTCATTATATATTCTCCCAAAAGTTTTGACTCTCGTATCATGCAAATATCCTCTGTTTTCGTTTCGAGCTGTCTCGTTGCAGATTAAATCAACATGTCTTCCCAGGATTCGGAAGGAGAAAGCTATGTGGATGATTACTTAGCAAATCCAAAGGTCTATGGTGATGTGGAACACGGTGGATGAACCACGGAGGAAGAAGAGGACTATGAACCCAAGGGGAAGGAGGAGACGAGCTCAGATGAAGATGAAGTACCATTACCTCAACTTGGGGACATCCACGTGGAGTTCAAAAAGTCAAGTCTCCCTGATAGGGTAAAGAAACCCAAGTTCGAGTTTATCCATTTTCGTCTCTTGCAAGAAAATAAGCAGGACCTATGCAAAAAGATATTAATCCTGGAGTGGGAGATTGAAGATCTGAGGGATCAAAATGCCGTCCTCAAGCGCAAATTAAGGGAGAAGCCTAAGCCACCAACTAAGCCAACATCACCACCACCTTCTTGACCAACAAAGAAGGAGACATAATCACATTGGTATGGGCACTCCCCTTGGCAACTTCCATGCTTCGGGGAGGTGCCCCGGTATAGTATCACAATCACAACTCCTATCTTTACCATTTTTCTTAGTTCGATCCTATTAGTAGTATCTTGATCTAGTGGAATAAAGTTTATGGCATGATCTAGTTTTGAGTTTGCTTTATGATCTCTGAATGTAATCGAGTCCGTGAGCTATATATAATAAAGATTAGTGTTGAGTCAAGGGCTTGATTATTTTGCCATGATCTTGGGTGAATAAAAGAAAGAGAAAAAGAATAAAAAGAAACAAAAAGTTCATATTGATCTTATTGAGAGTAATGACTTCACATAGAAAGAGTATGATGATTAAAAGTTGTTGGGACTTGGCAGACATACCTTTGGTCATTGTTGCAATTAATAGGAAGTAATAAGGAAAGAGAGGTTTCACATATAGATATATTATCATTGACATCTTTTATGATTGGGAGCACTCATTAAAATATGACATGCTAAAGAGTTGATGTTGGACAAGGAAGACAATGTAATGAGTTATGTCTTTCTTATATCTGAGATAAAGTATGTTGTCATGGATCCTCTAACTTGTTGAGCTTGCCTTTCCCCCTCATGATAGCCAAATTCTCAGCACCAAGTAGAAATACTACTTGTGCTTCCAAATACCCTTAAACCAGTTTTGCCATGAGAGTCCATCATATCTACCTAAGGATTGAGTAAGATCCTTCAAGTAAGTTTTCATCCGTGCAAAGCAATAAAAATTGCTCTAAATATGTATGATTGATTTGTGTGGGAGAAATAAGCTTTATACGATCTTGTGATGTGGAAGTAATAAAAGCGACAGACTGCATAATAAAGGTTCATATCACAAGGGGCAATATAAAGTGACGTTCTTTCGCATTGATATTTTATGCATCCAAGCATAAAAGCGCATGGCAACCTCTGCTTCCCTCTGCGAAGGGCCTATCCTTTATTATTATCTTCTACCTTATGCAAGAGTCATGGTGATCTTCACCTTTTCTTTTTCATTTTATCCTTTGGCAAGCTCAGCATGTTGGAAACAACATGATATATATATATCTAATTGGATGTAGGGGAGCATGAACCATTATTGTTGACATTACCCTTGAGGTAAAAGGTTGTGGGGCAAAACTATAAGCCACAAGTATTGCGTGAGTGTTAGCAATTATGGAGGACTAAATGATAGTTGAGTATGTGGACTTGCTTTTTAGCTCTGACATAGACTCTTTCCAATGTTATGATAAATTGCAATTGCTTCAATGACTGAGATTATAGTTTGTCAGAGCCCAATAAGGTTTATGATTTATACTTTTGCATTGTGAGTGGATCATCACTTGAACATAAGGAATCATATGACAAAATCTATATATGTTGCTGTTATGAGAATAATCATGATGCCTTCATGTCCGTATTTTATTTTTATCGACGCCTCTACTTCTAAACATGAGGACATATTTATTGTTATCGACTTTTCTCTTGAGGACAAGCGAGGTCTAAGCTTGGGGGAGTTGATACGTCCATTTTGCATCATGTTTTTATATCGATATTTATTGCATTATGGACTGTTATTTCACTTTATGTCACAATACTTATGGCTATTCTCTCTTATTTTACAAGGTTTACATAAGGAGGGAGAATGCCAGCAGCTGGAATTCTGGGCTGGAAAAGGAGCAAATATTAGAGACCTATTCTGCGCAACTCCAAAAGTCCTGAAACTCCACGGAACATCTTAGAATAAATAAAGAAAAATCCTCGCCAAAGATGAAGGCCAGGGGTCCCACACCCTGCTCACGAGGGTGGGGGCGCCCCTCTCCGATGTCCATCTTCTCCTATATGAAGTCTTTCGATGAGAAAAAAATAGGAAGGAACTTTTTGGGATGAGACTCCGCCGCCACGAGGCAGAACCTTGGCGGATCCAATCTAGAGCTCCGACAGAGCTATTCTATCGGGGATACATCCCTCTGGGAGGGGGAAATCATCACCATCGTCATCACCAACGCTCCTCTCATCGGGAGAGGGCAATCTCCATCAACATCTTCACCAGCACCATCTCATCTCCAAACCCTAGTTCATCTCTTGTATCCAATTCTTGTCTCAAAGTCCGGGATTGGTGCTAGTAGGTTGCTAGTAGTGTTGATTACTCCTTGTAGTTGATGCTAGTTGGTTTAATTGGTGGAAGATCATATGTTCAGATCTTGTATGCATATTATTGCCCATATGATTATGAACATGAATATGCTTTGTGAGTAACTATGTCGTTCCTGAGGACAAGGGAGAAGTCTTGCTATTAGTAGTCATGTGAATTTGGTATTCGTTTGATATTTTGATAAGATGTGTGTTGTCTAGCCTCTAGTGGTGTTATGTGAACGTCGACTACATAACACTTCACCATTATTTGGGCCTAGAGGAAGGCATTGGGAAGTAATAAGTAGATTATGGGCTGCTAGAGTGACAAAAGCTTAAACCCTAGTTTATGCGTTGTTCGTAAGGTGCTGATTTGGATCCATATGTTTCATGCTATGGCTAGGTTTACCTTAATACTTTTGTTATAGTTGAGGATGCTTGCAATAGAGGTTAATCATAAGTGGAATGCTTGTTCAAGTAAGAATAGCACCCAAGCACCGGTCCACCCACATATCAAATTATCAAAGTATCGAACGCGAATCATATGAACGTGATGAAAACTGGCTTGACGATATTCCCATGTGTCCTCGGGAGCGCTTTTCCTATTATAAGAGTTTGCTCCGGCTTGTCCTTTGCTACAAAAGGATTGGGCCACCTTGCTGCACTTTATTTACTTTTGTTACTTGTTCCTCGTTACAACCTATCTTATCACAAAACTATCTGTTACCACTTATTTAAGTACTTGCAGAGAATACCTTGCTGAAAACCGCTTATCATTTCCTTCTGCTCCTCATTGGGTTCGACACTCTTACTTATCGAAAGGACTATGATAGATCCCCTATACTTGTGGGTCATCACCCAGCTCAGCGGCCGACCCACCAACTGAGGCTAGTACCCACGTGGCAGTATGTGGATGCTAATCTAGCTAGTCAAGCACCTGCGTGGTCGCATGTAGATCTTCGTGAAGACCCTACCACCATGCCATCTCAGCAGCCTGCCATCTTACGTGGCGCTGCATCCCTCGTTGGCCTGGACTAGTGTCGAAGCGAGGAAGAACGGCGACGGATGGGACGGGCCTCGTTACCGTCACCAATAAAGCAATGGGACAGCTAAGGAGCACATTTAATGCGGCTTGTCCCGTAATGACAAGCGATAACCTTGTACACTATTTACCTTTCCACCTCATGTGTGCCACTATGGCGACCCCTTTTTGACTATAAAAGGAGGCCCGAGGCATACTGAAGAGGGATTCGGATCTTTTGGACTAGGCATGCAGCGCAGCTAGTTCAGAAGCTCAAGAACACTCAAATATACACCAAAGCAGGACTAGGGTATTACGCATCCTTGCGGCCCGAACCTCGGTAAACGACCTTCGTGTTGGCCGCTAGACCCGCTCTTTGCACATCTCGCGCCCACCAACCGTAGAAGGTATCCCAGTGATTCCATAGGTGTCGTTCTCACCAACTTCTCTGGCGCGCCAAGTAGGGGCGCAGTTGTGAAAATCCGGTTTAGCAATTAGTTTAGCAGCTCTTCATCGCCATGGCCCCCAAGAAGAAGATGATCACGGCGATCGGTTCATCGGGAGGTGAACGACCCGTACCAGTGCGGGTGACTGGTGGGGCGGTCGCAGACGGAAGCTGAGGCGCGGCATGCGAACACCCACATCGCTCTGGCAGTCAAAGCCTGGCAAGCGGCATCGTTCATGCGCGAGACGACGGGCCGCACGCCGCCAAATCCAAGGACGGAGTTGGCCCCCCCGCAGGCGGCGCGGGGCCCTCTAAGGGCAGCGTCGTGCCACCCATAGGCGGCGCAGCGACATCCAAGACGCCTTCGTCGGCACCCATGACGCGCTCTTCCCACATTGTGCGTCACGAGCAGCGTCAACATGCTGGTGACCCCGGGCACCGCCGTGGGAAGCGTCCTGCACCTCGTTCACGGGGCGTAGAAGGCCAACATGCACGTCGAGGCGCTGGCAAAAATGGCACACAGCCGCAAGGCCGTGATAGAGCTCCTTCTAACGTGGTTAGAAGTTGGAGCGCATCACGGTCCACGCAGCTTTTGCCGCCACCCACGCCAGCGGAAGCTTTGGCGCGCGCAATTGCTCCTTGACTTTCCTCCTGCTACGGAAAAGCTCGGCGAGTGGACAGCCACTATCCAGAGCCTCATCGGCGTTGCCAACAAAGATGAGCCGCGACAGAGGGGCCCTTAGGCCAGTGGTGGAAAGACCCGGGGTGCTGCGGCCACTGTGCACTCTCCTCCCCTACGCCAGCCACCGCGGGTGTCGGTCCGTCGTGATGACGCTGGTGATAACATTTCCATAGCATCGTCCAACCCACTGACCCACCGCGATCAGCACCAAGTTCTTCGGAAGCGAGCCCATGAAGACGCTCGAACCACCATCGAGCGCCAGCGTGAAGCACGCCACCAGTCAGATAGGTGGGCGGGGCCCACTATGGACCACCTAGCACCGGGAGGCTCTGGCGGCCTACCCTACGAGGTGGGCTGCCAGGCCTTTACCCGTGAGTTGCGGCAATTCCAGTGGCCCTCCCACCGCACATTCAAGCCCGACATTGGCGAGAAGTACAGCGGCAAGACCCACCCATCCGAGTTCCTTAGCATCTACACCATCGCGATGCAAGCTTCTAGTGCTCGCGACGACAAGGTGCTTGCCAATTACTTCCCGTTGGCACTTAAACCCAATGTCATGTCATGGTTGATGCACTTGCCGGCGGATTCCATTTCTTCTTGGCCGGATTTGTGTCATGAGTTTGTTGGCGCCTTCACTAGAGGCCACCAAGCTCATGGCCAGGCAAGCGATTTGCATATCATCCCCTAGAAGGAAGGTGAAAGCCTGCGCAAGTACATACAGAGGTTCAGCCGGGTGCAGTACAACATCCTAGATGTTCATCCCGCCGCCGTGATCAGCGCATTCCATCGGAATGTGCACAACCGCAGGATGCATGAAGAGCTGGCGATGAACAAGGTCAAAGATGTGGCCGAACTTTATGTTCTGGCCGATAGGTGCGCTCGAGCTGAAGAGGGGAGGAAGTACTCCGGCGAGGACGCGGGTGTGGAAACCGACTCCACAGACGAAGACGCAGCCGCCCCGGCAAAGAAGGGCCGACGCCGCAACAAGAAGCGAAAGGGCAAGACCGTGCTTGCCGTCGAGGGATTCGAGGACACTAGTGCTACCAAGAAGGCCAAGGCAGACGACCCGACAAGGAAATTGCTGGGTGAGCTGCTTGCCGGGCCTTGACGGGTGCCGACAAGCTGGGAGCTCCGACAAGAAGTACTGCAAGATCCACCTCACCAAGGGCCACGACCTCCAGAATTGCTGACAAGTTGAGCTGCTTGCTGAGAAGCAAAAGCTGAGTATGAGAGGCGGGACAAGGAGAAGGGTCAGGATGGTGCAGAAGGATCCGGCAAGAAGCATGGCGGTAGATGACCCACAAGTGTAGGGGATCTATCGTAGCCTTTTCGATAAGTAAGAG
The DNA here is from genome assembly GCF_018294505.1 of Triticum aestivum. Classification (NCBI taxonomy): domain Eukaryota; kingdom Viridiplantae; phylum Streptophyta; class Magnoliopsida; order Poales; family Poaceae; genus Triticum; species Triticum aestivum. Next base: position 214,059,002 of record NC_057800.1, read on the forward strand.
TGTCGAACCCAAGGAGGAGCAGAAGGGAATGATAAGCAGTTTTCAGTAGGGTATTCTTTGCCAGCACTGAAATTATCGGTAACTGATAGTTTTGTGATAAGGTAATTTGTAACGAGTAGCAAGTAATAAAAGTAAATAAGGTGCAGCAAGATGGCCCAATCCTTTTTGTAGCAAAGGACAAGCCTTGAAAAACTCTTATATGAAGGAAAGCGCTCCTGAGGACACATGGGAATTATCGTCAAGCTAGTTTTCATCACGTTCATATGATTCGCGTTCGGTAATTTGATAATTTGATATGTGGGTGGACCGGTGCTTGGGTACTGCCCTTACTTGGACAAGCATCCCACTTATGATTAACCCCTATTGCAAGTATCCGCAACTACAACAGAAGTATTAAGGTAAACCTAACCATAGCATCAAACATATGGATCCAAAACAGCCCCTTGCGAAGCAACGCATAAACTAGGGTTTAAGCTTCTGTCACTCTAGCAACCCATCATCTACTTATTACTTCCCAATGCCTCCCTCTAGGCCCAAGTAATGGTGAAGTACCATGTAGTCGATGTTCACATGACACCACTAGAGCGATGACAACATACATCTCATCAAAATATCGAACGAATACCAAATTCACATGACTACTTATAGCAAGACTTCTCCCATGTCCTCAGGAATAAATGTAACTAGTCACAAAGCATATTCATGCTCACAATCAGAGGGGTATTAATATGCATAATGGATCTGAACATATGATGTTCCACCAAGTAAACCAACTAGCATCAACTACAAGGAGTAATCAACAATACTAGCAACCCACAGGTACCAATCTGAGGTTTGGATACAAAGATTGGATACAAGAGATGAACTAGGGTTTGAGATGAGATGGTGCTGGTGAAGATGTTGATGGAGATTGACCCCCTCCCGATGAGAGGATCGTTGGTGATGACGATGGTGATGATTTCCCCCTCCTGCAGGAAAGTTTCCCCGGCAGAACAGCTCTGCCAGAGCCCTAAATTGGTTCCGCCAAGGTTCCGCCTCGTGGCAGTGGAGTTTCGTCCCGTTAGCTTGCTTATGTTTTTTTCTCAGACGAAAGACCTCATATAGTAGAAGATGGGCATCAGAGGGCCACCAGGGGGCCCACGAGGCAGGGGGCGCGCCCCCACCCTCGTGGACGATGGGTGGCCCCCTCTGGTACTTCTTTCGCCCAATATTTTTTATATATTCTAAAACGTGCTCCCGTGAAGTTTCAAGACTTTTGGAGATGTGCGGAATAGGTCTCTAATATTTTCTCCTTTTCCAGCCCAGAATTCCAGCTGCCGGCATTCCCCCTCTTCATGCAAACCTTGTAAAATAAGAGAGAATAGGCATAAGTATTGTGACATAATGTGTAATAACAGCCCATAATGCAATAAATATCGATGTAAAAGCATGATGCAAAATGGACGTATCAACTCCCCCAAGCTTAGACCTCGCTTGTCCTCAAGTGAAAGCCGAAATCGAAAAATATGTCCACATGTTTGGAGATAGAGGTGTTGATAAAAATAAAATACGAAAATGAGGGCATCATGATCATTCTTAGAAAAGCAATATATATATATTGTCATGTCATCTCTTATGCTAAAGTAACAATTCAATGACAATTTCAAGTATGAATCATAAACTTCATTGAGAACCAACAAACTCTAATCTCAGTCATTGAGGCAATTGCAATTTATCATAACATAGGAAGGAGTTAATATAAGAGCTTTTCAGAAAGTCCACATACTCAACTATCATTTAGTCTTTCACAATTGCTAACACTCACGCAATATTTATGGGTATGAAGTTTTAATCGGACACAGAGAAGGATAGGGGCTTATAGTTTTTCCTCCCAACATTTTACCTCAAGGGTAATGTCAACAATAATAGTTCATGAAAACTCACATCCAGTTAGCTATATATACCAGGTTCTTTCCAACACATTGTGCTAGGCAAAGGATAAAATGTAAAAAGGAAAGGTGAAGATCACCATGACTCTTATATAAGGTAGAAGATAAAAGTAAAAGATAGGCCCTTCGCAGAGGGAACACTACAAAAAAATACACTTCTGTGATGATACATGTTTGTCACAGTAGGTCACATTTTTTGACATGCATGTACATCCATGAAAATTTTATGACAGAATCAAGATAGTCATACCTGTGCTGTTGTAGAAGTGTTCCATGACATTACCAAAATTATCATCACGGAAGTGTCCACTTCCATGACGATAAATCACGCATCACAGAAGTGCTTTCGTAAAGGGTGACCGACACGTGGCGTCCACCGTAATGGAACACCGTTAAGCTATCAAGTCTGGTTTTGGATCCGATAACCCGCTAATAGCCCCGACCAATGGGGATTTTCCACGTGTAAAGTCATCATTGGCTGGAGGAAACACATGCCGGCTCACCGTTGGGACAGATGTCATCCACTCATTGGACAGAAGGCGCCTATGATAAGTCGACACGTGGCACGGCCCAACAGAGTCCCATTCCTGTGAAAAGGCTGGCCTGTTTGACTTGGTCAAAAGGTGGCGGGCTGGCCCACGGAAAGCATGTTAACAGCCTGTTCGCATATAGCCCATTTACAGCCCTCTAACCTAGGGCCCGTTACGACCAATCCAAATTAGGCCTAGTAGTGTCATCTGGGCCGTCCAATATGATTCCAGCCCATTTTAAGTTCCAGCCCATGTATGGCCCATGACATCTTTCGGCCCAGATGAGGCCCTTTGTAACTCTTGGCCCATTAACGGCCCGTGGTGAAATTGGCCCGTAATGAACAGTGTATCACTTTATACCCATTAACGGCCCATTAATCCATTAGGCCGTTTGCAGCCCATGTTATCTTTCGGCCTTCTTAGGGCCCATTTATTCTTGGGCTCATTTCCAGCATTCGGTTACTTACGGCCCGTTACTGCCATTTTCTGCTTGTGGGACAAATTCAGCTTGTGGTTACAGTCGGCCCGTTTGTGGCCTGTTAATACGTTGGGCCGTTTTCATAGCGTCATCAAATATGGCCTATTAACGACGGCCCGTTATGATCGGCCCATGAACGGACGACTCCAACTCTAGCTCGTTTACAGCCATAATGCGGTCTGTTTTTGGCCCATGTTTGGCCAATCGATCATACGGCCTGTCTAAGGCCCATTGATTATACGGCCCGTAGAAGGCCCATTGTTTCTATGGCCCGTAGAAGGCCCATTGTTTCTACGGCCCGTAGGAAGCCTAGTGTCACTACAGTAAATATGTAGCCCATGGCCTATAACAGGTGGGAAACTACTATAGGTTTAGACCTGCTAATGGCCCAAGATGATTATAGGCCCACATTTTGGCCCATATGAGTAACGAGCCAGCCTGAAGACCGACAACACTGAGATCCACTAAACCTTCCGGCCTAAATTACACCATACCGACCAAAGAATAAACCTAGACTATACAACAAAGTAATTGCGGCATATTAGGAATCAAAGGTCGCCACCAGTCCATATAAACACGCCGACAAAATAATATACAAAACTGAGAGCACTTCAGAAGGCACTAGACCTGGTAAGCTCAGGCACCGCAAGCAGCCAAACAAGCTGATGAGACCTCAGTTGTGTCAACGATAGATGCTTCATCCCTAGCTGTATGGCACCATAGTGCGCAAGGCAATCCCGTGACATCTTCATTACATCTTTGACTTCAAGTCAGAGCTGAGCTAAAGCAAGCCTTTCCACTTTAAGTTGAGACTGAAGAAGTCGAACTGATTGAGGCAGCCACTGCACAGAGGTTGTCTCACACCTGCTGGTGAGTAGCTTCAACTCACTGTCTTCATCAAGACAGGACCTTGGGGACATCTCGCTGTCCTCAAGATGGTTTGGCTCACTGTCTTTCCTAAAGTTCTGGCTGGCATAAGAGATACGACTCTGAAAGAGAAACAAGGAGGCACGTAACAGGTTTCACAAATATATAAGCAAATAAATGGATCTGTTCTACATAAGGAACATTTTTTACAACTACAATTTAAAACTGGTAGTTTTTGCAAACATCCAATCAGATTTAAACAGTAGTGGAGGAAATGATGCCTATCCAAATCCATACTGGAACAAAGTTTGAAGGCTTGAGAAGGATGAACTTACATTACATGTTAACACGGGCTGGACAAAGCCCTTCTCCATGTTGATGGAAAGATAATTCAATAAATTCCCCAAAGAAAATTCTTTATAAGCATTGCCATTATTCTACATTTTGCAAAGAGTAAATATAGATCAAATAATATTGGAAGAAACACTACAAGAAATATGTCAACTTGCGACCATCACTATTGGTCACCGAAAGGTCATTGTTTTGCATTTGCGACCTTTTTTGACCAAAAACAGAAGGTCAAAAGCTGGCGGTCATAAACTAAAATTAATGACCTTCTCTGTGAGAAGGTCGTGGAATTCCACAACCAAAACAAAAGGTCACTAGTTCAACGACCTTCTGTATTGGTCGCTAGCTCTCTACCCAGGCCACGTCGGATCCGATGTGGCAAGCTGACATGGCAAAATTGCAACCAAATGAAAAGGTTGTTGATAAGATTCAGCCCGGTCTAGTTCGGTGTTTTACACGGGCCGAGCCCATTAATTCAGCCTTTTTAACATATATTTTTCTGTTAATTTTCGGTAGCTACATGGGCTTAGCCCAACATTTTAGCCTTTTTATTTCATGGATCATGGCCTTTTTCTGATCTATTTCGTTTTTGGGCCTAAGCCTTTTTATTTACTTGGCCATCACATTTTCACAAATGATTATTTTAGTAATTTTGTTCATTTTTCCTAAATTGTTTGATTTGTGGACTTTTTAGGGCCAAAATAGTATATGTTTCATTTCCGGCATATCAACAATAAAGTATCAGCAATAAATTACCAGTACTTTGGTCAAGAGAGCCCCAATCACACAAATTTTCACAAATGACGACCAAAATGAGTATATTATATATATTACAATCATGCCATAGTTCACATCATCCAGGAATATAAAACAACTACAAAAGTGCTGCTATGAAGTACTATAACAGCCATTCACATCAACCAGGAACGTATAATTAGCTACAAAGATGAAGTGTTCCCTTTTTCCAACTTCTTGAGCCTAGAGCTCCTGTAAAAGACAGGAAATGATCATTATCATGGTTGTGAATTAAGAATGAAAGCAATATCCTCAAACATACAACAGCTAGGAAAAGAATATTGAACAAAATAATAAACAAATACACAAGCAGCTAGGGGTCGATCCTAAAGCAAGAGGGCACGGATAACAGTAGCAACCATGAGTAAATATTAGCAAAAATTATATTGGTGGAAAAAAGTAAATACCAGCAAGCTCTAAGAATACTCCAAGAAATTGATGGCTCACAATACAATCATGCTTTTGACAACAAATACTACTAGAATTAAGGCGCAGAACATATTCTAAGCAGTGTCAACATCATGGCAGTAACAATTAACAGTAGCAGCTAGCAGGACATCAATCAAGCACAACCAAGCTCCTAATGTTCACCAAATTTAAAAATGTGTCCATCTAGTTAACAAAAGTAAAACACCACACTAAGGAACTCGGAGCAAGAAAAAGATCATGTTGCTTAGGAGCTACCACAAATGATACTAATCAAGGGCAATAACAAGTTGGTATGATATCATTCATTCATTCGTTCTCATCACGATCATACATTGAATTCATTAAAGGTTACAGATTCATTTCTTGACATAGCATTGGAAAATCACAAGAATAGTATATGAACCAAAGAGTCCAGATAAGTAGATAACACATGGATGTCACGATCACATAGCAAAGGAAGAGTGCGACAGACCGAGGACTTACCCTCTGGACAGATCAAAGACTTCATGCTTCCTCTTCCTTGGTGGACAAATCAATGACTTCACTTCCTCTTCCTCATGCACCAATAGGAAGACCATCTCAAACACCTGCAAAACAGCACAACCATCCACACATTAAGGACTGACTTCAGATCGGTGGGTCCATTGACACAAGGCAATAAGAAACTGTACTCACACAGCGACAATGACCAGCATTCCCAACAATGATCTAGGTCTCTAGTTACCGTTTATTTCCTCTAGGTACATCAATTAATTCAGTACAAATTGTTAGTCCGGTGCTAGCTTGTGTAGGTAAAAAAGGCTATCAATCAATTAATTCAGTCCAAGCAGTTAACAGCAAAGCTGTGTAGGTACACCACCGTGACTACTAGCTCACATATTTGGACTTGCAATCAAGGAATCCAGAACTAATTCCACTGCATGCTAATTTGAAGCATCGGGACATGCTCTTTCCTACTGCATAATTATAGTAGCTCGTATGCCTAGATTTGCAGTCAGGAAATCACAGAATTAAATCCTTACTAACCAGTGTTTATCCATTATGACATGCTATTTTCTACTAGTATGTGTGTTGCTCTGCATGGAGTAGATAACATGCTTAAATTCTTAGATGAAGGAAACCGAAATTAATTGTAAGGAGTTAACATGATATTTGTACTGAACTTAGTCCTTTCATCATCACATACTAGATTAAAATGCCAACTACTGAACTTAGTCCTTGCATAGGTGAAAGTCTGAAATTGGGATTAGAAGAACATCACCATCACTGGGCTACCACAAGTCTACTAGTAATAGATACCTACCGATTAGAAAATAAAGCTAAATTATACTAGTAGTGGTGGTGTTCAAATGCCACTGTTCAGGTCAATGGTAGGGGGCATGAGTGAAGAGGGAGGACGGTGCAGTGGCTACCTGCCTATGGACCGGCAGGGCGGCGGGGGCACCTTGGGGCGTTGCTTGAGGATGCGGCGCTGGTGCTGGATGCGCACGAGCTTGGGCCACTTGACGAACCGGTGGAGGTCCTTCTTGAACGGTAGCGCGCCGCCGATGCCAAACTGCTTTGGCCTCTTCTCGAACAGCGAGTTCACCACCTTGTCCTGCAACCAGACACCAACCCAACCCAGTCAGATCACACGCGCCGCAAAGATTCTAAGAAGGAGCAGAGGGCTAGGTGCAGTACCACTGGCTTCTTCTTATGTTCCTTGGTTGCAGCCTTTGCCACCTCTCTTTCATATCCCTATGAACATACATAATCATCAGAATCAGCACTATAAGCTCTGGTTTCTCATCGAACATATAATTAACAAAACAGAGTAGTTTGTGGACATTGCAAAAGAACAGAAAGCACACACATATATTGAATAAAAGAAACAGCCAGGAATAGATGAGTTAACAGTTCATGTTTGTTAACAAAACAAGAGTGGACATCTCACAGTGAGTTAACTATCTGATGACTTTAGTACAACACATACTAGCATTCGGTGCTACAAGAGACAATGGGAATCCAACTATCCCAACATCCCAACTTGTTAAATCCATGCTGCTCAAAGGCCAATCCTAATCGGGTTGGAACTGGACCTGGTTTCAAACACGTGAGCTACAACTATCGCAATACCATAGCCCCCAAAAAACCTACGGATCCATCAAACTACTGTTTGTAGGTCCAGCATCAGTGGTGTCAACGTATAGTCCACTTACAGTCATTTGGGAGAAAATTAAAGTGATAATTAGACTGCCATTACAATCTGCTGGTAACTTGCAGTCTACTTTACACAAAACTTGCAATCAAATTAGCACAGGAACTTCTAAAATTAAAGTGCATTTACACAGAACTTACACTCATATACCGTGTGATTATTAGAGTGACATTATGACCAGAACTTATAGGAAGTATGAAAACAATAATCACAGTGGATTCACACAGAACTTACATTGTCATTTGAGAGAGAGAAAATTATAGTAACAATTACAGTCATTATAGTCTCCTTAGAGTCTACTTGCAGTGTGCTTACAATGATATCTTAAGAGTTACAATCTACATACACGCAACTTAAGTCAAAATTAGAACTGGAACTTCTATAAATTACAGTGTATTTACACAGTACTTACATACAAAATATTTGAAAATTACAGTGGCATCGTGACAGGAACTTATAGATAATCGGTGATTGTATTTACATAGAACTTACACTGACACTGTGTAAATATTAAAGTAGCATTAGGTGACGCCCCGAGACCGTTACGCCAGGTGTCGTCCAATTATTTGCTGTTGTTGCCTTGTCATTTGCTTGCGTGTTGCATCTTGTCATGTCATCATGTGCATTGCATAATCATGTTTTCAAAACCTGCATCCGTCCGGGTTTCCCAGTTCCTTCCGTTGTCCATTCTGAGCCCAGACACACTTGCACGCGCCTGCGGCATGTCCGAAATAGTATTTTAGAAGTGGCCAGAAAATGTTCTCGGAATGGGATGAAAATTGCACGCGTGTGGTCTTATTACAGTGTAGATAGACCGACTGTCAAGTTTCATCGCATTCGGAGTTCGTTTGATAGCCCAACCGTTAAACTATAGCGGCATTATAGCCGGTCTAACGTCGGACGTTTTCGGTCTCCGGAAACAGTCGCCGGGCCTCCCTCTCTTCTCTTCTCTCAGCTCGAGACCGTCTACACAGCTCACTACCTACCGCCAGGTCCAACCTAACCTCTCTCGTCAGCCCGCAACCCCCCTCGTGCGCGTCCGAAAGTTGTCCCGAACCCGACCCGGGGAGTCGTCACCGTTGTGTCCGGATCATCCCCAAACGTCTACAAAACATCTCTGTTTTGTTTATTGGACTCCCTAACCAATTTATTCTCGACCGCATGATTACGATCGGACGGACCGAGTTAACCCCTCCCCTAATCCCCTACCAATATAAACTCTAGCCTGACCCTAAAATCTAGCCCGCGTGTCCCATCAGTCCATCCGCGCCGCCACCTGATGCCTTCCTCGTCCTTGCATTCCGTGCCAAGCCAATCAGATCCACCTTCTCCTACACTCCTCTCGATCCCCACCAAACAGAGCCCCCATGGCCCTTCTCGACCAACAGAGCTCGCCCGCCTCCTCTGCCTTGACCCCGACGCCCTCCGGCTTCGCCGTAGCACCGCTGGACCAGCAGCCCTCGCCGCCCTTCTCCTTTTTCCTCCATCCTTCTTCCACCTCCCTATTTTCTGTCTAGTTGCTGCAGGGAGTTGGAGCAGGCATGGCGCCCGAGCGCCTCAAGTTCGTCACCCGCCGCCGGCCTGCTACCTCCGCCGCACGGAGCCGTGCCTTTGTCCGCCGCCATGTCCTTCCTGGAGCCCCGCTGCAGCCGTTCCTTGACGCCCGCACTGTCCGCTCGCGTAGGCCACGACTAGACCCGCCGCTTCCTGCGCCTCCGTCGACCCTAGATCCGCTGCGCCGCCTGCAGCTGTGCCAAGACGCTGCCATTGCTCTGCTTTCGACGACCAAAGGACGAGGCACCCGTTCGCCCAGCGCCGCTCGTCGCCTTCGCCAAGTCCCCTGTGCTGGCGGAGCCCCATGACCCCGCGCCAAGCCTACCGCCCGCGCCAAGTGTCTAGTTGCCTCCACCTGATTCCACTCCTTGCCTTGTCCTCGTCACCGGGAGCCCCGCCATCTCCAGCGTCGCGCCCAAGTCCCACATCGCCGGCAATCATTCCCACCGTTCGTCGCCCTGAACTTGCTGCAGCTGTCTCCGTTCTTCAGTTACGAGAAGGAGCAGCTCGCTCGCCTCGAGTTGACCTCCCAGATCCAGCCGGCCCAATGCTGCAGTATCCGCCCCGCCAGCCCATGAGCCGCGCGCCCCTGCCAGGCCTCTCCATCAACTGGGCCAGGCCCACGGGGTGAGGCCACACCCGAGCGCCCCTTCTTTCTTTTTTTTGTTGTTTTCCTTCTGTTGGGCCCAATCTCAGATGCGGTCCGATTCATCTTTTTTTCGTGTAACGAATTTAGATATTTTTTCCAGAGACTACAGTTTTTCAGAAACACCCTTGAACTTCATGCATATTTTAACTCACAAACTATGCATCATATGGAAAAACTTAATATATTAAACTTGCTTAGAATTTTGTGTAGATTAATAATTTGGAACTTTCATCTATGTTTAAAATGTTGTTTGTTTAAATTTTCTTAAATAACTTGCTAAAATGCTTTAATTCATAACTAATTAACCGTAGCTCCAAACCTAACAAACTTTATATGTAAATGGGGTAGAATTTTGCCTAGTTTAACATGGTAGCCTTACTTTGCATGTTTAACAACTCTAAAATTGTGTTTAGGGAAGAACAGTACCAAACCTAATATATGCATATGAGGATTTTTCTAGACTTGTTGTTTGTTGTTCCGGCCTCATTTAAACTTGCCTAGATAGGTAGTTTTCATTTGCTTCACCCCTTGCCATGTTAATCAACATTTAATATTATTGGGTACATAAACGAGATCGAACTAAATAACTTGAATGTGGTGTTCCGTCAATATGCAACTCATTGCATATTCAGCTCCACTTAATTTGTAGGGTTGTTTTTGCACTTTGCCATGCCATGCCTCTTTAAACCAGACATGCATCATACTTGGTTGTGCAACATGCCATGCTTATGTGATGGTTGTTTACCATGTTGTTTGCTTCTTTCCGGTGTGCTTCTTCGGGTGGGTTCCGATAACGTCGCGTTTGTGAGGATTCGTTCGACTACGTCCATTTGTCTTCTTCATGGACTCGTTCTTCTTCCTAGCGGGATCTTAGGCAAGATGACCATACCCTCGAAATCACTTCTATCTTTGCTTGCTAGTTGCTCGCTCTTTTGCCACGCCTATGGTGCGATACCTACCACTTGCTTATCATGCCTCCCATATTGCCATGCCAAGCCTCTAACCCACCTTGTCCTAGCAAACCGTTGTTTGGCTATGTTACCGCTTTGCTCAGCCCCTCTTATAGCGTTGTTAGTTGCAGGTGAAGATTGGAGTTTGTTCCTTATTGGAACATGGATATTTTGTTGGGATATCACAATATCTCTTATTTAATTAATGCATCTATACACTTGGTAAAGGGTGGAAGGCTCGGCCTTATGCCTGGTGTTTTGTTCCAATCTTGCCGCCCTAGTTTCCATTATATCGGTGTTATGTTCCCGGATTTTGCGTTCCTTACACGGTTGGGTTATAATGGGAACCCCTTGACAGTTGGCTTTGAATAAAACTCCTCCAGCAAGACCCAACCTTGGTTTTACCATTCTCCACCAAGCCTTTTTCCCTTGGGGTCACGCATCCCGAGGGTCATCTTTATTTTAACCCCCCGGGCCAGTGCTTGTCTAAGTGTTGGTCCAAACTAGAGCCCCTTGCAGCGCCACCTCGGGGAAACTCGAGGGCTGGTTTTAGTTGTACGGATTGCTTATTCGGTGTGCCCTGAGAACGAGATATGTGCAGCTCCTATAGGGATGTCGGCGCATCGGGCGGTCTTGCTGGACTTGTTTTACCATTGTCGAGGATGTCTTCTAACCGGGATGCCGAGACTGATCGGATTGTCTTGGGAGAAGGAATATCCTTCATTGACCGTGAGAGCTTGTGATGGGCTAAGTTGGGACACCCCTGCAGGGATTGATCTTTCAAAAGCCGTGACCGCGGTTATGGGCAGATGGGAATTTGTTAATGTCCGATTGTAGAAAACCTGAAACTTAACTTAATTAAAATACATCAACTGTGGGTGTAACCGTGATGGTCTCTTCTCGGCGGAGTCCGGGAAGTGAACACGGTGTTGGAGTAATGCTTGGCGTAGGTTGTTCTAGGATCACTTCTTGATCATAGTTGTTCGACCGTGCTTTTGCCTTCTCTTCTTGCTCTCATTTGCGTATGTTAGCCACCATTTATGCTAGTCGCTTGCTGCAGCTCCACCTCATACCTTTTACCCTTCCTATAAGCTTAAATAGTCTTGATCGCGAGAGTGTGAGATTGCTGAGTCCCCGTGACTCATAGATACTTCCAAAACCAGCTTGCGGGTGCCGATGAGACCATGCAGGTGATGCAACCAAGCTCAACGAGGAGCTCGTTGAAGATCGTGTTCGTTATGTTGGTTTGTTTCCAGTTGATTAGTAGTGGAGCCCAGTTTGGGTTGATCGGGGATCTGTGTAGCATTTGGGGTAAACTTCTTTTATTTTGGTTCTGGAGTCGGACCTTGTGTGTATCTGGATGAGGTAATGCTTTATTCATGTAATTGTGTGAAGTGGCGACTGTAAGCCAACTATGTATCTTTTTCCCTTATGTATTACATGGGTTGTGTGAAGATTACCTCACTTGCGACATTCCTTTCAATGCGGTTATGCCTCTAAGTCATGCTTCGACACGTGGGAGATATAGCCGCATCAAGGGCGTTACAAGTTGGTAATCAGAGCCTTCCCCGACTTTAGGAGCCCCCCTGCTTGATCGAATCGCTGGCGTTGTTGAGTCTTGAAAAATGTTTTGAGTCATTTAGGATTATATATATCGGAGAGTAGGATTCTTTTTACTCCTTAGTCCCTTCGCCGCTCTGGTGAGGCATCCTGACATAGAGTTTTGACTCTCCTCTTCTCAAATTTCACTAAAAAAAATTAGGATCACGTAGGTATCTTGGAATCGTTCCGATGGTCTTGTGACAAGAACATTGTTCTTGGTGCCTCCTGACATTTAGGGGTTGTGACAGTGTCCCGGGGAGTTGAGCTCTGAGGTGTTGTCGTCACAATTTTATCGTTGCAGTTCTAGAATACCTGAGTTTCGCCGACATCGAAAATCTCTTTTATGCAGTTGTTGGTGAGATAACCTCGACGCCACCCAGTACTGGGGCAGGAGTTCGGGAGTATTGCCATAACTTTTATAACGGATGCTTTTTGAAGGTTGAGGTAAACGATTTCCGAAGATTTGTTGGTTATGTGTTGAGGATGGATACAGCTGGATGTAGGATTTGCTAGTTTTGGGTGAGATATTATGATTCCCCTGTATCCCCAAAACCTGATTGCATAACCGGAAAAATTTTAGGAGTTTATAAGTGGGAATTCAAGTAGCTCTTAGGATATCTTTCCGACAGATGTATGATATGAAATTGGGGTTCGACGTCTAGTGGTCCGCCTATCCACGGTTGGTTTTACAGTGGTCTCGTTGTGTCTTAAAGAGTCCTTGGCTATGCCGACTCGGGGACGCTTCGTATGTCATGTGCACTGCCTTGTACATGATGGTGCTGTACGATCAAGCCCGTGTAGGCCCCACCACAAAAACTTTGGACGAAATCTCTATCATATGTTTGTTCCGGCTTATTCGGCAAGCCAATCCTTTGTTTTGTTTCGATTTGTGGTATTCGAGTTGCTTCGAAGCCAAATGTTGATTCCATACCTTTTCCTAAGCGGTGTTCTCATTTTTCTATGTGGATACTAATCCCTCTCGATCATCGAGTTTGTCATTTCAATTACTTTTCAACTGGCGTGTTCTCTCTTCAAGTGGATCCGATCTTTTTCAACATCCGCAAGACCAACTCTAAGTATTCTCAATGTTGTTTGGTTCATCCATCCCAAGTTTCCTTTGTTTTCCCACCCTCCCACCCTTTTTCTTCAAGGACTCAGATTTCTTAATCATGTATCCTTTTATTGATGGGAAGTCTCTCCATTCCTTTCCGTCAATGTTCTTATCCGGTGATTCTCATGAAGATGCTCTACAAGTTCATCATTCTTCATTTTTTTTATTCTCCGGTGGATTCAAGTCAAGCTTTGTTAATCATATCCTTTTTCCTCATTTCAAATGCTATTCTCATGTCGGTGCACCTCTTAATCATCCACTACTCAGTATTCAATTGTTCCGGAGTGTTGAAGACATCTCGGAAGGCTTGTCTTTCCATTCAAGTTCCGTTCAAACCTATCTCGAGGTTGTTATCTCATTCAAGCCTTTTAAATCAACTGGTGCAATCTCTCTTCAAAATCGTTCAACGGTGTATCTTTTCAGTGGGCCCTAACCCACAGGTCTTTTCCCAGGATCTTACCTGACCCTTCTTATTTTCCCGGAGGTATTCTCAAATTCTTTTCGAAGTTTGACGTAAGAATGATTTATCATCAGTCAAATGCCTTTCTCCAAGATCTTTCAATTTCTTTTCATCGTTGGTTCAACCTCTTCGTTTTTTGTTGGGATTCTCCCGGAGTGCCTCAATAATTCTTGATGGTGTTTCTCATCGTCATTCTCGGATTTTGAAGACCGAAGAAGGGTTTTCTCTTAAATCTTGCTCCATTCTCTTCAAGACTCATGGTTCTAGCTTATTGTCATCCTCTCATAATTATTTTCGATTGTGAGTATTCTTTTCACCCATCCGGAGCATTTCAAGAGTATTTTTAGTTTGTTTCTCCGGAGGCTATCATCTCAGAATTTTTCATTCCAGCTTTCAGCTCTCGTTTCCTCCAAATCTTATCGGTGCTTCATTCAAGTATTCTTTTATCAGATCATGATCTCTTCGTTTCATTTGTACCTAAACTCTCTCATGTATCTTCGTTCATTTGCCAATTTCTTACCAGTGATTCATCTCTTTTCTTCATTTTTTCCAATTCTTACGGTGGTCCGTTCAAGAGTTCTCTTCCTTGGTTATCAAGTCATTTATTCGTTGTTTCAATCCCATCGGTGGTTCCATCAATACCTTCTCAAGTTTATGTTATATCTCTCTTAATCTTTTCTACGAGAATAAGTAATATGTCAACTCCGTTGGTTGTCATCAATTTAATTGGTGAAGGATAAGCATAATGTAATTCTTATTCTTGTTTCAACGAGTGAACTCAATTCCCTATTTCGGAGGCTCATCAAATTCCCGATTTCAATTGTTTCATCTTCTCTTTTTCCCGGAGTTCCAACCTTTTTCAATTATTTGACCATGGAGATTCATGGAAATCAGTACAAAGATTCACCTTGTGTTTTCAACTTCTCTTGCCTTCCATTTGATCATTCTTTTATTTAACGGAGTTCTTCATGAAGGTTCTACATGTTGGTTCATAAAGGATTTAATTCCGTCTAGAAGTTTTTCATTGAGATTCTTTTCTGAGGAGCTCATGCTTTCTTCATCCTGTAATCCGGAGTGCAATTGTTTCTCCCTTATCTTTTGAGGTGGTAATATATCATTCTTCATTCACAAGATTGAGATATTTAAACCCATCAATCTCTTCATTGCAATTATCTTGGGTTATATTTCACCTAAAGTTTTTCCCTAAGGATTGTTGCTATTTATGGTGCTTATAAAGGACTCAAGTTCTTCTTTCGTCCTCCCGGTGAAATAGTTTCTCGTCTCCTTGTGGATATCAATCCAATCTATCGTTTCCGTCAGTGGCAGAATTTTCACCTCAGTTTTGAGATGTTTTTTTTCATAAGCCCACAACAAGTTTATTCGTTTCGTTGTTGATAACCCAACAACTGCGGTCTAGCATTTGTTGTAAGCGTGCTCTACCAAGATCTCGTGTTCTCCTCCGTTCATTCCTTTCCATCCTCTCATTTCTTTCGGAGGCTTCGCGATATTGCTTTCTCCAACCATCATCTCGTTTTATCAAAGATCATGTTTCTTTTCCTTGCTTATCCCGTTTAACCGGAGTGTGTGCCCGCTGCTCAAGTTCTTTTCATCTTATCAAGCTTCATATCACTTTTCAACCGGAGTTCTGCCCGAGATTATTCTTCTTTGATCTTTGTTTATCTATTTTCAACTAGAGTGGTTTCAATTCCTTATTGTCCTTTGCGCTCGTCATTCTTAGCCTTGCAATCTCAAGGTTTCTGTAATGTTCCTTGTTCCTCTTTTCCAACGGATTGTTTTTAACTTTGTTCATCTTCGTGGCATTCCTCCTTTCTTTTTGTTCAACCTCGCAAAGTTCTGTGGTTTCACTCGTTTGTCAAAGAAGCAACTTAGCTATACCTCTTCTCTTTCCCTTCCGTTTTCCCCTCCGGTGCCATTCCAGATCTCAGGACGAGATCCTCTCGTAGTGGTGGAGTGTTGTGACGCCCCGAGACCGTTGCGCCAGGTGTCGTCCAGTTATTCGTTGTTGTTGCCTTGTCATTCTCTTGCGTGTTGCATCTTGTCATGTCATCATGTGCATTGCATCATCATGTTTTCAAAACTTGCATCCGTCCGGGTTTCCCAGTTCCTTCTGTTGTCCGTTCTGAGCCCAGACACACTTGCACGCGCCCGCGGCATGTCCAAAATAGTATTTTAGAAGTGGCCGGAAAATGTTCTCGGAATGGGATGAAAGTCGCGCGTGGTCTTATTATAGTGTAGATAGACCGCCTGTCAAGTTTCATCGCATTCGGAGTTCGTTTGATAGCCCAACCGTTAAACTATAGCGACATCATAGCCGGTCTAACGTCGGACGTTTTCGGTCTACGGAAACAGTCGCCGGGCCTCCCTCTCTTCTCTTCTCTCAGCTTGAGACCGTCTACACAGCTCACTACCTACCGCCAGGTCCAACCTAACATCTCTCGTCAGCCCGCAGCCCCCCTCGCGCGCGTCCGAAAGTTGTCCCGAACCCGACCCGGGGAGTCGTCACCGTTGTGTCCGGATCATCCCCAAACGTCTACAAAACATCTCTGTTTTGTTTATTGGACTCCCTAACCAACTTATTCTCGACTGCCTAATTATGATCGGATGGACCGAGTTAACCCCTCCCCTAATCCCCTACCTATATAAACTCTAGCCTAACCCTAAAATCTAGCCCGCGTGTCCCATCAGTCCATCCGCGCCACCACCTGATGCCTTCCTCCTCCTTGCATTCCGTGCCAAGCCAATCTGATCCACCTTCTCCTACAATCCTCTCGATCCCCACCAATCAGAGCCCCCATGGCCCTTCTCGACCAACAGAGCTCGCCCGCCTCCTCTGCCTTGACCCCGAAGCCCTCCGGCTTCGCCGTAGCACCGCTGGACCAGCAGCCCTCGCCGCCCTTCTCGTTTTTCCTCTGTCCTTCTTCCACCTCCCTATTTTCTGTCTAGTTGCTGCAGGGAGTTGGAGCAGGCATGGCGCCCGAGCGCCTCAAGGTCGTCACCCGCCGTCGGCCTGCTACCTCCACTGCCCGGAGCCGTGCCTTCGTCCGCCGCCGTGTCCTTCCAGGAGCCCCGCTGCAGCCGCTCCTTGACGCCCGCACCGTCCGCTCACGTAGGCCACGACCAGACCCGCCGCTTCCCGCGCCTCCGCTGACCCTGGATCCGCTGTGCCCCCTGCAGCTGCGCCAAGACGCTGCCGCTGCTCTGTTCCGACGAGCAAAGGACGAGGCGCCCGTTCGCCCAGCGCCGCTCGTCGCCTTCCCCGAGTACCCTGTGCCGTCGGAGCCCCATGACCCCGCGCCAAGCCTCCTGCCTGCGCCAAGTGTCTGTTTGCCTTCGCCTGATTCCACTCCTTGCGTTGTCCTTGTCACCGGGAGCCCCGCCATCTCCAGCGTCGCGCCCAAGTCCCACATCGCCGACAATCGTTCCCGCCGTTCGTCGACCTGAACTTGATGCAGCTGTCTCCATTCTTCAGTTACGATAAGGAGCAGCTCGCTCGCCTCGTGTTGATCTCCCAGATCCAGCCGGCCCAACGCTGCAGTATCCGCCCCGCCAGCCCATGAGCCGCGCGCCCCTGCCAGGCCTCTCCATCAACTGGGCCAGGCACACGGGGTGAGGCCACACCCGAGTGCCCCTTCTTTCTTTCTTTTTTGTTGTTGTTGTTTTCCTTCTGTTGGGCCCAATCTCAGATGCGGCCCGATTCATTTTTTTCCGTGTAACGAATTTAGATATTTTTTCCAGAGACTGCAGTTTTTCAGAAACACCCTTGAACTTCATGCATATTTTAACTCACAAACTAAGCATCATATGGAAAAACTTAATATATGAAACTTGCTTAGAATTTTGTGTAGATTAATAATTTGCAACTTTCATCTATGTTTAAAATGTTTAAAATGCTGTTTGTTTAAATTTGTTTAAATAACTTGCTAAAATGCTTTAATTCATAACTAATTAACCGTAGCTCCAAACCTAACAAACTTTATATGTAAATGGGGTAGAATTTTGCCTAGTTTAACATGGTGGCCTTACTTTGCATGTTTAACAACTCTAAAATTGTGTTTAGGGCAGAACAGTACGAAACCTAATATATGCATATGAGGATTTTTTTCCGGACTTGTTGTTTGTTGTTCTGGCCTCATTTAAACTTGCCTAGATATGTAGTTTTCATTTGCTTCACCCCTTGCGTTGTTAATCAACATTTAATATTGTTGGGTACATAAACGAGATTGAACTAAATAACTTGAATGTGGTGTTCCATCAATATGCAACTCGTTGCATATTCAGCTCCACTTAATTTGTAGGGTTGTTTGTGCACTTTGCCATGCCATGCCTCTTTAAACCGGACATGCAACATACTTGGTTGTGCATCATGCCATGCTTATGTGATGGTTGTTTACCATGTTGTTTGCTTCTTCCTGGTGTGCTTCTTCGGGTTGGTTCTGATAACGTCGCGTTTGTGAGGATTCGTTCGACTACATCCGTTTGTCTTCTTCATGGACTCGTTCTTCTTCCTTGCGGGATCTCAGGCAAGATGACCATACAATCGAAATCACTTCTATCTTTTCTTGACAATTGCTCGCTCTTTTGCTACGCCTATGTTGCGATACTACCACTTGCTTATCATGCCTCCCATATTGCCATGCCAAGCCTCTAACCCACCTTGTCCTAGCAAACCGTTGTTTGGCTATGTTACCGCTTTGCTCAGCCCCTCTTATAGCGTTGTTAGTTGCAGGTGAAGATTGGAGTTTGTTCCTTGTTGGAACATGGATATTTTGTTGGGATATCACAATATCTCTTATTTAATTAATGCATCTATACACTTGGTAAAGGGTGGAAGGCTCGGCCTTATGCCTGGTGTTTTGTTCCACTCTTGCCACCCTAGTTTCCGTCATATCGGTGTTATTTTCCCGGATTTTGCGTTCCTTACACGGTTGGGTTATAATGGGAACCCCTTGACAGTTCGCTTTGAATAAAACTCCTCCAGCAAGGCCCAACCTTGGTTTTACCATTCGCCACCTAGCCTTTTTCCCTTGGGGGTCGCGCATCCCGAGGGTCATCTTTATTTTAAACCCCCGGGCCAATGCTTGTCTAAGTGTTGGTCCAAACTAGAGCCCCTTGCAGCGCCACCTCGGGGAAACTCGAGGGCTGGTTTTAGTTGTACGGATTGCTTATTCGGTGTGCCCTAAGAACGAGATATGTGCAGCTCCTATCGGGATGTCGGCGCATCAGGCGGTCTTGCTGGACTTGTTTTACCATTGTCGAGGATGTCTTGTAACCGGGATGCCGAGTCTGATCGGATTGTCTTGGTAGAAGGAATATCCTTCGTTGACCATGAGAGCTTGTGATGGGCTAAGTTGGGATGCCCCTGCAGGGATTGATCTTTCGAAAGCCGTGCCCGTGGTTATGGGAAGATGGGAATTTGTTAATGTCCGGTTGTAGAAAACCTGAAACTTAACTTAATTAAAATACATCAACTGTGGGTGTAACCGTGATGGTCTCTTCTCGGCGGAGTCCGGGAAGTGAACACGGTGTTGGAGTAATGCTTGGCGTAGGTTGTTCTAGGATCACTTCTTGATCATAGTTGTTCGACCGTGCTTTTGCCTTCTCTTCTTGCTCTCATTTGCGTATGTTAGCCACCATTTATGCTAGTCGCTTGCTGCAGCTCCACCTCATACCTTTTACCCTTCCTATAAGCTTAAATAGTCTTGATCGCGAGGGTGTGAGATTGCTGAGTCCCCGTGACTCACAGATACTTCCAAAACCAGCTTGCAGGTGCCGATGAGACCATGAAGGTGACGACCCGAGCTCAGGGAGGAGCTCGTTGAAGATCGTGTTCGTTATGTTAGTCCGTTTCCAGTTGATCAGTAGTGGAGCCCAGTTGGGGTCGATCGGGGATCTGTGTAGCATTTGGGGTAGTCTTATTTTATTTTGGTTCCGTAGTCGGACCTTGTGTGTATCTTTTTCCCTTATGTATTGCATGGGTTGTGTGAAGATTACCTCACTTGCGACATTGCTTTCAATGCGGTTATGCCTCTAAGTCGTGCTTCGACACGTGGGAGATATAGCCGCATCGAGGGCGTTACACATTACCACTAGGACTTCAAACAAAATACTGTGCAAATATTATAGTGGCCAAATGGATTGCACTCAACTAAACCCGCTGCCAAACCAACAAAACAAAGAGGGTGGTGTACGTGAGAACAAAGTAGATGAACAGTAGAACAAAAATTGCAATGTGATTAACATGAGTACATCTTGAAAATTATGAAAAAAAGCAGCTGCATATAACCACTGTAAGAAATGTAGATTATACCACTATAAATGAGTGTAAGTTTGTGAACCTCATTTGTAATTTACAGTAGTGAATCGGTTAAATTGCACTACTATATTTATAGTTCTACAGCGGAGTTACAGTGTAAATGTGCAGTTGAATTACATCATAAATCTGTAGATTTGCAGTTTTCACAGTATCACCTAACATTGACAAACCCCTAAAACTATCTAGAAAAGTGATGTTACCCAACAAAGACAAACCAAACAAAATTGATCTGAAAATTATGTTGTAACTGCCCTCTGACTTATATTGAGTTGCACAAGAATTAGTGAAACTCTGGCTAGAACACAAGCATTGTCATCCTTTGAGGCATAATAATAAAAATTATCATTCTCGAGGCCCAACAATAAAAAGTTAGCAACATAAAAACATTATTCATTGTCTAATTCGGAATGCAATAATGCAATGTCTAAATGTTCTCATCACATCACAGAAAAATAAATTTTTGAAACATAAGAACTCAACCATCACTACGTTTTCTTAACACACGCTACAGCCTCACCTTGCAGCTTGCTAGTGGGGCGACGAAGGGTTGGAAGATGGGGTTGGCGTAGCGGAACAGCAGCACCTCCGATGTGTACGCCAACGCCGGACAATCCATTGGGGCTGGTCAAGATCACAGCCACCAGACCACCCCAAAGAGACTCGGTGGTGAGGAGATGCTCCAACGAGAAGGCGGCCACCATGGTGTCGGAGCAGGGAAGGAAGTGATCATCTCGTCCATGGTGTTCCATTCCTCGAGCGACGAAGGATCTGAGAGGGAGAGGGAACATGGTGAGGAAGAGAGGGGGGATGCTACGAGGAGGACTAGAGGGACTCACGTGAGTCACCGGATCACTGGAGCAACACGCCCGTCGGATCCCGTCGACGCCATTGCGTCCTTGTTGCCGAAGAGCCGTGGCGAGCGTGGGCAAAGTCACTGCAAACCCTAGCGGCGAAGATGAGTCCCGGGGGAGAGAGGGGTCGCTGGAGAGAGATGGATAGGTGGGGGATCCGCCTGAGGTGAGGGGGAGCGGAGAGGAGGGGGAGAGGCCACCGGCAGCAAGGTTTGGGAGGGAGACAAGGGGAGGGATGGGATCAGCGTGGGTGGCGGCGGCGATGTGGGAGACGAGGGTGAGAGCGGCGTGGTGTGGATCTAGAGAGCTAGGGTTGGTGGGGTGAGAGGGTGAGGTAGTTTTCTTTTTATTTTCTTTTTTTAGACAAAGAGGGGGTGAGGGAGAAAGGGCTGCCGTTGGATCTGGGAGCATCTGACGGTGTTTGAGGCATGATCCGCGTGACATGCACATGAACCAATCAGAACCCAGTACACGTTATGACCATCTAAAATTGGTCGTCATCGATTAAAAATAAGGTATTGAATCATATAAACGGTTTTATGATATGAGAAATTCAAAAATAAATAAGAAACATTCTCATTGTGTCACCAAATGTTTCCTAGTTTTTAGGAAAACTAATAAACTTGGAATTGGAATAAGAAAAAAATATTTTTAGAAGTGTTATGAGAAATGAGTTTTTAGGGAAAAAATCATTTTCCATTTTTGAAGTGCGATTTTTTTGAAGAAACTACCAAATAGTTGTTTCAAAATGGCGCCACTCCATTTTCCAAAACTATAAGACATCATTTTATGTACAGTTGACCGAAGCATAACATGTAAAATGCTTTCGATCCACCTCTCATCAGAAAGACAAATTATGTTTCAAAAAAGAATCTTCTACATTTTCACATGAAAAAGTCAAAAAAATGATCTCATATTGTGCACAAGGTGCATCTTGGAATTCCAAACAATTTTGCTTAAGGAAGTTTTCGTTTTCTTTGCATGAAAAAATCATTTTCCATTTTCCCAATGCCCAAAACGAGTTTTTTTTCTGAAGGACCAACCATACATTTGTTGCAAAATTGGATCAAATCAAATTTGTAAAATAGTAGGACATATTTAATGCACAATTGACCAAATGGTTGGGTGTCAAAATTTTTGATCCACCTCTGGTGTAAAAGACAAATTTCCGCCAATTCAGTAGGAAGCGGGTCAAATGGTTAGGTTTTTTTGAAGATCCTACCAAATAATTATTGTAAAATTGGACCAAATCACTTTTCTAAAATACTAGGCCATATTTAATGCACAATTGACAAAATGGTTGGGTGTAAAAAGTTTTGATCCTCCTCTCGTGAAAAAGACAAATTCCCGCCGATTTAGTAGGAAGCGGGTCAAATTTGAACTGCAGCTGTCTCATAGTTTGCTCTTTATTTTATCAAAAAATCATTTCTAGGTACATAAGTATCTATTTAATCAAAGAAACATCAAAAGTTTTCCAATATTCAACCACTAGCTAGGAACGGTCAACCCCGCCATTTTGATCGCATTTCAAAACGGGCATAAAAAATTCAAAACAAATCAAAAAATTGGAAAACCTTCGCATTGTGTCATTATATGTGACCTAGTTTCCAGGCAAAATAATAAACTTGTAATACGGCAATTATTTTAAAAAAGTGTTCTCAGAAATGAGCTATCATGCGTGAAGATTCAGGGTTTTAAGCCAAATGATCAATCTTATGGCCACATTCATGACATAGTTTGTTCAAATGATCTCATATTGTGCACAAGGGTGCATCTTGGAATTACAAACAATGTTTCCTAAGGGAGTTATCATTTTCTTTGCACGGAAATATCATTTTCCATTTTCCAAGTACCCGAATTGAGTTCTTTTTGCGAAGGACCTACCATATATTTGTTGCAAAACTGGACCAAATCATTTTTCTAAAATACTAGGCCATATTTTATTCACAATTGACCAAATGGTTGGGTGTAAAAAGCTTTGATCCACCTCTGGTGAAAGAGACAAATTCCCGCCGATTCAGTAGGAAGCGGGTCAAATTTGAACTGCAGCTGCCTCATTGTTTGCCATTTATTTTTTCAAAAAATCATTTTTAGGTACACAAGTATCTATTTAATCAGAGAAACATAAATTTTTTCCAAGATTCATCCACTAGCTAGGAACGGTCAAAACCCGCCGTTTTGATCGCATTTCGAAACGGGCATAAAAAATTCAAAAAAATCAAAAAATAGGAAAACCTTCGCATTGTGTCATTATATGTGACCAAGTTTCCAGGAAAAATAATAAACTTGTAATACGGCAATTATTAAAACAAAGTGTTCTCAGAAATGAGCTATCATGCGTGAAGATTCAGGGTTTTCAAGCCAAATGATCAATCTTATGGCCACATTCATGGCATAGTTTGTTCAAATGATCTCATATTGTGCACAAGGGTGCATCTTGGAATTCCAACGAATGTTGCCTAAGGGAGTTATCATTTTCTTTGCACGGAATATTCATTTTCCATTTTTCGAGTGCCCAGATTGAATTCCTTTTGTGAAGGAACTACCATATATTTGTTGCAAAATTGGACCAAATCATTTTTCTAAAATACTAGGCCATATTTGATTCACAATTGACCAAATGGTGAAAAAGAGAAATTCCCTCTGATTCAGGAGGAAGAAGGGCAAATTTGAACTACAACTCTCTCATAGTTTTCTCTTTATTTTTTCAAAAAAAATCATTTCTAGGTACATAATTATCTATTTAACAAGAGAAACAACGAAAAATTTCCAAGATTCAACCACTAGCTAGAAACGGTCAAACCCGGCGTTTTGATCGCATTTCGAAACGGGCATAAAAAATTCAAAAAAATCAAAAAATTGGAAAACCCTCGCATTGTGTCATTAGATGTGACCATGTTTTCAGGAAAAATAATAAACTTGTAATAGTTCAATTATTTTTAAAAAGTGTTCTCACAAATGAGCTATCATGCGTGAAGATTCCGGGGTTTCAAGCCAAATGATCAATCTTATGGCCACATTCATGGCATAGTTTGTTCAAATGATCTCATATTTTGCACAAGGGTGCATCTTGGAATTCCAAACAATGTTGCCTAAGGGAGTTAATAGTTTCTTTGCACGGAAAATTCATTTTCCATTTTCCGAGTGCCCAAATTGAGTTCTTTTTGTGAAGGACCTACCATATATTTGTTGCCAAATTGGACCAAATCATTTTTCTAAAATACTAGGCCATATTTGATTCACAATTGACCAAATGGTTGGGTGTCAAAAGCTTTGATCCACCTCTGATGAAAAAGACAAATTCCCGCCGATTCAGCAGGAAGCGGGTCAAATTTGAACTGCAGCTGCCTCATAGTTTGCTCTTTATATTTTTCAAAAAATCATTTCTAGGTACATAAGTATATATTTAATCAGATAAACATCAAAAGTTTTCCAAGATTCAACCACTAGTTACGGTGAAAACCCGCCATTTTGATCGCATTTCGAAACGGGCATAAAAATTGAAAAAAACCAAAAAATTGGAAAACCTTCGCATTGTGTTATTATATGTGACCAAGTTTCCAGGAAAAATAATAAACTTGTAATATGGCAATTATTTTAAAAAGTGTTCTCAGAAATGAGCTATCATGCGTGAAGATTCAGGGTTTTCAAACCAAATGATCAATCTTATGGCCACATTCATGGCATAGTTTGTTCAAATGATCTCATATTGTGCACAAGGGTGCATCCTAGAATTCCAAACAATGTTGCCTAAGGGAGTTATCATTTTCTTTGCACGGGAAATTCATTTTCCATTTTCCGAGTGCCCAAATTGAGTTCTTCTTGTGAAGGACCTACGATATATTTGTGGCACAATTGCACCAAATCATTTTTCTAAAATACTAGGCCATATTTGATTCACAATTGGACAAATGGTTGGGTGTCAAAAGCTTTGATCCACCTCTGGTGAAAAAGACAAATTCCCACCGATTCAGTAGGAAGGGGGCAAATTTGAACTATAGCTTCCTCATAGTTTGCTCTTTATTTTTTAAAAATCATTTCTAGGTACAAAAGTATCTATTTAATCAGAGAAACATCAAAAAAATTCCAAGATTCAACCACTAGCTAGGAACGGTCAAACCCGCCGTTTTGATCGCATTTCGAAACGGGCATAAAAAATTCAAAATAATTCAAAAAATTGGAAAACATTCGCATTGTGTCATTATATGTGACCACGTTTTCAGGAAAAATAATAAACTTGTAATACGGTAATTATTTTTAAAAAGTGTTCTCAGGAATGAGCTATATATCATGCTTGAAGATTCAGGGTTTTCAAGCCAAATGATCAATCTTATGGCCACATTCATGGCATAGTTTGTTCAAATGATCTCATATTGTGCACAATGGTGCATCTTTGAATTCCAAACAATGTTGCCTAAGGGAGTTTTCATTTTCTTTGCACGGAAAATTCATTTTCCATTTTTTGAATGCCCAAAATGAGTTTTTTTTGTGAAGGAGCTACCATATATTTGTTGCAAAATTGTGCCAAATCATTTTTATAGAATATTAGGCCATATTTAATGCATAATTGACAAAATTGTTGGGTGTCAAAAGTTTTGATCCACCACTTGTGAAAAAGACAATTTTTTGTCGATTCAGTAGGAAGCGAGTCAATTTGAACTGCATCTACCTTATAGTTTGCCCTCTATTTTTTACAAAAATCATTTCTATGTATATAAGTATCTATTTAATCAGAAATACATGGTTTGGTGGCGATACATCGAGGTTTGGATGGTGGACGAGGGCCCCAACTCCAGAGCGCGTAAACTCGCATGCCCGCCGCATGGTCACCGCGTGACCGTGGAGTTGCCATGTGTTCTGGGCGGCCTAGGCATGTCTAGGGGGTTGGGTACTCCCCAGGCAGGTGCTAGGAAGAAAATTACGAGATAAAATTCTCATGAGGAGACCGAACTATGCTCAAACATGAATTAGCAGCCAAGTGTTTTATTAGCGATACGGGAAATGCACGTGGCCAATGGGCGTGAGTTTTGGCTGAGGATGATAATCTACTAAGAAGACTCTCTTCACAATTTTTAGCTGAAAAGGAGGAGCCTAGGTGGTACTTTCTTTGCAAAGTACTACACTGGACAGAAATATGAATGTTCAAGCTGGGCTCAAAACAATGAATGGATTGAGCTGAAATTTGGTGGAGGATGGTTATTTGGGCATAGGAAAGCACTGTAGAAAATTTATATCATTTGGACATGCCAAAGTGGTACTTCCTACACAATGCTATTCCCTGGACAGAAACTTGGGAAAATTAGCGAGACAAATTGGATAAATGAAATGAGCTCAAATTTAGTGTAGGTAAGTTACATAGGCATGGTCATGCCCTGGTAAAATTTCAGATCATTTGGGTAAGCCTAGCTAGTACTTACTTCACAAAGCTTCTCTCAAGATAGAAACTTTAGAAATTTCATGAGAAAGATTTACCAGGAAAATGGAGCTGAATATTATCATGTGGCGATGATTTGGGTATGGAAGAGTGCCCAAAAAGTTTGAGGGTAATAGGAGGGATCTGGATAACACTTGCTTTGCAATGTGCCAATCTGGCCATAAAATATAAATTGAACCTGGGCTCACATAGATGATTTGACTGAGCTGCAATTTGGAGGAGGGTGATAATTTGGGCATATGAAGGAACTGTATAAATTTCATGTCATTTGGATATATAAAAATGGTACTTCCTTCACAATGCTTCTAGGTGAAAAAACTTTGGAAATTTGCCAAGGAAGATTTATGGGCAAATGGAGCTGAATTTTGTCATGAGGCAATGATTTGGATAGGAGAGAGTGCCCAAAAATTTTGAGGGCAATCAAGAATATACAAATAGAACTTCCTTCACAAGGTATTGTTGTGAACAGAATAGGAAAATGAATATTGTTGAATTATTTTTGAACTAGGCAAGGAAGGGTTTTTACATATTTAATGAAGATATGACCCAATGAATTTATGAGATTTTTTGGAAATTTTGGGAATGACAGAAATATAGGGTGCTTCACAACCTAGGGAAAAAATTGACACATGGACATGACACATAGGCAAAACATGAGGTGGCACCTTGTAATAGCAATTGACCACAATTTACAAGGTTATGGCCATCTATATTGGTCGTGATAAGCTAGAAATAAGGCAGCAGACTAGTGCTATCTGCTTTATGACCATTTCGTGTAAGGAAATTATGACCTTTCTGACCAAAATGGTCGATATAGTTGAGGTTTGGAGCCCCCTGAATAGCTTTTGACCAATTGATCTCAAATGGTCGTAGATCTATGACCAATTCTTACAGGGTCACTGATAGAAGGTCACTAGTTGACATATTTCTTGTAGTGAAATAGAGGATAATGAAGCTCACGTGCAGACTGATGATACATAATCAAATAGCAATTAATTAAGTACAGCGTTACGAGGCAAAAGGTACTGACAAGAGGAATGCAGACATCAACGTGTGCAGTGGCATTGGCTTTATTCAACATTTTGGTAAGAGTAATGTAGATATGATAATTTGGAGAAAGTGGAGGGCAGGGCAGATAAGATGCAGAGTAATGCCAGACAATCAACTATCTCGTGATGCATGTACATTAATACCACCATCGTCCGTTATTAGTTGTCGCTCAAATGGATGTATCTAGCACTATTAAGTTCTAAATACATCCAATTGATCAAAAATTAATTCGATACAGAGGGAGTACATGACAACAGGTACTTACATGAGAAATCCAAAACTTCATAACCATTGTGTTAATTCTACATTTATCTAAGAGTAAATATAGATCTTATAATTTCAAGAAAAGGAAGGATAAAGAAGCGAACATTTACAGTGATGATACATAATCAAACAGCAATGAGTGTAAGTATGCTGACAAAGGGCAAGAGGTACTGACCAGAGCAATGCAGAGCCCAGTATTGTTGTGAGATCCTATGATCCTTTGAGCAAGGAGATTCATCTGAAATTAGTTTTCATACAAGAGAGAAGGTAAGGCACATGCAGAAATTTAGGAATTCAAATTTTGAATTGACATCATAGACAGTACCTGACGCTGGGCTGTCAGCAATTCTAATAGGGGTTTGGCCACTAGAGTAGGGGTAAAGTCTGTTACAGTTGGGCCCGTGTTTTCTGTGGCTGCTGATCTATCTGATTTAACAGGTATCACTACTTTTTCCAAATACCTAGTTTGTACTCCTTGAGGATCTGCAATCACCCTCTTCCTTTTGGACATCTATTATGAAAGAACAACATTTGACTGGAAAAACATAGTATGACGACACATGGAATAGATACAGAAAATGGATAAGTATGGCATATACTCATATATGATGCTTAAACTAAGCAGATGGTGTAACAAAGTAGAAGTAATGCAAGAGGTCAGATGCAAAATATGTGCGACCAATACAACCTTGCCAATTTAGAGCATGCACCTTGATGGGTGAATAAGATAGGCCATCCTCCACCATGCCAAGTTTGTTAGCCGGTGGATCGTTCTGCAATATTCCTCTCGTGCGCCCATTCTCATATTCATTTTGATATTGTTCAATACCTGACATGCATGAAAACATAAAAACAAGTGAGATTATCTTTGTAATGCAGAAGTGATTCTAATCCAATACTTCCTCCCTGTAAACCCCTTTGTGCTATCTCTGTAATTCTTCTAAGAGGTGCCATGCATGTTGTAATTTGGTGTGTGCATTAATGTAATGTGGCCTGCTACTCAAAATATGAGAGCTCCAGAAGTGATGATACTTCGCAGATGACAACTTCAACATATAGTAAAGAAGAACAAGTCGACCTGACTAGACAGATTCAAAATATACTAAGGGAGAATAACTCGACCTGACCAGTCGACCGCAAGAGAAGCGGATCATCTTAAAGAAGAGCAGAAGAGCAGGAAGATTGAAGATATTACAAGTCTTTCTATACAATGTCGGTTGGCCACCCATGATGAACCAGAGCACACAGAGAAATACTATTCCTTTCGATCTCTCCATATGTGCCTCACATGCATTTCGAAACTAAAGTAGGAACATTTAGCTGACCAATTAAACATCTCTCAGTTTTACTAATATTAGCATAATATCAGATTTGAATTTGTACAACTAAGCTTGTTTAGCTCGATGGGTGGAGCAGTGCTATTACGACACGAACCACGTAGGCTGATTGTGGTCATCATAAAATGGGGAAACCATAAGCATGATGAGTATAGTGTTGACCGTGGCAGTGGGATGGCAGATCTGAAGCTGCAAACCGTGCAAAGGGTAGTTAGCAACCGATATTTGCTTTGAAATAACAACTAAGATTTGGTGTGAACAAGAAAGTATAGTCAACAAGTGACAAAGAAATGCAATTCTGCTGTCGCTCTATATGTCGCGACATGCATTTGGAAACTCAAGTGGGACCTTTAGCTAACCAATTAAATGTGTCTGTTAACTAATATCAGTATCATATCACAATCATATTTGAACAACTAAGCTTAGAAATTTTGAGTGTTGTGTTGTTTAGCTTGAAGGGTGGAGTAATGCTAGTATGACAGAAAGCACCTACGCAGATCATAGTAAAGTAGATAAAAGGGGAAAACCCTAAGCATCAAGAGTAAAATCAGGAAAGTGGAACTATCTGGACCAGTGGGTGGCACACATGCTTTTCAAAACGAATATAGGAACATTAGGTGACCAATTAGACGTTGTCTGTTTTAGTAATATGAGCCTCATATCAGATTCGTATTTCAACACGTAAGCTTCGAAATTATGAGTGGCATGTTGTTTCGCTTCATGTGTTGAGGTCTTGAGGAGCAGTGCAAGCACGACACGAAGCAGGGAAGCACCTACGATGATGGTAGTGAATATAAAGGGGGGAAACCATAAGATTTACGAGTATAGTGACCGTGACATGGCGGATCTGGAGGTGCAAACCGGACAAAGCTACTTCGCAACCAATGTTTGCATTCAACTAGCCACTACGATTTGGTACGAACAAGAAAAGTACAGAAAAGAATTTAAGATCTATTTTCTGGGTGAGATAAATAACTTAAGCACATATGGAAGAGTACCACCTCTCTTGCGACGCCGTGCAGGCCCATGCTGATACATTGAGGGTGCTGCGGGTGCGATGGCTGTCGGCGGCGGGGAAGAAGATTTTAGATGGAAAATGGCTGGGTTGGGGGATAAATCCTGTTGCCGTGGACGAGGCGGTCATAGGAGAGCCAACGGCAAAGTGGACGACGGCGCCGATGAAGCGAGATGACGCGATGAAAGGATCCTGGTCCGGCGCCGTGGATGAGAGACTTCTCCCATGTCCTCAGGAACAAACGTAACTACTCACAAAGCATATTCATGTTCATAATCAGAGGGATATTAATATGCATAATGGATCTGAACATATGATCTTCCACCAAGTAAACCAACTAGCTTCAACTACAGGGAGTAATCAACACTACTAGCAACCCACAGGTACCTATCTGAGGTTTGGATACAAAGATTGGATACAAGAGATGAACTAGGGTTTGAGATGAGATGGTGCTGGTGAAGATGTTGATGGAGATTGACCCCCTCCCGATGAGAGGATCGTTGGTGATGATGATGGTGATGATTTCCCCCTCCCGGAGGGAGATTTCCCCGGCAGAACACCTCCGCTGGAGCCCTAGATTGGTTCCGCCAAGGTTCCGCCTCGTGACGGCGGAGTCTTGTCCCGAAAGCTTGCTTATGATTTTTTCCTTGACGAAACACTCCATATAGCAGAATATGGGCATCGGAGGGCCACCAAGGGGCCCATGAGGCAGGGGCGCGCCCCCACCCTCGTGGCTAGTGTGTGGCCCTCCACTGACACTTCTTGTGCTTAGTATTTTTTATATATTCTAGAAATAACTTCCGTGAAGTTTCAAGAATTTTGGAGCTGTCCAGAATAGGTCTCTAATATTTGCTCCTTTTCCAGCCCAGAATCCCAGCTGCCGGCATTCTCCCTCTTTATGTAAACCTTGTAAAATAAGAGAGAATAGGCATAAGTATTGTGACATAATGTGTAATAACAGCCCATAATGCAATAAATATCGATATAAAAGCATGATGCAAAATGGACATATCAACTCCCCCAAGCTTAGACCTCGCTTGTCCTTAAGCGAAAGCCGAAATCCAAAAATATGTCCACATGTTTAGAGATAGAGGCGTCGATAAAAATAAAATACATACATGAGGGTATCATGATCATTCTTAGAACAGCAACATATATATATGTATATATATATATATTGTCATATGATCTCTTATGCTAAAGTAACAATTCAATCACAATTTCAAGTATGACTCATAAACTTCATTGAGAACCAACAAACTCTAATCTCAGTCATTGAGGCAATTGCAATTTATCATAACATAGGAAAGAGTCAATATAAGAGCTTTTCAGCAAGTCCACATACTCAACCATCTTTTAGTCTTTCATAATTGCTAACACTCATGCAATATTTATGGGTATGAAGTTTTAATCGGGACAGAGAAAGATAGGGGCTTATAGTTTTGCCTCCCAATGTTTTACCTCAAGGGTAATGTCAACAATAATAGTTCATGAAGACTCACATCCAATTAGATATATATATCAGGATCTTTCCAACACATTGTGCTTGAAAAAGGATAAAATGTAAAAAGGAAAGGTGAAGATCACCATGACTCTTATGTAAGGTAGAAGATAAAAGTAAAAGATAGGCCCTTCGCAAAGGGAAGCAGAGGTTGTCATGCTCTTTTATGGTTGGATGCACAAAATCTTAATGCAAAAGAACGTCACTTTATATTGCCACTTGTGATATGGACCTTTACTATGCAGTCTGTTGCTTTTATTTCTTCCATATCACAAGATCGTATAAAGCTTATTTTCTCCGCACTAATAAGTCATACATATTTAGAGAGCAATTTTTATTGCTTGCACCGATGACAACTTACTTGAAGGATCTTACTCAATCCATAGGTAGATATGGTGGACTCTCTTGGCAAAACTAGGTTTAGGGATATTTGGAAGCACAAGTAGTATCTCTACTTGGTCAAAGAAATTGGCTAGCAAGAGAGGGAAAGGCAATCTCAACATGTTGGATGATCCATGACAATATAATTTATCTGAGATGTAAGAAAACATAACCCATTATGTTGTCTTCCTTGTCCAACGTCAACTCTTTAGCATATCATACTTTAATGAGTGCTCACAATCATAAAAGATGTCCAAGATAGTATATTTATATGTGAACCTCTCTTTCTTTATTACTTCCTATTAATTGCAACGATGACCAAAACTATGTTTGTGAACTCTCAACAACTTTTATTCATCATACTCTTTATATGTGAGCTCATTACTCTCCATAAGATCCATATGATCTCCTTGTTTCTTTTTATTTCTTCTCTTATTTTAATCCCTCAAGATCATAGCAAAATAATCAAGCCCTTGACTCAACACTAATCTTTATTATATAGCTCATGGACTCGATTACATAGAGGGATCATAAAGCAAAACTCACAACTAGATCATACTAAAACTTTATTCTACTAGATCAAGATATTACCAAAAGGATCGAACTAAGAAAAACGGTAAATATAAAAGTTGTGATGGTGATACGATACCGGGGCACTCCCCCAATCTTGGTGGTGGCCAAGGGGAGTGCCCATACACATGTGTTTATATCTCCTTCTTTGTCGGTGAAGAGGGTGTTGGTGATGATGGATAGTCGCACATCGAACGTAGGAGGTCCTCCAACTTGCGGATAATGCCCTTGAGTGCGATGATATGCTCCTTCAACAAAATATTTTCACGTGTGAGATATTTGTTTTGTATATGAGCTAACTCAATCATCTTGAAAGCTTCGATCTCTGTTGGGGTAAGAAGATTGTGATCAAGTTGAAGGATGTCTTCTACTGTCGGATCTTGGTCCTCCGTGGCCTTCTTGATCCCTTCATCCTTGTTGATCTCTCCGGGCTCTTCTCTCTTCAGCTATATCTTCATTAGCCAAGCATCGTTGCCCTCATTGTTGGAGGAGGAGGGAGATGACATGATGCTTGGCCTTTACAACCCTGGCAGAAAACAGCTCGAAACAAGAACATGGGATTTTTGCGTGATACGGTGGTCAAAATCTTCGGGAGATTATATAATGAATTTTTACCGACCAGGAGGAGTATCATGCAAGAAAACGGAGTCCGGAGAGCACACGAGGTTCCCACGAGGAAGGGGGGCGCGCCCAGGGGGGTTGGGCACGCCCTCCACCCTCGTGGAAGCCTCGTGTCCTTTCCGGTCTGCTTCTTATTTTCCTATTTTCTAAATACTCCAAAACAGAGAAAAATTGCCATTAGAACAGTTTTGGAGTCGGTTTACTTACCATACCACATACCTATTCCTTTTTGGAGTCTGAAACATTCTGGAAAGTGTCCCTTCTGTATTCCTCCAGGGTTACGGTTTCAATAATATTGGTTCCAATATTTATGGGATTACTTTGACCGTTCACCAACTTTGGATTTGTGCCTTCGAAGTTGTTGATTTTTATGGCACCGGAACGATAGACCTCCTCGATAACGTAAGGACCTTCCCATTTAGAGAGAAGTTTTCCTACAAAGAATCTTAAACGAGAGTTGTATAACAATACATAATCACCTACATTAAACTCACGCCTTTGTATCCTTTTATCATGCGATCTTTTAACATTTTCTTTAAACAGCTTGGTATTTTCATAGGCTTGGGTTCTCCATTCATCAAGTGAGCTAATGTCAAATAACCTCTTCTCACCAGCAAGTTTGAAATCATAATTGAGCTCTTTAATGGCCCAATATGCCTTATGTTCTAGCTCAAGAGGTAAATGGCATGCTTTACCATAAACCATTTTATACGGAGACATACCCATAGGATTTTTATATGCAGTTCTATAGGCCCATAATGCATGATCAAGTTTCTTGGACCAATTCTTTGTAGATCTATTAACAGTCTTTTGCAAAATTAATTTGAGCTCTCTATTACTTAATTCTACTTGACCACCAGATTGTGGGTGATAAGGAGATGCAATTCTATGATTAACATCGTACTTAGCAAGCATTTTATGAAAGGCACCATGAATAAAATGTGAACCACCATCAGTCATTAACTATCTAGGGACTCCAAACCTCAGAAAAATAACTTCTTTAAGCATCTTAATAGAGGTGTTATGATCAGCACTGCTAGTTGGAATAGCTTCTACCCACTTAGTAACGTAATCAACAGCAACTAAAATATGTGTATACCCATTAGAGGAAGGAAATGGTCCCATATAATCAAAGCCCCAAACATCAAATGGTTCAATAACAAGTGAATAATTCATAGGCATTTCTTGATGTCTACTAATATTACCAATTCTTTGACATTCATCACAAGACAAGACAAACTTACGGGCATCCTTGAAGAGAGTAGGCCAATAAAAACCGGATTGCAATACCTTGTGTGCGGTTCTATCTCCAGCATGGTGTCCTCCATAAGCCTCGGAGTGACACTTGCGTAGGATATGTTCCTGTTCATGCTCAGGTACACAACATCTAATAATACCATCTACTCCTTCTTTATAAAGATGTGGGTCATCCCAAAAGTAATGTCTCAAATCATAGAAGAACCTTTTCTTTTGCTCGTATGTGAAACTAGGTGGTATAAATTTAGCAACAATATAATTAACATAATCAGCATACCATGGAGCAGTACGAGAAGCATTTATGACATTTAATTGTTCATCAGGAAAGCTATCATCAATAGGTAGTGGGTCATCAAGAACATTCTCTAACCTAGACAAGTTGTCTACAACGGGGTTCTCAGCTCCCTTTCTATCAATAATATGCAAATCAAATTCTTGTAGCAGGAGAACCCATCTAATAAGTCTAGGTTTATCATCTTTCATTTCCATAAGGTATTTAATAGCAGCATGATTAGTGTGAATAGTTACTTTAGAATCAACAATATAAGGTTTGAACTTATCATAGGCAAATACAACTGCTAAAAATTCTTTTTCAGTAGTAGCATAATTTCTCTAGGCATTGTCTAGAGTTTTACTAGCATATTGAATAACATTTAATTTCATATCAACTCTTTGCCCTAGAACAACACCTACATCATAATCACTAGCATCACACATAATTTCAAACGGTAAATTCCAATGGGACATTTACATCTATGCCCTTAACTCGAACCCACTACTCAGTTTTGCCCCTAATTTTTAGGTATGCTCAATTTTGCCCCTCCGCCGTTAGTTTCACTTATAGAAATGCCCTTCTCTGTCGTTACCGTCCGGTCAAAGGTCTTTGACCATCCTGAAAAAATAGCAAAAAAATCAAAAAAAATATGAAATTTTGTGGGATCGAAGATAGTCATGTCCGCAAGGTGCGTGCACATGTTCATGCCGTTCGGACACTCCGGGAGCTCGTGTCAAAGGAAAACATAAATTTTGTACGCATGCGAGTAGTAAATTCAAAAAAATAGAAAAAAATCAAAAAATATGAAAGTTCGTGGGACTGAAGATATTCAGGTTCGCAAGATGTGTGCACGTTTTTGTTGTGTTTGGACATCGTAGGAGCTTGTGGAGAAAAAAAACAAATTTTAGCTCAAAAAAACTTTGAAAAATGCAGTATTTTGTTTTTTTCTCTAGAGCACCTCGTACGTCATTTGATCACCAAAACTTGCAAGCACCTTGTGCACTCAAGCCTCTTTGACGCCAAATAAATTCAATTTTTTTTGAACTTTTTACTATTTTTTTCAAATTTACTGTTCATAGGAATAAATTATTATTTTTTTCCTTTGCCATGAGCTCCCAGAGTGTCCAACCAACACAAAATTGTGCACGCGCCTTGTGGACATGACTATCTTCGATCCCACCAAATTTCATATTTTTTTGATTTTTTTTGCTATTTTTTTCTGGATGGTCAAAGTACTTTGACCGGACGGTAACGGCGCAAACGGGCATTTCTATAAGTGACACTAACGGCGGAGGGGCAAAACTGAGCATACCTGAAAATTAGGGGCAAAACTGAGTAGTGGGTTCGAGTTAGGGGCAGAACTGGAATTGTCCCAATTCCAATCAGGTGGCTGAACAATAGGTGCAGAAATCAATGCTTTCTTAAGTATTTCAAATGCTTCTACACAATCATCATCAAAGACAAAAGGAATATCCTTTTTTAATAGATTAGTCAAAGGCCAATAAATTTTTGAGAAGTCCTTAATGAACCTCCTATAAAAACCGGCGTGACCAAGGAAGCTTCTTATACCTTTAATGTCCTTGGGACATGGTATCTTGTCAATAGCATCAACTTTAGCTTTATCAACTTCAATGCCTCTTTCAGAAATTTTGTGCCCCAAGACAATACCTTCATTAACCATAAAGTGGCATTTCTCCCAATTCAGAACAAGATTAGTTTCTTCACATCTCTACGAAGCTCGATCAAGGTTGCTCAAGCAATCATCAAAAGAGGATCCATAAACGGAGAAATCATCCATGAAAACCTCACAAATCTTTTCACAAAAGTCAGAGAATATAGCCATCATGCATCTTGGAAAAGTAGCAGGTGCATTACATAAACCAAAAGGCATACATCTATAAGCAAAAGTACCGAAAGGGCAAGTAAAAGTGGTCTTTGCTTGATCATCAGCTGACACTGGTATTTGAGAGAAGCCAGAGTAACCATCTAGAAAGCAAAAATGTGTATGTTTAGATAATCTTTCTAGCATTTGATCAATAAAAGGCAAAGGGGAACGATCCTTTTTAGTAGCTTTATTTAATTTGCGGAAATCAACTACCATCCTATAACCTGTAATAATTCTTTGCGGAATCAATTCATCTTTATCATTAGGAACGACAGTAATACCTCCCTTCTTAGGGACACAATGGATATATAGGACTTTCCCACTGACTATTAGCAACGGGATAAATTATACCTGCCTCAAGGAGCTTTAATATTTCCTTTCTTAC
The DNA here is from genome assembly GCF_018294505.1 of Triticum aestivum. Lineage (NCBI taxonomy): Eukaryota > Viridiplantae > Streptophyta > Magnoliopsida > Poales > Poaceae > Triticum > Triticum aestivum. The sequence goes on from NC_057800.1 coordinate 214,096,059, forward strand.
GACTTCTTTCATCTTAGGATTCAGCCATCGTTGGTGATCAATAACTTGTTTGGTGTCTTTCTCCAAATTTATTTTGTGTTGAGATAGGTCCCTGTTTAAAGAATACTTCATCTATTTCCCTTCTTTCATTCATAAACATATCATTCTCATGGTCTAGCAAGTATTGTTCTAAAGGATCATTAGGAGGCACAACAATAGAAGCAAGACCAATAATTTCATCTTTGCTAGGCAATTCTTCATCACGGGGTTGTGTATGAAATTTAGAAAAAGTAAACTCATGAGACATATCACTCAAACCAATAGTAACAACATCCTTCTTGCAATCTATCTTAGCATTAACAGTATTCAAGAAGGGTCTACCAAATATAATGGGACAAAAGCTATCTTGAGGGGAACCAAGAACAAGAAAATCAGCAGGATATTTAACTTTCCCGCAAACGACTTCAACATCTCTAGCAATCCCAACTGATGAAATAGTATCTCTATTGGCAAGCTTAATTGTAACATCAATCTCTTCTATCTCAGCAGGTGCAATATCATGCATAATTTCTTTGTATAAGGAATGAGGTATTGCACTAGCACTAGCACCCATATCACATAAGCCATGATAGCAATGATCTTCTATTTTAACAAAAATAATAGGCATGCCTACAATAGGTCTATGTTTATTTTTAGTATCAGGCCTAGCAATTCTAGCAGCTTCATCACAAAGGTAAATAACATGCCCATCAATATTATCGGCCAAGAGATCTTTAACCATAGCAATATTAGGTTCAACTTTAACTTGCTCAGGGGGTTTGTGTGTCCTAATATTACTTTTGTTGACTACAGTTGAAGCTTTAGCATGCTCCTTTATTCTAACAGGGAAAGGTGGTTTCTCAACATAAGCTGTAGGAACAACATGATCATTATAAGTGATAGTCTTTTCTTCAACTTTAATAGGTGCAACTACTTTTACTTCTGTAACACCCCGGATGTAATTTACCTTATATGATCTCCAACTCTTGCCATTTCCGGCACTAAGTTATTTTATTTTCCTCGAGTTCGGGTTTTTGTCTCCGTGTGTTGTTGCCGTTGTCATGCATCTCATATCATGTCATCATGTGCATTGCATTTGCTTACGTGTTCGTCTCATGCATCCGAGCATTTTCCCCATTGTCCGTTTTGCATTCCGGCGCTCCTATCTCCTCCGGTGGTCCTTTCTACCTCTTTTCGTGTGTGGGGGTTAAACATTTCCGGATTGGACCAAGACTTGCCCAGCGGCCTTGGTTTACTACCGGTAGACCGCCTGTCAAGTTTCGTACCATTTGGACTTCGTTTGATACTCCAACGGTTAACCGAGGGACCGAGAAGGCCTCGTGTGTGTTGCACCCCAACACCCCTCCAAAGTGCCCCAAAACCCACCTAAACCCTCTCCATCATCTAGATCATTCGATCACGATCGCGTGGCCGCAAATTTCACCTCATTTGGACTCTCCTAGCTCCCTCCACCTCTATAAATAGTTCTTCCCCGAAATTCCCGGGCAAACCCTAGCCCCCTCCCTCTCCTCGCGTGCCGGACAAAAATCCAGCCGCCGGACACGTCCGCTTCCTCCGCCGCCGCCAACCGGGAGCTGACACGTGGCAACAGGCGCCCGTCGCTGCCGCGGCCCACGGAAGCCGCGGCCGGCCCTCTCCACTGCGCCACCGGGCCGCGCCCCGCGCCGATCCTCTACGCCCGCGCGCTGCCCTTCTTCCCCCATGACGGCGCCAAACCCCACCGCCACCGTGCCGAACCTTGCCGGCCGGAGCAGCTCCGCCGCGGCTGAACCGTCCCACCTCCGTCCTCCTCGTCGTCCTCGCCGGCGACCGAGCTCCGGCGACCGCACCGGCCTGCACCACGCCGGCCCTCTTCGGCGAGCCCCTCGCCCCGGATCCGTCTTACCTTCCTCCGGTGACCTCAACCTCCAGCAGTTACAGTAATTCTGGTGGCCTCGGTTTCCGTGCGATCTGGATCTGAGATCTAGACTCGGTTGACTTTCTCCCTGAAACCCTAATTATTTTGCATACTTTGACGCATCATAACTTCATCACCGTTGCTCCAATTCATGCGTGTAGCATATCGAAGTGTTCGCCTCAGAGAGTATATCGTTTCCTCTCATTGCATCATTTTCATTTGAGCTCATCTTGATGCCCGAAATGCTGTTGGAAGAGAGCTATTTGAGATAATTGTCAGAACTGCTGCATCAATTAGCTATTTGTCATTTTTCCATGATTAATGTGTGCATGATATGCTCCTGAGCTCTACATGAGTTTTGTTATATGCCATGCCATCTTTACAGAGGTGCTTACCATGTATTTTTGTGGTATGTGTGGTGACTAGCACAAGCTTGCAAAGTAGTGCATTCGTTAATGCTGATTTCAGGGACTTAGAATTTCTCTAAGTCCTTGATCTGTTTTTATCAATATGCCATATGTTCATGTTGTTTCCTACTGATCTGTGCCTCTTTCGAGGATGATCAGTAAGGATGATTTGTTAATATTGTGGTGCTCTATCCATCCATGTCTTTATTTGCAATTATGGAGCACCCAAGCTTGAGTCAATCGAGCTCTACTTTTGCTATTTCGTGAATCCTGGCAGATTGTCTACTTGTTAGCGATTTTGCCGAGGATGTTGTTGTTGATCCGTGTATGCTATGTTATTGTTCTTGCCATGCCTAGCTTCTATGATATGTATTCTTGATGGGTGTATGCTTAATTTGTCATGACATGCTCCGTAGTGAGTGCATCGAGCTCGTAAACATGCCTACTCGTTATCATATTTGCAAGCTCCAGTTTTTCACCAAGTCTGAGATCTGATTATGTTTTTGCCATGTTCACATGCTTGCAATTGTATTTTCTGATCCCTTTTGGCTCAAGGTCACTAACGGACTTTTGTTAAGTGCTTTGAGTAGCTTCATGTCATGCATTGCTTTGCCATGTTAAGTTCCTGCCGTATATAGTTTTCATGCTCCAAAGTGTGCTACCTGATGTGAAATTCCAGACTTGTGTTAATTTCACTAAGTCTGAAACATGTTTATCATTTGCACTTTTGCCATGCTTGTTTGAACCTGTTAATGAATGAATTGGCCATAGCTCAGTGTTCATCTTGTGTCAAGCATCATGAGTGGATCCCTGCCATGTATTTTGTTGCCATGTTTGAGTGCTGTAGCATAATTATCTTGATGCATTTATATCGCTACTTGCTGTTTATCGCAGACCGGTGCCATATTTGTTTTGCTTGCCATTTCCAAACCGTGCATCTGATTCCGGTGATCCTTATATTGATTTCAACCGAAATCACCTCACCTTTCCAGTGGCACTCTTGGATTTCCAGGTTGAGGCCAGGTTCAATCATCCTTTGTCAAATCTTGCATATGCATCACATATCGCATTCCGCATAGCATACCATGTTGCATCATGTTGTTTGAGCTTTGCACGTGGTTGATTGTATTCCTTTTGCTTGTTTGTGTTGTTTCGGTAGAGCCGGGAGACGAGTTCGTTAACGAGGAGCCCGTTGAGTTTGCTTCCGAGGATCCAGTCAACTGTGACAACTTTGCAGGCAAGATGATCATACCCTCAAAATCACTTCTATCTTTGCTTGCTAGATGCTCTCTCTTTTGAAATGCCTATGCTACGATGCCTACCACTTGCTTATCATGCCTCCCAAATTGCCATATCAAACCTCTAACCCACCATGTCCTAGCAAACTGTTGATTGGCTATGTTATCGCTTTGCTCAGCCCCTCTTATAGCGTTGTTAGTTGCAGGTGAAGATTGGAGCTCGTTCCTTGTTGGAACATTGATTATTATTGGAATATCATTATATTATCTTGTTATCTTAATGCATCTATATACTTGGTAAAGGGTGGAAGGCTCAGCCTCTTGCCTAGTGTTTTGTTCCACACTTGCCGCCCTAGTTTCCGTCATATCAGTGTTATGTTCCCGGATTTTGCGTTCCTTACGCGGTTGGGTGATAATGGGAACCCCTTGACAGTTCGCCTTGAATAAAACTCTTCCAGCAATGCCCAACATTGGTTTTACCATTTGCCACCTAGCCTTTTTCCCTTGGGATTCGCGGACTCAAGGGTCATCTTTATTTTACCTACCCCCCCCCCCCGGGGGCCAGTGCTTCTCTAAGTGATGGTCCAACTGAGCGATGTCCGGGGCTACCAGGGGCAACCCTGGGCTGGCCTACCCGACGTCTTGCTCATCCGGTGTGCCCTGAGAATGAGATATGTGCAGCTCCTATCGGGATTTGTCGGCATATCTGGGTGGTGTTACTGGTTTAGTTTTACCCTTGTCGAGGATGTTAGGTAGAACCGGGATACCGAGTCTGATCGGAATATCTCGGGAGAAGGTTTATCCTTCGTTGACCGTGAGAGCTTGTGATGGGCTAAGTTGGGACTCCCCTGCAGGGATTTGAACTTTCGAAAGCCGTGCCCGCGGTTATGGGCAGATGGGAATTTGTTAATGTCCGGTTGTAGATAACTTGAAACTTAACTTAAATAAAATGAATCAACTGCGTGTGTTACCGTGATGGTCTCTTTTCGGAGGAGTCCGGGAAGTGAACATGGTGTTGGAGTAATGTTTGCCGTAGGTTGTTCTATAGTTCTTCGTTCGTGCCTTGCCTTCTCTTCTCGCTCTCTTTTGCAAACAGGTTAGCCACCATGTATGCTAGTCGCTTGCTGCAGCTCCACATATTACCTTGCCTTACCTATAAGCTTAAATAGTCTTGATCGCGAGGGTGCGAGATTGCTGAGTCCTCGTGGCTCACAGATTACTTCCAAACCAGATGCAGGGCCCGATGATTCCGTTCCAGATGATGCGCTTGAGCTCAAGTGGGAGTTCGATGAAGCCTCCCGCCGTTACTATGTCTCTTTCCCTGATAATCAGTAGTGGTGCCCAGTTGGGGCGATCGGGACCATGTCGCTTGTTGGGGTTGATCTTTTTATTTTGGTGTCGTAGTCGGACCATGAGTGTATTGGATGATTGTAATGTTATTCATGTACTTTGTATGACGTGGCGAGTGTAAGCCAACTATGTACCTTTTCCCCTATTATCTATTTACATGGGTTGTTGTGAAGATTACGTTACTTGCGACATTGCTTTCAATGTGGTTATGCCTCTAAGTCGTGCTTCGACACGTAGGAGATATAGCCGCATCGAGGGCGTTACAAGTTGGTAATCAGAGCCTTCCCCGACCTTAGGAGCCCCACTGCTTGATCAAATTAGCTGACGAGTTGAGTCTAGAAAAATGTTTTGAGTCATTTAGGAATTATATATCGGAGAGTTTAGGAATTCTTTTACTCCCCAGTCCCTTCATCACTCTGGTAAGGCATCCTGATGTAGAGTTTTGACTCTTCTCTTCTCAAATTTCACTAAAAAAATTAGGATCACGGGGGTATCTTGGAATTGTTCCGATCGATTTGTGACGAGAACATTGTTCTTGGTGCCTCCTGTCATTTAGGGGTTGTGGCAGTGTCCCGGGGAGTTGAGCTCCGATGTGTTGTCGTCACAATTTTATCGTTGCAGTTCTGGAATACCTGAGTTTACTTCGCCGACATCGAAAATCTCTTTTATGCAGTTGTTGGTGACATAACCTCGACGCCACCCAGTACTGGGGCGGGAGCTCAGGAGTATTGCCATAACTTGTATAACGGATGCTTTTCGAAGTTTGAGGTAGACGATTTCCGAAGTTTTTCTCGGTTATGTGTTGAAGGATGGATACAGCTGGATGTAGGATTTGCTAGATTTGGGTGAGATATTATGCTTCCCCTGTATCCCCAACACCTGATTGCATAACCAGAAAGGTTCGGGAGTTTCATAGGTGGGAATTCTTGTAGCTCTAGTTCTTCTTCCACGGATATTTGGTTTGAGATTGGGTGATCCTTACCGAGTATTCGTTCTTGTTCCGTACCTTGTTGATTTTATTCTTCTACATCAATGCTAAGTGGCTTCTCAATCTATGGATATGTGACCATTTCAATTGGAATGCATTCGTTCATTTTGTTCGGATGTGAAGGCTATATGTTGCAATTTCTACCCGTTTGGTTCAGCTTCAGTAATTATCTGTCAATGTGATAATGGATGTCAACCTGTTCAGGATGGCTCCTCCAACGCGCACGACTCTGAATCCTGATCCGCCACCACCACATCCACCTTTGGAGGCATGGCAAGCTGTGATGGCCGTTGCCAATGCAAACACGCAGCTGATCGTGCAAATTCTTCAACAGCGCAACCAAGCGAACCAAGGCAACCAAGGCAACAATCAGAATCACTTTGCTACACTCAACCAGTTCCTTGCTAACCAGCCAAAGACCTTCAGCAATTGCGTTGAGGCAACTGACGCTGATGATTGGCTCGTGGACTTGTGCAAGCATTTCGAGTGCAGTAACGTCAGGCCTGAGGACTTTGTCAAGTTCGCTTCCTTCCAACTCAAAGACCAAGCTATAGAATGGTTTCAGCAGTACAAAGATTCCAGAGGAGGCCGTGTGATTACCTGGGATGAATTCCGTCAAGACTTCAAAGCTCATCATATTCCTCAGAGCGTGGTTGAAAGCAAGCGTGAGGAATTCCGCAACCTGAAGCAAGGCTCTATGTCTGTCTATGAGTACAACAAGATGTTTCAGAAGCTCACCCGTTTTGCTAAGAAGGACGTCCCTGATGAGAAGAGCATGATATACCAGTTCAGGGGTGGTCTCAGAGAAGAAATCCAGCTAGGTCTTGTTCTCTTTGAGCCCATGAGGTACGATCAGTTTTACAACATGGCATTGAAGCAAGAGGCTGCTCAACTGAAGTGTGATGCTTCCAAGAAGCGAGTCAGAGATGCTACTCCTTCTTCCTCTACTCAAGTGGCTAAGAAGCAGAAGTATTGGTTTCCTCCTCCTCCGTTCCGTCAGCCTTATCAGCAGAAGAGCAAAGGTGGCAGTGGATCTTCCCACCCACCCAACCCTGGCTTTCAGAACAAGACTTCGTCTCAAGCTCCAAGATCGAGTGCTCCGTATCACCGTCCGCTTTCAGAGGTCATGTGCAACAAGTGCCAACAGAAGGGTCACTATGCCAACAAATGCTTCAATCAGAGGTGTCTCCCTCCTCCTCCTCCCGTGAGATCGGCAAGTACAGCTATGGTCAAGCATAACCCCAAGTCTGCTAAGGTCAACTTGTTGAATGCAGCTCAGGCAGAGGACTCGCCAGATGTGATTATGGGTAACCTTCTTGTTAATGACATTCCCGCAAGAGTTCTTTTTGATACTGGTGCATCTTTGTCATTTTTATCGAAGCCTTTTGCATCCATGCATGATGTGCATACTATTGATTTGCCTAAGCCGATAGTGGTTTCTTCTCCGGGTTTGTTCATGAACACCAAAATGTTGGCTACGGATGTTACTATCACGTTGGGCGATTACAAGTTTCTTTCTTCTCCAATGGTCCTTGGTAACTTGGATATTGATCTTATTCTCGGAATGGATTGGCTTTCTAAGCACAAGGCGCATCTTGATTGTGCTGCCAAGCAGATTCAATTGACTCATTCATTTGAGGATGTAATTGTCTTTGCCGCTCGTGATGATACAATCCGTCTGTTTTCTCTCAATGAGAAGGGTGAACTGGATGCCATCTCTCAAATTCCATTTGTTTGCGAATATCAAGACGTCTTTCCAGAAGAGCTTCCAGGAATACCTCCGCACTGGCCAGTTGAATTCGTCATCGATCTTGAGCCTGGCACGGGACCGGTTTGCAAGCGTCCTTAAAAGCTCGGACCTAAAGAGTTGAAGGAGCTGAAGAAGCAACTCGATATTCAAGAGCGAATGGGTCTCATCCGACCTAGTTCTTCTCCGTGGGGTTGTGGAGTACTTTTTGTGAAGAAGAAGGATGGAACGGACCGACTTTGTGTTGACTACCGTCCATTGAACAAGAAGACTATCAAGAACAAGTACCCACTTCCCAACATCAATGAGCTGTTCGAACAACTCAAAGGTTCTCAAGTATTCTCCAAGCTTGATCTCCGTATGGGCTATCACCAGATTCGAATCCGTGAGCAAGATATTCCCAAGACGGCTTTCAGAACAAGCTATGGTTCATATGAATACACTGTCATGTCTTTTGGCCTTGTCAACGCTCCTCCAACTTTCTCTCGCATGATGAACTTCATCTTCAACGCCTACACAAATGACTTTGTCTTGGTCTATCTCGATGACATTCTGGTCTTTTCGAAGAACAAGGAAGATCATGCCAAGCACTTGCGTTTGGTGCTCGATAAGCTCAGGGAACATCAGTTCTACGCCAAGTTCTCAAAGTGCGAGTTTTGGCTTGATGAGGTTCTCTATCTTGGGCATATCATCTCTGCCAAGGGCATTGCGGTGAATCCTGAGAAGGTGTCTGCAATTGTGAATTGGGAACCACCTCAGAACGTGAAGCAACTCCGCAGCTTCCTTGGTCTCACAAGGTATTGTCGAAGGTTTGTTGAGAACTTTTCAAAGATCACGAAGCCTCTTTCCAACCTTCTCCAGAAGCACGTTAAGTACGTTTGGTCTCCAGAATGTGACATCGCTTTCAACACTTTGAAAGAGAAATTGGTCACTGCTCCGATTCTGACTCCTCCTGATGAATCCAAACCGTACGAGGTCTTCTGTGATGCCTCTCTTCAAGGTCTTGGTGCAGTGTTGATTCAAGAGAAGATAGTTGTGGCTTATACCTCTCGCCAGTTGAAGCCTAACGAGAAGAACTACCCCACTCATGACCTCGAGTTGGCGGCAGTTGTGCATGCTCTTTTGACTTGGAGACATCTCTTATTGGGAAGAAAAGTGGACATCTTCGCTGACCACAAGAGCCTCAACTACATCTTCACTCAGCCTAATCTCAACCTCAGGCAGACTCGTTGGGTCGAAATGATTCAGGAGTATAATCTGAGTATTGAGTATACTCCAGGCAAGGCCAATGTGATTGCTGACGATTTGAGCAGGAAGGCTTACTGCAACAGTCTGATTCTCAAGCCTTACCAACCTGAGCTTTGTGAAGCTTTCCGCAAACTCAATTTGCAAGTTGTTCCTCAAGGTTTCCTCGCCAACCTTCAAGTCTCTCCTACCTTGGAAGATCAGATTCGCGAGGCTCAACTTCTTGATGCTATGGTGAAGAAGGTGAAGATTGGGATTGCCAAGAGTCAACCCAAGTACAACTGCTATCGCCTTGATGACAAGGATACTCTCTTCTTTGAGGATCGTATTGTTGTGCCCAAGGGTGACCTTCGTAAAGTTATCATGAATGAGGCTCACAATTCACTCCTCTCCATTCACCCTGGGAGTACGAAGATGTATCAGGACCTCAAGCAGGCTTATTGGTAGACTCGAATGAAGCGCGAGATTACTCAGTTCGTGAATGAATGTGATGTCTGCAGAAGAGTGAAGGCAGAACACCAAAGGCCAGCTGGTCTCCTCCAACCTCTTGCCATTCCAGAATGCAAGTTTGACCACATTGAGATGGACTTCGTGACTGGGTTTCCAAAGTCTAAGCGTGGCAATGATGCTATATTCGTTGTCATCGACAAACTCACTAAAGTGGCTCACTTTCTGCCTATCAAAGAGTCTATCACTGCAGCTCAATTGGCGGAGCTTTATACCTCTCGTATTGTCTCTCTGCACGGCATTCCACAGGTGATCTCTTTAGACCATGGTAGCATCTTTACCTCCAAGTTTTGGGATTCTTTTCAGAAGGCCATGGGCACCAACATCCGCTTCAGCACAGCTTTCCATCCTCAAACTAGCGGTCAAGTCGAGCGTGTCAATCAGATTCTTGAAGATATGCTCAGGGCTTGCATTATCTCCTTCGGTATGAAGTGGGAGGATTGTCTTCCATATGCCGAATTCTCATACAACAACAGTTTTCAATCAAGTTCGGGCAAGGCCCCATTCAAAATTCTATATGGCAGGAAGTGTCGTACTCCTCTCAACTGGTCAGAAACCAGTGAATGTCAACTTCTTGGAAATGACTTGATCACAGAGTCAGAGGAGATGTGCAAAGTCATTCGTGATAACCTCAAAGAAGCGCAATCGCGCCAGAAGAGCTACTATGATAGTAAGCACCGTGATTTGGCTTTCGAGATCGGAGACCATGTTTACCTCTGCGTCTCTCCAATGAAAGGTACTCATCGCTTCAGTATCAAAGGGAAGCTTGCCCCTAGATACGTGGGTCCTTTCAAGATCGTCAGCAAGAGAGGTGATCTGGCCTATCAACTCGAGCTTCCTTCAAACTTTGCAAATGTGCACGACGTGTTCCATGTCTCTCAGCTACGCAAGTGCTTCAAGACTCCTGACCGCACCGTCAACTTCGAAGACATTGATCTCCAAGAATACCTTTCTTATCGTGAGCACCCCGTTGCTATTCTTGAAGAGACTGAACGCAAGACTCGCAATAAGTCAATCAAATTCCTCAAAGTCAAGTGGTCACACCATTCCGACCGTGAAGCCACCTGGGAATGCGAGGATCACCTTCGTTCCGAGTACCCGGTGTTCTTCCAGTCCTAGATCTCGGGACGAGATCCTTTCGTAGTGGTGGAGTGTTGTAACACCCCAGATGTAATTTACCTTATATGATCTCCAACTCTTGCCGTTTCCGGCACTAAGTTATTTTATTTTCCTCGGGTTCGGGTTTTTGTCTCCGTGTGTTGTTGCCGTTGTCATGCATCTCATATCAAGTCATCATGTGCATTGCATTTGCATACGTGTTCGTCTCATGCATCCGAGCATTTTCCCCGTTGTCCGTTTTACATTCCGGCGCTCCTATCTCCTCCGGTGGTCCTTTCTACCTCTTTTCGTGTGTGGGGGTTAAACATTTCCAGATTAGACCGAGACTTGCCAAGCGGCCTTGGTTTACTACCGGTAGACCGCCTGTCAAGTTTCGTACCATTTGGACTTCGTTTGATACTCCAACGGTTAACCAAGGGACCAAGAAGGCCTCGTGTGTGTTGCAGCCCAACACCCCTCCAAAGTGGCCCAAAACCCACCTAAACCCTCTCTATCATCTAGATCGTTCGATCAAGATCGCGTGGCCGCAAACCGCACCTCATTTGGACTCTCCAGCTCCCTCCACCTCTATAAATAGTTCTTCCTCGAAATTCCCAGGCAAATCCTAGCCCCCTCCCTCTCCTCGCATGGCTTCCTCCGCCGCTGCCAACCGGGAGCCCACACATGGCAACCGGCGCCCGCCGCCGCTGCGGCCCGGGGAAGCCCGCGACCGGCCCTCTCCACTGCGCCATCGGGCCGTGCCCCACGCCGATCCTCTCCGCCCGCGCGCCGCCCTTCTTCCCCCATGCCGGCGCCAAACCCCGCCGCCACCACGCCGAACCTCACCGGCTGGAGCACCTCCGCCGCGGCTAAGCCGTCCCGCCTTCGTCCTCCTCGTCGTCCTCGCTGGCGACCGAGCTCCGGCGACCGCACCGGCTTGCACCACGCCGACCCTCTCCGGCGAGCCCTCACCGCGGATCCGGCTTACCTTCCTCCGGTGACCTCGACCTCCGGCAGTTACAGTAACTCCGGCGGCCTCGGTTTCCGTGCGATCTGGATCTGAGATCTAGACTCAGTTGACTTTCTCCCTGAAACCCTAATTATTTTGCATACTTTGACGCATCATAACTTCATCACCGTTGCTCCAATTCGTGCGTGTAGCATATCGAAACGTTCGTCTCAGAGACTACATCATTTCACCTCATTGCATAATTTTCATTTGAGCTCATCTTGATGCCCAAAATGATGTTGGAAGAGAGCTATTTGAGATAATTGTCAGAACTGCTGCATCAATTAGCTATTTGTCATTTTTTTCCATGATTAATGTGTGCATGATATGCTCCTAAGCTCTACATGAGTTTTTTTATATGCCATGCCATCTTTACAGAGGTGCTTACCATGTATTTTTGTGATATGTGTGGTGACTAGCACAAGCTTGCAAAGTAGTGCATTCGTTAATGCTGATTTCAGGGACTTGATCTGTTTTTATCAATATGCCATATGTTCATGTTGTTTCCTAGTGATCCGTGCCTCTTTCGAGGATGATCAGTAAGGATGATTTGTTAATATTGTGCTGCTCTATCCATCCATGTCTTTGTTTGAAATTATGGAGCACCTAGCTTGAGTCAATCGAGCTCTACTTTTGCTATTTCGTGAATCCTGGCAGATTGTCTACTTGTTAGTGATTTTACCGAGGATGTTGTTGTTGATCCGTGGATGCTATGTTGTTTTTCTTGCCTTGCCTAGCTTCTATGATATGTATTCTTGATGGGTGTATGCTTAGTTTGTCATGCCATGCTCCATAGTGGGTGCATCGAGCTCGTAAACATGCCTACTCGTTAACATATTTGCATGCTCCAGTTTTTCACTAAGTCTGAGATCTGATTATGTTTTTTCCATGTTCACATGCTTGCAATTGTATTTTCCGATCCCTTTTGGCTCAAGGTCACTAACGGACTTTTGTTAAGTGCTTTGAGTAGCTTTATCTCTTGCATTGTTTTGCCATGTTAAGTTCTTGTAGCATATAGTTTTCATGCTCCAAAGTGTGCTACCTGATGTGAAATTCCAGACTTGTGTTAATTTCACCAAGTCTGAAACCTGTTTATCATTTGCACTTTTGCCATGCTTGTTTGAACCTGTTAATGGATGAATTGGCCATAGATCAGTGTTCATCTTTTGTCAAGCATCACGAGTGGATCCCTGCCGTGTATTTTTTTTGCCATGTTTGAGTGTTGTAGCGTAATTATCTTGATGCATTTAGATGACTACTTGCTGTTTATCGCAGACCGGTGCCATATTTGTTTTGCTTGCCATTTCCAAACCGTGCATCTGATTCCGGTGATCCTTATATCGATTTCAACCGAAATCAGCTCACCTTTCCAGTGACACTCTTGGATTTCCATGTTGAGGCCAGGTTCAATCATCCTTTGTCAAATCTTGCATATGCATCACATATCGCATCCCGCATAGCATACCATGCTGCATCATGTTGTTTGAGCTTTGCATGTGGTTGATTGTACTCCTTTTGCTTGTTTGTCTTGTTTGGGTAGAGACGGGAGACGAGTTGGTTAACGAGGAGCCCGTTGAGTTTGCTTTCAAGGATCCAGTCAACTCTGACAACTTTGCAGGCAAGATGATCATACCCTCAAAATCACTTCTATCTTTGCCTGCTAGATGCTCGCTCTTTTGCTATGCCTATGCTACGATGCCTACCACTTGCTTATCATGCCTCCCAAATTGCCATGTCAAACCTCTAACCCACCATGTCCTAGCAAACCGTTGATTGGCTATGTTACCGCTTTGCTCAGCCCCTCTTATAGCGTTGTTAGTTGCAGGTGAAGATTGGAGATCATTCCTTGTTGGAACATTGATTATTATTGGGATATCATTATATTATCTTGTTATCTTAATGCATCTATATACTTGGTAAAGGGTGGAAGGCTCGGCCTCTTGCCTAGTGTTTTGTTCCACTCTTGTCGCCCTAGTTTCCGTCATATCAGTGTTATGTTCCTGGATTTTGCGTTCCTTACGCGGTAGAGTGAAAATGGGAACCCCTTGACAGTTCGCCTTGAATAAAACTCTTCCAGCAATGCCCAACATTGGTTTTACCATTTGCCACCTAGCCTTTTTCCCTTGGGATTCGCGGACTCAAGGATCATCTTTATTTTAACCCCCCCCCCGGGCCAGTGCTTCTCTAAGTGTTGGTCCAACTGAGCGATGTCCGGGGCTACCAAGGGCAACTCTGGGTTGGCCTACCCGACGTCTTTCTCATATGGTGTGCCCTGAGAATGAGATATGTGCAGCTCCTATCGGGATTTGTTGGCACATCTGGGTGGTGTTGCTGGTTTGGTCTTACCCTTGTCGAGGATGTCTTGTAGAACCGGGATACCGAGTCTGATCGGAATATCTCGGGAGAAGGTTTATCCTTCGTTGACCATGAGAGCTTGTGATGGGCTAAGTTGGGACTCCCCTGCAGGGATTTGAACTTTCGAAAGCCGTGCCCGCAGTTATGGGCAGATGGGAATTTGTTAATGTCTGGTTGTAGATAACTTGAACCTTAACTTAAATAAAATGAATCAACTACGTGTGTTACCGTGATGGTCTCTTCTCGGCGGAGTCTGGGAAGTGAACACAGTGTTGGAGTAATGTTTGCCGTAGGTTGTTCTATAGTTCTTCGTTCGTGCCTTGCCTTCTCTTCTCGCTCTCTTTTGCGAACAGGTTAGCCACCATGTATGCTAGTCGCTTGCTGCAGCTCCACATATTACCTTGCCTTACCTAGAAGCTTAAATAGTCTTGATCGCGAGGGTGCAAGATTGCTGAGTCCCCTGGCTCACAGATTACTTCCAAACCAGATGTAGGGCCCGATGATTCCGTTCCAGATGATGCACTTGAGCTCAAGTGGGAGTTTGATGAAGCCTCCTGCCGTTACTATGTGTCTTTCCCTGATGATCAGTAGTGGTGCCCAGTTGGGGCGATCGGGACCATGTCGCTTGTTGGGGTTGATCTTTTTATTTTGGTGCTGTAGTCGGACCATGAGTGTATTGGATGATTGTAATGTTATTCATGTACTTTGTGTGACGTGGCGAGTGTAAGCCAACTATGTACCTTTTCCCCTATTATCTATTTACATGGGTGGTTGTGAAGATTACCTTACTTGCGACATTGCTTTCAATGCGGTTATGCCTCTAAGTCGTGCTTCGACACGTAGGAGATATAGCCGCATCGAGGGCGTTACAACTTCAATGGGAGGATTATATTTAAACCACTTGTCCTTAGGGAGATCAACATGAGTAGCAAATGATTCATAGAAAGAAGCTACTATCTCAGAGTCAAGTCCATATTTAGTGCTAAATTTACGGAAAACATCGGTATCCATAAAAGATTTAACACAATCAAACTTAGGTGTTATACCTGACTCCTTACCTTCGTCGAGATCCCAATCTTCAGAGTTGCGTTCAATTCTCTCCAATAAATTCTATTTGAATTCAATAGTCTTCATCATAAAGGAAACAGTATAAGAAGTATCGAGCATGGAGCGATTATTGTCAAAAAGCCGAGCATAAAATTTTTGAATAATCATTTCTCTTGAGAGCTCATGATTGGGGCATGAATATAACATTGACTTAAGCCTCCCCCAAGCTTGAGCGATGCTTTCTCCTTCGCAAGGCCAAAATTTATATATATATATATATATATATATATATATATATATATATATATATATATATATATAGGTAAAACTGTGTCTACCATAGCTTGCCACAGAACTAGTTAAGTTTCCCTAAACTTCTAACAGTTCAAAAGTTATCAAAAAATATGAAATAAATATGGGAGCATCTCTCTAATGTAATAAGATGATGCAACGGAGGGATTGTCAAAATATGCATCTATGTGTCCTCGACAAATATAATAAGCATTTCATCTCACTGCGACATAAATATATACTGAACTATTTGTTTTTTTTGTCCAGGACACATACAGTCGTATTTTTTTAATCCCTTCGTTGGATCATGTTATATATATATATATATAATTACGATCATGATGAACAAGATGCATAGGATAAAACTTCTGATGGAATTCCACTTTCAACCGTTTGTAGTCCCATGATCCCATATCATCACATAGCCTATACCATGTCAATGCATCTCTCTTCAAAGATAAAGGGAAGACCTTCTTCTTGATAACATCATCGGTCATACCTGCAAGCTTAAATAATCCACAAACTTCATCCACATGGATTAAGTGTAAGTCGGGATGCAACGTTCAATCTCCTGCAAAAGGATTAGCTAGCAGTTTCTCTATCATACCCGAAGGAATTTCGAAGTAAAAATTTTCATTCTCAGTAGGTCCAGTAGGTTGAGGAGCAACTATTTGCTCTACCGGCCAGGGTGAAGATACCCCTAACAAGCCCCTCAAAGGATTACTTTCCATAGTAACAAGTGACAGTAAATTTCAGCACACTATATAAAATTTTCCTTACCAAATTTCACCTACCAAAGGCGCTTCACTCCCCGGCAATAGCGCCAGAAAAGAGTCTTGATGACCCACAAGTATAGGGGATCTATCGTAGTCCTTTCGATAAGTAAGAGTGTCGAACCCAACGAGGAGCTGAAGGAAATGATAAGCGGTTTTCAGCAAGGTATTCTCTGCAAGCACTGAAATTATCGGTAACAGATAGTTTTGTGATAAGGTAATTTGTAACGAGTAACAAGTAATAAAAGTAAATAAGGTGCAGCAAGATGGCCCGATACTTTTTGTAGCAAAGGACAAGCCTGTACAAACTCTTATATGAAGGAAAGCGCTCCCGAGGACACATGGGAATTATCGTCAAGCTAGTTTTCATCACATTCATATGATTTGCGTTCGGAACTTCGGTGATTTGATATGTGGGTGGACCGGTGCTTGGGTGCTGTCCTTACTTGGAAAAGCATCCCACTTCTGATTAACCCCCATTGCAAGCATCCGCAACTACAACAGAAGTATTAAGGTAAACCTAACCATAGCATGAAACATATGGATCCAAATCAGCTCCTTACGAAGCAATGCATAAACTGGGGTTTAAGCTTTTGTCACTCTAGCAACCCATCATCTACTTATTACTTCCCAATGCCTCCCTCTAGGCCCAAACAATGGAGAAGTGTCATGTAGTCGACGTTCACATCACACCACTAGAGGGATGAGAACATACATCTCATCAAAATATCGAACGAATACCAAATTCACATGACTACTAATAGCAAGACTTCTCCCATGTCCTCAGGAACAAACATAACTACTCACAAAGCATATTCATGTTCATAATCAGAGGGGTATTAATATGCATAATGGATCTGAACATATGATCTTCCACCAAGTAAACCAACTAGCTTCAACTACAGGGAGTAATCAACACTACTAGCAACCCACAGGTACCAATCTGAGGTTTGGATACAAAGATTGGATACAGGAGATGAACTAGGGTTTGAGATGAGATGGTGCTGGTGAAGATGTTGATGGAGATTGACCCCCTCCCGATGAGAGGATCGTTGGTGATGACGATGGTGATGATTTCTCCCTCCCGGAGGGAAGTTTCCTCGGGAGAACAGCTCCGCCAGAGCCCTAGAATGGATCGCCAAGGTTCTGCCGTGTGGCGGCGGAGTCTCGTCCCAAAAGCTTGCTTATGATTTTTTTTCCTCGACGAAAGACTCCATATAGCAGAAGATGGGCATCGGAGGGCCACCAGGGGGCCCACGAGGCAAGGGGCGCGCCCAGGGGGTAGGGCGCGCCCCCCACCCTAGTGGCTGGTGGGTGGCCCCCCTCTGTTACTTCTTGCGCTCAATATTTTTTATATATTCTGGAAATAACTTCCGTGAAGTTTCAGGACTTTTGGAGCTGTGCAGAATAGGTCTCTAATATTTGCTCCTTTGCTAGCCCAGAATCCCAGCTGCCGGCATTCTCCCTCTTTATGTAAACCTTGTAAAATAAGAGAGAATAGGCATAAGTATTGTGACATAATGTGTAATAACAGCCCATAATGCAATAAATATCGATATAAAAGCATGATGCAAAATGGACGTATCAGCGGGTCGGGGAGGGGAAGGGGAGGGGCTCTCGGGAAGAATGTTAGGGGCAAAGAGGGGAAAACAATGGAGTTACCAAAGCGGACCTTTTTCGTTCATGTGGTAGGGGTAAAACAGGAATATCGCAGGGCTAAACTTTCGAGCACGAGATATTTCGATGTGAGTGGGAAGTTTGAAAGCTTTTGGCGCCTGAAATTATATTCTGATCTTGTACGGCCGACTATGATATCATGGCCGAGAATTTGTTTGTTTTGCACGCAAAAAAGTGCAAGTTTTGAAAATCAATGTCTCTAACTCGAAACTTAGATTGTCCATTCAATTCAAATATGGATCATTGAGCTACTACAAGCAAATACCATCATATGGTCCAATTCAAATGAAATGCCAAATGTGTTTATCCTAAATATGATGACAAAAGCAAAAATGTGTATGTGTATGAATAAAGTGGATGCTTATAAAGTTTGAACATGCCCGTATGTGTATATCTCTAGGTTTGATATATGAATTTAAAATCATGAAATCCCAGCTTAAAAATGTACCCCCGTTTAAATGAATTACAAAAGCTAATGATGGAGTAGAATTCCAAAATTCCAATCTTAGGTTTGTAATCCTGGTACATCAAAGTATATCATGCATGTTCAAAAGTATCATTATCTCATAGTCCAAACTGTGAAACAAATTGATCAACCTTGAGTGCACACACTATTTTCCATGTATATCTCAATTACGCTAAAGTCCCTCAAATATAGACACCTCAGTCTTTATCTGAAGCAACCCCCCCCCCTCGTCGCCTGACACGTCTCCAACATATCTATAATTTTTGATTGCTCCATGCTATATTATCTACTGTTTTGGGCAATATTGGGCTTTATTATCCAGTTTTGTATTATTTTTGGGACTAATCTATTAACCGGAGGCCCAGCCCAGATTTGATGTTTTATGCCTATTTCAGTGTTTTGAAGAAAAGGAATATCAAACGGAGTCGAAACGAAACGAAATCAACTGAAGAAGTTATTTTTGGAAGGAAACAAACCTGATGGACTTGGACCCCGCGTCAGAAGATACGGGAGCTGCCCACGAGGGTGGGGGGCGTGCCCACCCCCCTAGAGCGCGCCCCCCTACCTCGTGGGGCCCCCGTGGCTCCCCTGACGTACTTCTTCCGCCTATATAACTCCACGTACCCTAAAACTTCCATAACGCACAATAGATCGGGAGTTCCGCCGCCAGAAGCCTCCGTAGCCACCGAAAACCAATCTAGACCCGTTCCGGCAACCTGTCGGAGGGGGCAATCCTTCTCCGGTGACCATCTTCATCATCCCGGTGCTCTCCATGACGAGGAGGTAGTAGTTCTCCCTCGGGGCTGAGGGTATGTACCAGTAGCTATGTGTTTGATCTCTCTCTCTCGTGTTCTTGAGATGATACGATCTTGATGTATCACGAGCTTTGCTATTATAGTTGGATCCTATGATGTTTTCTTCCCCCTCTACTCTCATGTAATGAATTGAGTTTCCCCTTTGAAGTAATCTTATCGGATTGAGTCTTTAAAGATTTGAGAACACTTGATGTATGTCTTGTCGTGGATATCTGTGGTGACAATGGGATATCACGTGATTCACTTGATGTATGTTTTGGTGATCAACTTGCGGGTTCCGCCCATGAACCTATGCATAGGGGTTGGCACACGTTTTCGTCGTGATTCTCCGGTAGAAACTTTGGGGCACTCTTTGAGGTTCTATGTGTTGGTTGAATAGATGAATCTGAGATTGTGTGATGCATATTGTATAATCATACCCACGGATACTTGAGGTGACATTGCAGTATCTAGGTGACATTAGGGTTTTGGTTGATTTGTGTCTTAAGGTGTTATTCTAGTATGAACTCTAGGACTGTTTGTGACACTTATAGGAATAGCCCAACGGATTGATTGGAAAGAATAACTTTGAGGTGGTTTCGTACCCTACCATAATCTCTTCGTTTGTTCTCCGCTATTAGTGAATTTGGAGTGACTCTTTGTTGCATGTTGAGGGATGTTTTATGATCCAATTATGTTAGTATTGTTGGGAGGACTTGCACTAGTGAAAGTATGAACCCTAGGCCTTGTTTCCTAGCATTGCAATACCGTTTACGCTCACTTTTATCACTTGCTACCTTGCTATTTTTATAATTTCAGATTACAAATACCTTTATCTACTATCCATATACCACTTGTATCACCATCTCTTCGCCGAACTAGTGCACCTATACAATTTACCATTGTATTGGGTGTGTTGGGGACACAAGAGACTCTTGTTATTTGGTTGCAGGATTGCTTGAGAGAGACCATCTTCATCCTACACCTCCTACGGATTGATAAACCTGAGGTCATCCACTTGAGGGAAATTTGCTACTGTCCTACAAACCTCTGCACTTGGAGGCCCAACAACGTCTACAAGAAGAAGGTTGTGTAGTAGACATCAAGCTTTTTTCTGGCGCCGTTGTCGGGGAGGTGAGTGCTTGAAGGTATATCTTTAGATCTTGTAATCGAGTCTTTTAGTTTCTTGTTTTATCACTAGTTTAGTTTATAAAAGAAAACTATAAAAAATGGAACTGAGTTTGTCTCATATGCTTCACCTTTTTAATATTTTTCGTGAGTATGATGGAAAGGATAATTGTGCTCAAGTGCTAGAAGAAGAAATCTATAAAATGTTTGGCACTAAATATTTGAATGATGAGCATGATTGCAATGTTGTTAGTATGAATTCCTTGAATATCCATGATGCTAATGATATGCAAAGCCGCAAGCTTGGGGAAGCTATGTTTGATGAAGATGATATTTTTTGTCCCCCAAGCTTTCACTACTAGGAAAAGGGCTAAAGATAGGATTGACACTAATGGCGCACCAGGGAAGTGGTGTGCCACTACTATATTCTAATGGCGCACCAGGTGGAGATACACCATTAGTGTGGAAGACACTAATGGCGCACCAGGAAAAAGGTGTGCCACTAGTAAAACAATTTTTTTTCCATTTTTTCAAACATACTAATGGCGCATCCTGGCAAAGTGCGCCATTAGTAGTTAGAACTACTAATGGCGCACCGGCGACAGAGTGCACCAGTAAATTAATTTTTTTTACTTTTTGGCAAAAAACATTCTAATGGTGCACCACTGCTAGGTGCGCCATTAGTAAGCTCCCCCCCCCACTCCACCTATTCCCCAACCGTACACCGCCGCCGCGCCTGCACGCCCCCTCCGTCCCCTGCCGCCGCCGCCCCGACCCCCGCCCCCGCGCCCCTCCGCCCCCTCCGTCCCCTTCGTCCCCTGTTGCCGCCGCCCCGACCCCCGCGCCCCCACGCCCCCCACCACTGCAGCTCCCCCGCGCCTGGTTGTGAACAGATAGCTAGCTAAGATCAATTGTATTTAAATCGTAGTCTTCATTTCTCGATTGTATTTCATGGGCACTTTTTGAATCATGAATATTTTTAAATTTCATGGGCACTTTTTGAATTCATGAGGACACTTGATCTCGATCCCCCTCCATCTCGATCTCGATTCCCCCTCCATCTCGATCTCGATCCCCCTCCATCTCGATCCCACCCTAGCCCGCTAGCTCCACCGCCGCCGACGACCCACCGCAACCCTCCCCCGCTCCACCGCCGCCGACGAGCACCCGGCCCCCCGCACCCTCCCCCGTTCCACCGCCGCCAACGGGCACCCCCTGCACCCTCCCCCGCTCCATCGCCGCCGCCGATGATATTTTCAAGTAACAAATTTGAACATATTTTTTTAAAAATTATTATTGTTTTTATAAAAAATATTACTGTTATGATTTAAACAAGTTTGAACATATTTAAACACAAATAAATATAAAAAACAGCATTTAAAATGCATAAAAAATATTGGGGAGCCTGGGAATCGAACCCAGGACCTCCTGGTGTGTGTGCTGCGTGCTGACCAGTCGGGCTAGTGGGTGGGTTCTGTTGTATATAGGGTTAGGTTGTAGATAGGGCTAGTGTGGGCTAGATTAAAACAAAATTCTAATGGCGCACCGAGGGGTGGTGCGCCATTAGAATAGTCGTACTTATGGCGCACGAGGGGTGGTGCGCCATTAGAAAGCTTCCCCCCACACTAAATCCCCAATCTCTCTAATCTCTCCCCTGCCTCATCGATCTCACCCGCTGCCCCCCATGTTCGCCGTCCCCCTCGCCGCCCCCTCGCCTCCTTCGCCGTCCCCGAGCCGAGCGCCGCCTCCCTCACCGCCTCCCTCCGCCGCTCCGCCGTCGCCATCGTTCTCGTCCCCGCCCCCCGCCCACCCGCCGCGCCCAGTGGCTGCTCCCACGAGATCACCGCCCTCCCGACTCCGACCCCACCGCCGTCCACTGCGACGAGCTCATCGTCGCCCTCCCCTGAGTCTGCCGTCCCCGTGCGGCCCCTGGTCAGTCTCTCTCCCCCTCTCTCCCGCGCTCATCCCCATGCCCCCACGGGGCGGCACCCTAGGGTTAGGAGCAGGAGCTCGCCGCCGCCGCCCCGTCGTGCCGATGCTGCTGCTTCGTGCCGACGCCGTTCTCGCGCGCTCGTGCACTGACGCTATTAGAATGTTGGTCTTAGGTTCATAACAGTGTCAGAGCTTCAGACTATGATGCTTCTCTGGTTATCCTGTTATGGCACTACTTCTATGAAACTGCCCCTTTTATATTTGGCACCCTCATTGTTACGTCCTGTAGATGCTTTCCTTATCCTGCAGGCTTGTACATCATTACGTGTCTCTTCAGTGGTTGCTCAGTGGCTAATTCTGTTTGCTCCATTGATGAGCTCTAGGCGCCTTGGCGGTGTTGTCATTGTCTTTGCATATCAGTGTTGCTGAAATTGCTTGACTTAACATTTAATGTGTTCCTACATAGCTGAATAGGATAAAACTCATATTGTTCAACCGCTGTCCCTTTTACATTTAGTGCACTCATTGTTATGTCCCGGAGATCCTTCCATTACCATATAGGCTTGTACATCATGTGTCTCTTAAATGGTTTCTATAAGCTGGATGTCATTAGTTGTGTCCAAGTTGTGTTAATGGGCTGCTGCTTTGTGACGTAACCACCAAACTCCCTGATTTTGCAGTTTGATTGCTACATTTATCTCAACTTCTAGTTGACATTTCTACTTGATTAGAATTTTACAGGGGACTTATGCTGAAATTTCAGAATCTGATTCTGACTATGATGCTTCTCTGATTATCCTATTATGCCCTGTCAACGATTTGCTTCCCTCGATGCTGTGAGTTATTAGTTCTCATGCCCCAATGAATTCTCTTCACTACGCTCTAGGCAGTCAACTGTGGTAGATGCTAGAGTATTGTAACTGCATTTCACATGCCAAAGTAAATGTAGCCTATTAGGACAATATGATTATTTTAGAATAGTTAGAGGAGCATCGGTTTATTGCATCAGATGTGATATGCCAGGAGATTTATTCCATGTGTTAATATTTTCTTCCCAACAGTTCTGTTAAGATGAGATCTATCCATTGTCCATAATATATTGCTGAATAATAATATGTGTGGTGTCTTTGACATAAATAATAAATTGGAAGATGTTCAGAGATTTAGGCCAATTAGAACTTTAACAATATTGGTGATGATGACGAGTAGTTCTTATTATCTTCTGTGTTCACGTCTCTAGATTTTATCTCATGTGTTCACATCTGTCTTAATACCTTGCCTTGCCTTGTTCGGTTCTAGTGCATAAAGGTCTATGGTCAATTGATATTTTGTGCTTCCACTACAGAAAGGTCTATGGTATATTTTGTCTGTCCTTTTCAAGTAAAGAAATCTAAATGTTATCTGTATAATACCTTGCCTTGTTTGGTTGTATCGGTTATACCTGTATGTTGTCCAGTAGGTTTGTTAGGTTTGATAGCATAGAATAAATAAACAGGGTACTCCATATGTTTTATGATCTGTTGTAAGGGTACTAATTGGTCTCTTCTGCTGCTTATCAGAGATGGCGGGAAGCAGCCACCGCCGCTCTGCGACACCACAGTACGAGTTGGATGCTTCCGAGTTCTTCACTATCATACTTGGGACTTCAGTATCATCCATGACGCAGGTATATAAAATGAGAGATCTCCCCTTCACCTATCTCATTATGATATTTGTTGTTTGCCTACATCACTCATTGTCCCAAACTGCAGAGGCTGCCTGACAGTTTTAAGAACATGCTGATGGGTGAAGATCCGCCAAATAATGTGAAGGTGCGACAGGCCGACAGCGGGTTTCGCAGGCTGTGGGATGTGGAGTTGGTGATCAAGGAGGGCCACATGTACTTGTCTTGTGGGTGGGAGAAGTTCTACCGTGCCTACGACCTGCGGCTGGGGTACTTCCTTCTCTTCAGGTACGACGACGCCGCCACCATGCTCATCGTGAAGGTGTTCAACGCGACTATGTGTCGCATGCGCTACGCTGAAGATTATGATGCCGGTACGTTCTACCTCTTCTTATTCCTCTACATTTGGCTTTGTCTCACATTGATTGTTAACAGTCATTGTTGCATTTGGACAGGTAATGGGAGCAACAGCAGCGACAATGGCTACAGCCAAAGCAGCAGCGACCATGGCTATAGCGAAAGCAGCAGCGATTCTGGCTGTAGCGAAAGCAGCAGCGATTCTGGCAGCAGCATAGACAACAAGAAGGATGATCCGGACTGGAGTGCGGGAGAAGAGGAGCAGAGTGGGGATGAGGAGCTGCAGGATGACGATGGGCATCAGGCTGAGGATGACCTAGCGCTGGTGGTGGCTGACCAAGGCAAGAGATGGTGGTGGCTAACCAAGGGCAAGAGATGGTGGTGGCTGACCATGGGCAAGAGATGGAGGTGGCTGAGGATGACCTAGCAATGGTCGTGCCTGAAGGTGGCCTCGCGATGGTGGTGGTGCCTGACAATGACCACGCACCAGTGGTGGCGCCGGCGATCCCATAGCTGGGCGACATGACCATGCCAATTGAGGTAGAAGACTACATCCCACTGCCTCCACCGCCTCCACCGCCTCGCCGCTCTTGGCGCATCAGGCTGAGGAAGGAGAAGGAGAAGAACATTGCATGAGAACTGAACTTTGTCAGGTATGTCAGATCTCCAAAATGATATACATATATATACTTAGTTACCTATGTTATCTCTAATATGCTTAGTTTCCTATAGGTTAGCTTCATTTTACCTAAGTTGGCTCTAATATGCTAACTTAGAGCTTATATGCTTAGTTTCCTATAGGTTAGCTCCAAAATAATTTTTGTTAGCACAAAATGATCAAGTTTACATAATAAGCTTATAGTCTTTTTCTTATTCTTCTTCTTTTCCAAAATGACATAGGTTAGCTTCATTTTACCTAAGTTGGCTCTAATATGCTAACTTAGAGCTTATATGCTTAGTTTCCTATAGGTTAGCTACAAAATAACTTATGTTAGCACAAAATGATCAAGTTTACATAATAAGCTTATAGTCTTTTTCTTATTCTTCTTCTTTTCCAAAATGACATAGGCTAGCTTCATTTTACCTAAGTTGACTCTAATATGCTAACTTAAAGCTTATATGCTTAGTTTCCTATAGGTTAGCTCCAAAATAACTTATGTTAGCACAAAATGATCAAGTTTACATAATAAGCTTATAGTCTTTTTCTTATTCTTCTTCTTTTCCAAAATGACATAGGTTAGCTTCATTTTACCTAAGTTGGCTCTAATATGCTAACTTAGAGCTTATATGCTTAGTTTCCTATAGGTTAGCTCCAAAATAACTTATGTTAGCACAAAATCAAGTTTACATAATAAGCTTATAGTCTTTTTCTTATTCTTCTTCTTTTCCAAAATGACATAGGTTAGCTTCATTTTACCTAAGTTGGCTCTAATATGCTAACTTAGAGCTTATATGCTTAGTTTCCTATAGGTTAGCTCCAAAATAACTTATGTTAGCACAAAATGATCAAGTTTACATAATAAGCTTATAGTCTTTTTCGTATTCTTCTTCTTTTCCAAAATGACATAGGTTAGCTTCATTTTACCTAAGTTGGCTCTGATATGCTAACTTAGAGCTTATATGCTTAGTTTCCTATAGGTTAGCTCCAAAATAACTTATGTTAGCACAAAATGATCAAGTTTACATAATAAGCTTATAGTCTTTTTCTTATTCTTCTTCTTTTCCAAAATGACATAGGTTAGCTTCATTTTACCTAAGTTGGCTCTAATATGCTAACTTAGAGCTTATATGCTTAGTTTCCTATAGGTTAGCTCCAAAATAACTTATGTTAGCACAAAATGATCAAGTTTACATAATAAGCTTATAGTCTTTTTCTTATTCTTCTTCTTTTCCAAAATGACATAGGTTAGCTTCATTTTACCTAAGTTGGCTCTAATATGCTAACTTAGAGCTTATATGCTTAGTTTCCTATAGGTTAGCTCCAAAATAACTTATGTTAGCACAAAATGATCAAGTTTACATAATAAGCTTATAGTCTTTTCTTATTCTTCTTGTTTTCCAAAATGACATAGGTTAGCTTCATTTTACCTAAGTTGGCTCTAATATGCTCACTTAGAGCTTATATGCTTAGTTTCCTATAGGTTAGCTCCAAAATAACTTATGTTAGCACAAAATGATCAAGTTTACATAATAAGCTTATAGTCTTTTTCTTATTCTTCTTCTTTTCCAAAATGACATAGGTTAGCTTCATTTTACCTAAGTTGGCTCTAATATGCTAACTTAGAGCTTATATGCTTAGTTTCCTATAGGTTAGCTCCAAAATAACTTATGTTAGCACAAAATGATCAAGTTTACATAATAAG
This sequence comes from Triticum aestivum, assembly GCF_018294505.1. Lineage (NCBI taxonomy): Eukaryota > Viridiplantae > Streptophyta > Magnoliopsida > Poales > Poaceae > Triticum > Triticum aestivum. The sequence goes on from NC_057800.1 coordinate 214,122,430, forward strand.
CTTATAGTCTTTTTCTTATTCTTCTTCTTTTCCAAAATGACATAGGTTAGCTTCATTTTACCTAAGTTGGCTCTAATATGCTAACTTAGAGCTTATATGCTTAGTTTCCTATAGGTTAGCTCCAAAATAACTTATGTTAGCACAAAATGATCAAGTTTACATAATAAGCTTATAGTCTTTTTCTTATTCTTCTTCTTTTCCAAAATGACATAGGTTAGCTTCATTTTACCTAAGTTGGCTCTAATATGCTAACTTAGAGCTTATATGCTTAGTTTCCTATAGGTTAGCTCCAAAATAACTTATGTTAGCACAAAATGATCAAGTTTACATAATAAGCTTATAGTCTTTTTCTTATTCTTCTTCTTTTCCAAAATGACATAGGTTAGCTTCATTTTACCTAAGTTGGCTCTGATATGCTAACTTAGAGCTTATATGCTTAGTTTCCTATAGGTTAGCTCCAAAATAACTTATGTTAGCACAAAATGATCAAGTTTACATAATAAGCTTATAGTCTTTTTCTTATTCTTCTTCTTTTCCAAAATGACATAGGTTAGCTTCATTTTACTTAAGTTGGCTCTAATATGCTAACTTAGAGCTTATATGCTTAGTTTCCTATAGGTTAGCTCCAAAATAACTTATGTTAGCACAAAATGATCAAGTTTTCATAATAAGCTTATAGTCTTTTTCTTATTCTTCTTCTTTTCCAAAATTACATAGGTTAGCTTCATTTTACCTATGTTGGCTCTAATATGCTAACTTAGAGCTTATATGCTTAGTTTCCTATAGGTTAGCTCCAAAATAACTTATGTTAGCACAAAATGATCAAGTTTACATAATAAGCTTATAGTCTTTTTCTTATTCTTCTTCTTTTCCAAAATGACATAGGTTAGCTTCATTTTACCTAAGTTGGCTCTAATATGCTAACTTAGAGCTTATATGCTTAGTTTCCTATAGGTTAGCTCCAAAATAACTTATGTTAGCACAAAATGATCAAGTTTACATAATAAGCTTATAGTCTTTTTCTTATTCTTCTTCTTTTCCAAAATGACATAGGTTAGCTTCATTTTACCTAAGTTGGCTCTAATATGCTAACTTAGAGCTTATATGCTTAGTTTCCTATAGGTTAGCTCCAAAATAACTTATGTTAGCACAAAATGATCAAGTTTACATAATAAGCTTATAGTCTTTTTCTTATTCTTCTTCTTTTCCAAAATGACATAGGTTAGCTTCATTTTACCTAAGTTGGCTCTAATATGCTAACTTAGAGCTTATATGCTTAGTTTCCTATAGGTTAGCTCCAAAATAACTTATGTTAGCACAAAATGATCAAGTTTACATAATAAGCTTATAGTCTTTTTCTTATTCTTCTTCTTTTCCAAAATGACATAGGTTAGCTTCATTTTACCTAAGTTGGCTCTAATATGCTAACTTAGAGCTTATATGCTTAGTTTCCTATAGGTTAGCTCCAAAATAACTTATGTTAGCACAAAATGATCAAGTTTACATAATAAGCTTATAGTCTTTTTCTTATTCTTCTTCTTTTCCAAAATGACATAGGTTAGCTTCATTTTACCTAAGTTGGCTCTGATATGCTAACTTAGAGCTTATATGCTTAGTTTCCTATAGGTTAGCTCCAAATAACTTATGTTAGCACAAAATGATCAAGTTTACATAATAAGCTTATAGTCTTTTTCTTATTCTTCTTCTTTTCCAAAATGACATAGGTTAGCTTCATTTTACCTAAGTTGGCTCTAATATGCTAACTTAGAGCTTATATGCTTAGTTTCCTATAGGTTAGCTCCAAAATAACTTATGTTAGCACAAAATGATCAAGTTTACATAATAAGCTTATAGTCTTTTTCTTATTCTTCTTCTTTTCCAAAATGACATAGGTTAGCTTCATTTTACCTAAGTTGGCTCTAATATGCTAACTTAGAGCTTATATGCTTAGTTTCCTATAGGTTAGCTCCAAAATAACTTATGTTTGCACAAAATGATCAAGTTTACATAATAAGCTTATAGTCTTTTTCTTATTCTTCTTCTTTTCCAAAATGACATAGGTTAGCTTCATTTTACCTAAGTTGGCTCTAATATGCTAACTTAGAGCTTATATGCTTAGTTTCCTATAGGTTAGCTCCAAAATAACTTATGTTAGCACAAAATGATCAAGTTTACATAATAAGCTTATAGTCTTTTTCTTATTCTTCTTCTTTTCCAAAATGACATAGGTTAGCTTCATTTTACCTAAGTTGGCTCTAATATGCTAACTTAGAGCTTATATGCTTAGTTTCCTATAGGTTAGCTCCAAAATAACTTATGTTAGCACAAAATGATCAAGTTTACATAATAAGCTTATAGTCTTTTTCTTATTCTTCTTCTTTTCCAAAATGACATAGGTTAGCTTCATTTTACCTAAGTTGGCTCTAATATGCTAACTTAGAGCTTATATGCTTAGTTTCCTATAGGTTAGCTCCAAAATAACTTATGTTAGCACAAAATGATCAAGTTTACATAATAAGCTTATAGTCTTTTTCTTATTCTTCTTCTTTTCCAAAATGACATAGGTTAGCTTCATTTTACCTAAGTTGGCTCTGATATGCTAACTTAGAGCTTATATGCTTAGTTTCCTATAGGTTAGCTCCAAATAACTTATGTTAGCACAAAATGATCAAGTTTACATAATAAGCTTATAGTCTTTTTCTTATTCTTCTTCTTTTCCAAAATGACATAGGTTAGCTTCATTTTACCTAAGTTTGCTCTAATATGCTAACTTAGAGCTTATATGCTTAGTTTCCTATAGGTTAGCTCCAAAATAACTTATGTTAGCACAAAATGATCAAGTTTACATAATAAGCTTATAGTCTTTTTCTTATTCTTCTTCTTTTCCAAAATGACATAGGTTAGCTTCATTTTACCTAAGTTGGCTCTAATATGCTAACTTAGAGCTTATATGCTTAGTTTCCTATAGGTTAGCTCCAAAATAACTTATGTTAGCACAAAATGATCAAGTTTAAATAATAAGCTTATAGTCTTTTTCTTATTCTTCTTCTTTTCCAAAATGACATAGGTTAGCTTCATTTTACCTAAGTTGGCTCTAATATGCTAACTTAGAGCTTATATGCTTAGTTTCCTATAGGTTAGCTCCAAAATAACTTATGTTAGCACAAAATGATCAAGTTTACATAATAAGCTTATAGTCTTTTTCTTATTCTTCTTCTTTTCCAAAATGACATAGGTTAGCTTCATTTTACCTAAGTTGGCTCTAATATGCTAACTTAGAGCTTATATGCTTAGTTTCCTATAGGTTAGCTCCAAAATAACTTATGTTAGCACAAAATGATCAAGTTTACATAATAAGCTTATAGTCTTTTTCTTATTCTTCTTCTTTTCCAAAATGACATAGGTTAGCTTCATTTTACCTAAGTTGGCTCTAATATGCTAACTTAAAGCTTATATGCTTAGTTTCCTATAGGTTAGCTCCAAAATAACTTATGTTAGCACAAAATAATCAAGTTTACATAATAAGCTTATAGTCTTTTCCTTATTCTTCTTCTTTCCAAAATGACATAGGTTAGCTTCATTTTACCTAAGTTGGCTCTAATATGCTAACTTAGAGCTTATATGCTTAGTTTCCTATAGGTTAGCTCCAAAATAACTTATGTTAGCACAAAATGATCAAGTTTACATAATAAGCTTATAGTCTTTTTCTTCTTCTTCTTCTTTTCCAAAATGACATAGGTTAGCTTCATTTTACCTAAGTTGGCTCTGATATGCTAACTTAGAGCTTATATGCTTAGTTTCCTATAGGTTAGCTCCAAAATAACTTATGTTAGCACAAAATGATCAAGTTTACATAATAAGCTTATAGTCTTTTTCTTATTCTTCTTCTTTTCCAAAATGACATAGGTTAGCTTCATTTTACCTAAGTTGGCTCTAATATGCTAACTTAGAGCTTATATGCTTAGTTTCCTATAGGTTAGCTCCAAAATAACTTATGTTAGCACAAAATGATCAAGTTTACATAATAAGCTTATAGTCTTTTTCTTATTCTTCTTCTTTTCCAAAATGACATAGGTTAGCTTCATTTTACCTAAGTTGGCTCTAATATGCTAACTTAGAGCTTATATGCTTAGTTTCCTATAGGTTAGCTCGAAAATAACGTATGTTAGCACAAAATGATCAAGTTTACATAATAAGCTTATAGTCTTTTTCTTATTCTTCTTCTTTTCCAAAATGACATAGGTTAGCTTCATTTTACCTAAGTTGGCTCTAATATGCTAACTTAGAGCTTATATGCTTAGTTTCCTATAGGTTAGCTCCAAAATAACTTATGTTAGCACAAAATGATCAAGTTTAAATAATAAGCTTATAGTCTTTTTCTTATTCTTCTTCTTTTCCAAAATGACATAGGTTAGCTTCATTTTACCTAAGTTGGCTCTAATATGCTAACTTAGAGCTTATATGCTTAGTTTCCTATAGGTTAGCTCCAAAATAACTTATGTTAGCACAAAATGATCAAGTTTACATAATAAGCTTATAGTCTTTTTCTTATTCTTCTTCTTTTCCAAAATGACATAGGTTAGCTTCATTTTACCTAAGTTGGCTCTAATATGCTAACTTAGAGCTTATATGCTTAGTTTCCTATAGGTTAGCTCCAAAATAACTTATGTTAGCACAAAATGATCAAGTTTACATAATAAGCTTATAGTCTTTTTCTTATTCTTCTTCTTTTCCAAAATGACATAGGTTAGCTTCATTTTACCTAAGTTGGCTCTAATATGCTAACTTAGAGCTTATATGCTTAGTTTCCTATAGGTTAGCTCCAAAATAACTTATGTTAGCACAAAATGATCAAGTTTACATAATAAGCTTATAGTCTTTTTCTTATTCTTCTTCTTTTCCAAAATGACATAGGTTAGCTTCATTTTACCTAAGTTGGCTCTAATATGCTAACTTAGAGCTTATATGCTTAGTTTCCTATAGGTTAGCTCCAAAATAACTTATGTTAGCACAAAATGATCAAGTTTACATAATAAGCTTATAGTCTTTTTCTTATTCTTCTTCTTTTCCAAAATGACATAGGTTAGCTTCATTTTACCTAAGTTGGCTCTAATATGCTAACTTAGAGCTTATATGCTTAGTTTCCTATAGGTTAGCTCCAAAATAACTTATGTTAGCACAAAATGATCAAGTTTACATAATAAGCTTATAGTCTTTTTCTTCTTCTTCTTCTTTTCCAAAATGACATAGGTTAGCTTCATTTTACCTAAGTTGGCTCTGATATGCTAACTTAGAGCTTATATGCTTAGTTTCCTATAGGTTAGCTCCAAAATAACTTATGTTAGCACAAAATGATCAAGTTTACATAATAAGCTTATAGTCTTTTTCTTATTCTTCTTCTTTTCCAAAATGACATAGGTTAGCTTCATTTTACCTAAGTTGGCTCTAATATGCTAACTTAGAGCTTATATGCTTAGTTTCCTATAGGTTAGCTCCAAAATAACTTATGTTAGCACAAAATGATCAAGTTTACATAATAAGCTTATAGTCTTTTTCTTATTCTTCTTCTTTTCCAAAATGACATAGGTTAGCTTCATTTTACCTAAGTTGGCTCTAATATGCTAACTTAGAGCTTATATGCTTAGTTTCCTATAGGTTAGCTCGAAAATAACGTATGTTAGCACAAAATGATCAAGTTTACATAATAAGCTTATAGTCTTTTTCTTATTCTTCTTCTTTTCCAAAATGACATAGGTTAGCTTCATTTTACCTAAGTTGGCTCTAATATGCTAACTTAAAGCTTATATGCTTAGTTTCCTATAGGTTAGCTCCAAAATAACTTATGTTAGCACAAAATGATCAAGTTTACATAATAAGCTTATAGTCTTTTTCTTATTCTTCTTCTTTTCCAAAATGACATAGGTTAGCTTCATTTTACCTAAGTTGGCTCTAATATGCTAACTTAGAGCTTATATGCTTAGTTTCCTATAGGTTAGCTCCAAAATAACTTATGTTAGCACAAAATGATCAAGTTTACATAATAAGCTTATAGTCTTTTTCTTATTCTTCTTCTTTTCCAAAATGACATAGGTTAGCTTCATTTTACCTAAGTTGGCTCTAATATGCTAACTTAAAGCTTATATGCTTAGTTTCCTATAGGTTAGCTCCAAAATAACTTATGTTAGCACAAAATAATCAAGTTTACATAATAAGCTTATAGTCTTTTCCTTATTCTTCTTCTTTTCTAAAATGAAATAGGTTAGCTTCATTTTACCTAAGTTGGCTCTAATATGCTAACTTAGAGCTTATATGCTTAGTTTCCTATAGGTTAGCTCCAAAATAACTTATGTTAGCACAAAATGATCAAGTTTACATAATAAGCTTATAGTCTTTTTCTTATTCTTCTTCTTTTCCAAAATGACATAGGTTAGCTTCATTTTACCTAAGTTGGCTCTAATATGCTAACTTAGAGCTTATATGCTTAGTTTCCTATAGGTTAGCTCCAAAATAACTTATGTTAGCACAAAATGATCAAGTTTACATAATAAGCTTATAGTCTTTTTCTTATTCTTCTTCTTTTCCAAAATGACATAGGTTAGCTTCATTTTACCTAAGTTGGCTCTGATATGCTAACTTAGAGCTTATATGCTTAGTTTCCTATAGGTTAGCTCCAAAATAACTTATGTTAGCACAAAATGATCAAGTTTACATAATAAGCTTATAGTCTTTTTCTTATTCTTCTTCTTTTCCAAAATGACATAGGTTAGCTTCATTTTACCTAAGTTGGCTCTAATATGCTAACTTAGAGCTTATATGCTTAGTTTCCTATAGGTTAGCTCCAAAATAACTTATGTTAGCACAAAATGATCAAGTTTACATAATAAGCTTATAGTCTTTTTCTTATTCTTCTTCTTTTCCAAAATGACATAGGTTAGCTTCATTTTACCTAAGTTGGCTCTAATATGCTAACTTAGAGCTTATATGCTTAGTTTCCTATAGGTTAGCTCGAAAATAACGTATGTTAGCACAAAATGATCAAGTTTACATAATAAGCTTATAGTCTTTTTCTTATTCTTCTTCTTTTCCAAAATGACATAGGTTAGCTTCATTTTACCTAAGTTGGCTCTAATATGCTAACTTAAAGCTTATATGCTTAGTTTCCTATAGGTTAGCTCCAAAATAACTTATGTTAGCACAAAATGATCAAGTTTACATAATAAGCTTATAGTCTTTTTCTTATTCTTCTTCTTTTCCAAAATGACATAGGTTAGCTTCATTTTACCTAAGTTGGCTCTAATATGCTAACTTAGAGCTTATATGCTTAGTTTCCTATAGGTTAGCTCCAAAATAACTTATGTTAGCACAAAATGATCAAGTTTACATAATAAGCTTATAGTCTTTTTCTTATTCTTCTTCTTTTCCAAAATGACATAGGTTAGCTTCATTTTACCTAAGTTGGCTCTAATATGCTAACTTAAAGCTTATATGCTTAGTTTCCTATAGGTTAGCTCCAAAATAACTTATGTTAGCACAAAATAATCAAGTTTACATAATAAGCTTATAGTCTTTTCCTTATTCTTCTTCTTTTCCAAAATGAAATAGGTTAGCTTCATTTTACCTAAGTTGGCTCTAATATGCTAACTTAGAGCTTATATGCTTAGTTTCCTATAGGTTAGCTCCAAAATAACTTATGTTAGCACAAAATGATCAAGTTTACATAATAAGCTTATAGTCTTTTTCTTATTCTTCTTCTTTTCCAAAATGACATAGGTTAGCTTCATTTTACCTAAGTTGGCTCTAATATGCTAACTTAGAGCTTATATGCTTAGTTTCCTATAGGTTAGCTCCAAAATAACTTATGTTAGCACAAAATGATCAAGTTTACATAATAAGCTTATATTCTTTTTCTTATTCTTCTTCTTTTCCAAAATGACATAGGTTAGCTTCATTTTACCTAAGTTGGCTCTAATATGCTAACTTAGAGCTTATATGCTTAGTTTCCTATAGGTTAGCTCCAAAATAACTTATGTTAGCACAAAATGATCAAGTTTACATAATAAGCTTATAGTCTTCTTCTTATTTCTTTTCCAAAATTCTTCTTATTCTTCTTCTAGTGTTCTTCTAGTCTTCTTCTTTTTCTTCTTCTAACTTCTTGTTTATCATTTTGCATATTTGACTTAATTCACGGAAGCTTGCATGGACGGAGTGCTTCTTTTCCATTTGTGTTTTTATTTTGTATCAATGTGAAACTTTTGTGAATTGATGGATAATGGTGTTGGATGAACAATGTGAAACTTTTGTAATATGTAACGATGGAACTATGTGTTGGCTATGTATGTATATATGATGGAACTTGTGTGTTGGCTATGTATGTATATATGATGGAACTTGTGTGTTGGATATGATTGTTATATGGATGCTTGTTGTATATATATGTGTTGGATATCTCATAGGTGAAATAGTGACATGATATTAAGAAAAAAAATTAAAAAAATTGTTACTAATGGCGCACTAACGTGTGGTGCGCCATTAGTATAGCAGACACTAGTGGCGCACTGTGGGAAAAACTAATGGCGCACTGCCTGGTGCGCCATTAGTATACCATATACTAATGGCACACCACTGGTGCACCATTAGTAAAAAATTCTAGTGGCGTGATACTAATGGCGCACCAGTGATGCGCCATTAGTAGCCCTTTTCCTAGTAGTGTTTGATGAGCAAATTTACTATGATGAAAGCATGCCTCCTATCTATGATGATTATTGTGATGACATGTATGCTTTAAAGAATAATGATAACCATGAAACTTGTCATCTTGATCTTAATTTTCAATCACATGATAGTTATTTTGTTGAGTTTGCTCCCACTATTATTCATGAGAAGAATTTTGCTTGTGTGGAGAGTAATAAAATTTCTATGCTTGTAGATCATGAAAAGAATGCTTTAGGTGCTGGTTATATTGTTGAATTCATTCATGATGCTACTGAAAATTATTATGAGGGAGGAAAGTATGCTTGTAGGAATTGTAATAATATCAAGTTTCCTCTCTATGTGCTTAAAGTTTTGAAGTTATGCTTGTTTTACCTTCCTATGCAAGTTGATTATTGTTCCCATAAGTTGTTTGCTCACAAAATCCCTATGCATAGGAAGTATGTTATACTTAAATGTGCTAGTCATAATCTTCATGATGCTCTCTTTATGTTACAATTCTTATCCTTTATGTGAGCATCATTGAAATCATCATGCCTAGCTAGGGGCATTAAACGATACCGCTTGTTGGGAGGCAACCCAATTTTATTTTAGTTCCTTGCTTTTTGTTCCTGTTTAGTAATCAATAATTCATCTAGCCTCTGTTTATATGTGGTTTTATGCTTTTAATTAGTGTTTGTGCCAAGTAGAACCTTTGAAAAGACTTGGGGGAAGTCTTGTTGATCATGCTGTCAAAAACAGAAACTTTAGCGCTCACGAGAATTGCTCCCATTTTTATTAGAGAGTGTTATTTAGTTAATTCTTTTTGCAGCTGATTAATATATAAATTCCTCAGGTCCAGAAATTTATTCGAGAATTTTATGAGTTCCAGAAGTATATGTTTGATTCAGATTACTACAGACTGTTCTGTTTTTGACAGATTCTGTTTTCCATGTGTTGTTTACTTATTTTGATGAATCTATGGCTAGTAAAATAGTTTATAAACCATAGAGAAGTTGTAATACAGTAGGTTTAACACCAATATGAATTTAGAATGAGTTCATTACAGTACCTTATGATGGTGATTTGCTTTCTTATACTAACAGAGCTTACGAGTTTTCTGTTAAGTTTTGTGTTGTGAAGTTTTCAAGTTTTGGGTAAGGATTAGATGGAATATGGAATAAGGAGTGGAAAGAGCCTAAGCTTGGGGATGACCAAGGCACCCCAAGGTAATATTCAAGGAAAACCAAGAGCCTAAGCTTGGGGATGCCCTTGAAGGCATCCCCTCCTTCGTCTTCGTTCATCGGTAACTTTACTTGGAGCTATATTTTTATTCGCCAGATGATATGTGTTTTGCTTGGAGCGTCAATTTATTTTGTTAGGATTTTCTTGCTGTTATTTAGAATGATGTTTTGCATCTTCTATTTCAATAAAAGTGGCATTGATAGCCTTTACTATGCCTATGTTACAAGTGTACATGTTGCTGTTTGAAAACAGAAAGTTTACCGCTGTTGCAATAATTCCCTAGAAAAGTAAGAATGTGATAAAATGTTGAAACTTTTTGCACATTAAGCTCTGATAAATTTAATACAGTGGGAATTTTATTTCATAATTTTGGAGCTAGGGAAGTATGGATGTTGCAGCATTCTTTACAGACTATCCTGTTTAGGCAGATTGCTGTTATGTTTGCATATGTTTGCTTCTTTTATGATTCTATTTGAGGATAGGACTATTAATATGCAGAGACATTTAGTATGCAATGTTGAGTAATAATTTTAGTGATTTTCTACAGTAGAGTATGATAAGGTTTTGGCAATGGTTTATACTAACTTATCTCACGAGTCCTTGTTGAGTTTTGTGTGGATGAAGCTTTTGAGATTTAGGGAGACCGCGATATGAGAGGAATTAAGGAGACACAAAAGCTCAAGCTTGGGGATGCCCAAGGCACCCCAAGATAATATTTCAAGAAGTCTCAAACATCTAAGCTTGGGGATGCCCCGGTTGGCATCCCACCTTTCTTCTTCAACAACTATCGGTTAGTTTCGGTTGATCCTAAGTTTTTGCTTATTCACACGATGTTGCCATTCCTAGAATGTCATTTTATTTTGCTTTGCTTGCTGTTTGAATAGAATACAAAGATCTGAAATTATTAAATGTTAGAGAGTCTTCACATAGTTGCATAATTATTCGACTACTCATTGATCTTCACTTATATCTTTTGGAGTAGTTTGTCATTTGCTCTAGTGCTTCACTTATATATTTTTAGAGCACGGTGGTGGTTTTATTTTGAAGAAATAGATGAACTCTCATGCTTTAATTAGATTATTTTGAGAGTCTTAAATAGCACGGTAATTTTCTTAAAATCCTAATATGCTAGGTATTCAAGAATAATAAAATTCTCTTATGAGTGTGTTGAATACTATGAGAAGTTTGATACTTGATAATTGTTCTGAGATATGAGGATGGTAATATTAGAGTCATGCTAGTTGAGTACTTGTGAATTCGAGAAATACTTGTGTTGAAGTTTGTGATTCCCATAGCATGCACGTATGATGAACCATTATGTGATGAAGTCGGAGCATGATTTATTTATTGATTGCCTTCCTTATGAGTGGCGGTCGGGGACGAGCGATGGTCTTTTCCTACCAATCTATCCCCCTAGGAGCATGCACGTAGTACTTTGTTTTGATAACTAATAGATTTTTGCAATAAGTATGTGAGTTCTTTATGACTAATGTTGAGTCCATGGATTATACGCACTCTCACCCTTCCACCATTGCTAGCCTCTCTAGTACCGCACAACTTTCGCCGGTACCATAAACCCACCATATACCTTCCTCAAAACAGCCACCATACCTACCTATTATGGCATTTCCATAGCCATTCCGAGATATATTGTCATACAACTTTCCACCATTCCGTTTATTATGACACGCTTCATCATTGTCATATTGCTAGCATGATCATGTAGTTGACATAGTATTTGTGGCAAAGCCACCGTTCATAATTCTTTCATACTTGTCACTCTTGATTCATTGCATATCCCGGTACACCGCTGGAGGCATCCATATAGAGTCATACTTTGTTCTAGTATCGAGTTGTAATCATTGAGTTGTAAATAAATAGAAGTGTGATGATCATCATTCAATAGAGCATTGTCCCAAAAAAGAGAAAGGCCGTAAAAAGGCCAAATAAAAAATAAAGGCCAAAAAAAGAGGAAAGGACAAATAAAAAAATAAAATAAAAGGGACAATGCTACTATCCTTTTACCACACTTGTGCTTCAAAGTAGCACCATGATCTTCATGATAGAGAGTCTCCTATGTTGTCACTTTCATATACTAGTGGGAATTTTACATTATAGAACTTGGCTTGTATATTCCAATGATGGGCTTCCTCAAAATGCCCTAGGTCTTCGTGAGCAAGCGAGTTGGATGCACACCCACTAGTTTCTTTTGTTGAGCTTTCATACATTTATAGCTCTAGTGCATCCATTGCATGGCAATCCCTACTCACTCACATTGATATCTATTGATGGGCATCTCCATAGCCCGTTGATATGCCTAGTTGATGTGAGACTATCTTCCCCCTTTTTTATCTTCTCCACAACCACCATTCTATTCCACCTATAGTGTTATGTCCATGGATCACGCACATGTATTGTGTGAAGATTGAAAAAGTTTGAGAACATTAAAAGTATGAAACAATTGCTTGGCTTGTCATCGGGGTTGTGCATGATTTAAATATTTTGTTTGGTGAAGATGGAGCATAGCCAGACTATATGATTTTGTATGGATAGCTATCTTTGGCCATGTTATTTTGAGAAGACATGATTGCTTAGTTAGTATGCTTGAAGTATTATTGTTTTTATGTCAATATTAAACTTTTGTCTTGAATCTTATGGATCTGAATATTCATATCACAAGTAAGAAGAATTACATTGAAATTATGCCAACTAGCATTCCACATCAAAAATTATCTTTTTTATCATTTACCTACTCGAGGACGAGTAGGAATTAAGCTTGGGGATCCTTGATACGTCTCCAATGTATCTATAATTTTTGATTGCTCCATGCTATATTATCTACTATTTTAGGAAATATTGGGCTTTATTATCCACTTTTATATTATTATTGGGACTAACCTATTAACCGGAGGCCCAGCCCAGATTTGCTGTTTTATGCCTATTTCAGTGTTTTGGAGAAAAGGAATACCAGACGGAGTCGAAACGGAACGAAATCAACTGAAGAAGTTATTTTTGGAAGGAAACACACCTGATGGACTTGGACCCCACGTCAGAAGATACAGGAGCTTCCCACGAGGGTGGGGGGCACATCCACCCCCCTAGGGCGCGCCCCCTGCCTCGTGGGGCCCCCATGGCTCCCCTAACGTACTTCTTCCGCCTATATAACTCCACGTACCCTAAAACATCCAGAACGCACAATAGATAGGGAGTTCCGCCGCCAGAAGCCTCCGTAGCCACCGAAAACCAATCTAGACCCATTCCGGCACCCCGCCGGAGGGGGCAATCCTTCTCCGGTGGCCATCTTCATCATCCTGGTGCTCTCCGTGACCAGGAGGGAGTAGTTCTCCCTCGGGGCTGAGGGTATGTACCAGTAGCTATGTGTTTGATCTCTCTCTCTCTCTCTCTCTCTCTCTCGTGTTCTTGAGATGATACGATCTTGATTTATCGCGAGCTTTGCTATTATAGTTGGATCCTATGATGTTTTCTCCCCCCTCTACTCTTTTGTAATGAATTGAGTTTCCCCTTTGAAGTAATCTTATCGGATTGAGTCTTTAAAGATTTGAGAACACTTGATGTATGTCTTGCCGTGGATATCTGTGGTGACAATGGGATATCACATGATTCACTTGATGTATGTTTTGGTGATCAACTTGCGGGTTCCGCCCATGAACCTATGCATAGGGGTTGGCACACGTTTTCATCGTGATTCTCCGGTAGAAACTTTGGGGCACTCTTTGAGGTTCTATGTGTTGGTTGAATAGATGAATCTGAGATTGTGTGATGCATATCGTATAATCATACCCACGGATACTTGAGGTGACATTGGAGTATCTAGGTGACATTAGGGTTTTGGTTGATTTGTGTCTTAAGGTGTTATTCTAGTACGAACTCTAGGGCTGTTTGTGACACTTATAGGAATAGCCCAACTGATTGATTGGAAAGAATAACTTTGAGGTGGTTTCGTACCCTACCATAATCTCTTCGTTTGTTCTCTGCTATTAGTGAATTTGGAGTGACTCCTTGTTGCTTGTTGATGGATAGTTTTATGATCCAATTATGTTAGTATTGTTGAGAGGACTTGCACTAGTGAAAGTATGAACCCTAGGCCTTGTTTCCTAGCATTGCAATACCGTTTATGCTCACTTTTATCACTTGCTACCTTGCGGTTTTTATAATTTCAGATTACAAATACCTTTATCTACTATCCATATACCACTTGTATCACCATCTCTTCGCCGAACTAGTGCACCTATACAGTTTACCATTGTATTGGGTGTGTTGGGGACACAAGAGACTCTTTGGTATTTGGTTGCAGGGTTGCTTGAGAGAGACCATCTTCATCCTACGCCTCCTATGGATTTATAAACCTTAGGTCATCCACTTGAGGGAAATTGGTACTTTCCTACAAACCTCTGCACTTGGAGGCCCAACAACGTCTACAAGAAGAAGGTTGTGTAGTAGACATCATCGCCCCCCCCCCCCACACAGAGAAGTTGTTCTCTCCCCCAAACACCAACACACGAGAACATTAACACCCCTCTCTCTTCTAAATTCCGGACCCCAATATAGGTCTCTATCACTTTATCTCTTGGGCATGCACACATCTCTTCCCCCACTCTCTAGCTAGGTCTCACGGCATCTCTCTTTCCCAAGCACACGCACTGTGGTGAGTGTATCTTTCTCATACACACAAAACGTCACCCCCAAACGTCTATCTCCCTAGTTATGTGGTTCTCGCACACTCACCTCACACACCACCCCCACTGCAAAACAAGCACACTTTGTCTCCTTGTGCACCACTCTCCTCTTTCTATCTCTCCCACATGCGGACCCGCCCCAGCTCCTCCCTGTATACATATATGTCGTGACTCTTTCCATAGCTCCCTAATGTATCATCGTTCTCGATCTCGCATATTGTTCTCTACACCATCTATTCTAGATCTCTCATGAAGTCCCTATCACACACACGATGACTCGCTTCCCTTGCGTCTCTGTACATAGGCCAATTTCAAACAACATCAACATTGTCTCCCTATCTATACGCCATTTATGGACACAAACGCCCCCTCTCTTCCTCTCTCTCTCTCTATCTCTCTCTCTCTCTCTCTCTCTCTGTGTCTCTCTCTCTCCCTCTCTCTCTGTCCGTCGCTAGCTCTCTCGCTCTCACACCCCTCTCCCACACACAATCAATGTCTCTTCCAAATAGTCTGCCCACCCCCCGCCCGCACCGATGCTATCCCGCTATTACACATGTCACACCACTCCCCCTTCCCTTATACTAGGTTTACATCATTAGTGGTCTCCCTACTCCACATACACACACTCCCTCTCGCACACAAACGCACGCACAAACACACATAGACACGCACAAATACCCATTAATCTGGATCCTCATCTCTCCCCATGTCCGCATGTGTATCTCCCACACTCACTCTCTAATTATGTATATGTGTCTCCACATTACACAACACAAAGCCCCATGTACATGTCTCTCTCTATCCTCCACACACATAGACACAAAGAATCTGTTATCATTGCCTCAGTCTCTAGACATAACACGCACGCACACTGTCTCTCTCTCTCTCTCGCAAACACGCTCAACAAGGGTTTCCTCGTGAATAACTTACCGTCTATTCATCAACAGCCGTGGCAGTACGACGAACACAAGACGTGAAAAAGAATAAATCTACATGTGCTTAGACCACCTAGTATGACTACTAGGACTAGAGCAAGCCAAAAAGCGCGCCGCCGTCACCCCCTCCTTGTCGGCGACGGGAAAACCTTTGTTTTACACAGTCGAGAAGTCATTGTGATAAGGCCTCACATGCTGAGGCGTTGAATAGAATGTAGATGCTAGTTTACGGAAACAAGTATCGATAATACGTTTGTATCTCCATACTTATATTTCTCCTCTTATAAAAAATCGAGTTGGTGATGATGGTATGTGTGCCATCTTGCTATATAGACTATCTGATCTATATCTGACTGATGGAAATTAAACTAAAAGATACCCGCACCCCTCTCCACATTTGCAGACAAGGCCTTCCCTTGTTCATCCTTATCTCCAACAACCTCATTGTTGAGCAATTAAGAAAGGAAGCCTCTGGAACAAACTGGCGTGGTGGCCGCTGCCGGCGTCATCAATCCCCAGGCCTTCGCTCAGTCCGACCACCAATCACCACCACGCCCCACTCCTCTTCACCTTATCTCCTATTTCTCGAGATATCATTAGTTTTTACACATGGGATTACTCCCGCATGGGTCAATCACAATGAGTGTTTTTTTATAAAAAAATGCATCTTGATGTTCCGTGCAATGCACGGATCTTGCTAGTACTCCTACAGAAGACTAAGTTGGTGATGATGGTGTGTCTGCCATCCATCGTTTGTGACCATTAGATATACATCTAACGACTATGAGGTAAGTTGTTGCCTTTTCTCACAAACATCCCACTTGTCTACCAATTTGCAGAAAAACCCATAATTAGTATCTTAAAACCAACCACATCCCTCCCTGACCTCACCAAAACAGCCCAAGGAATATATTCTAATTGAAACATAATATATCTCTAGTGATATATGTATACCAAAATTAGAGTGTTTTGTATCAAGTTTGTGAATAAGTATTATTCTAATTATGATTTGTTGCAACGCACATGAACGTTGCTAGTATTTCCAACCATGCAAATTTTTTCCCTAGTATTCCATAGTTTCGAGTTTTCCATCAAGATATTAGTCACTCATGGTTGATATTTACTTTCAATCATCTACACATATGCACTATGTAACTAGCCTTGCTTATTGGGTTCCAAAGCTTAACTTTCACTCCTACTTACAATATGTAGAGTATTTAACAAAAAACTACCACTTTCAACCAGCCCTAGGAAGAATCTATTGAACAAAAAATAGCAAAAACATACCCAAATTTTCTTAATCCACGCCAAAAACTACTACCTACCGATTAGGTTAGTTTGAACACATTTATGACAGGGTGGGCCCACACATCCCTGCTGACGAGGCAGCTTAAACCAACACATTTTGTTTGACCGTTGACACGAGGGACCCACATCTGACCTTCTATCCTATTATTCCCCCTCAAATCATTATTTTTCCTGAACATTGCTTCAAACAGTACTGATGCATGTTCGTCGGTGGCGCCGGTGACGAGCGAGTTAGCCGCTGCTCCGCCGGACATGCTGGACGCCGCGCTGGCCTCCGCACGGGTTGGCAAGCTGGCCCGAGCATGACTCACGAGCGAGCAAGCCGCCGCGCCGGCCTTCGCTCGAGCCAGATGGCTGGCCTTAGCGTGGCGCGCGAGAGCAAGCTGCCGCGCCGCTGTGCCAATCTAGCTAGCAAACCATGCAGACAAGCAGATGGACGGAGCTATCTTGGCTAGCTAGCGGCCGCGAGCGCCGGACGGAGCTGGCATCCGGGCTGCCACAAGATGGGCTCCACACCGCCGGCAGTTTTGACCTCGCCTTCTGCCGGTGACTGTAGTTGCGTCCCATGGCCGAGGATGACTAGGTGGATGGGCCAGAGGTAGGAGGTCACTCGGGGATTTTTGTGCAGACTGACATGTAGGTCCCACAAGTCATAACGCCCGGTCGAATAGAAGGCGTTGACTTAATGGACGACATGGGCCTTGTTTGGATACTCTAAGTCGGAGGTTAGATTCTAACCTTGGAATAACTCTAACCAAAGTGGTGTTTGGATGGCAAGGTTAGATTGACAATAAATGTATCCAAATAGGGCCATGGGTTGAAACGTGCCTATAATGGCACTTTGTAGAGTAGTCGTTTCTTGGTAGGGCTGGTTGGTAAGAGCATGTACAATGGTTGATAAGGTAGTCTTATCTTAAGTCTGCCACGTATGCAAGTGGTAGTAGTGTCTTAGCATTATTAGTGGTTTCTTGCATTATTAGGGGTTTCTTGTAAGGCTACTCATAGTGGGGAGTATCATATGCTAGTAACATGCGTATGATACTAGTTTATGATACTACCTCCATAGTGCATAGTATCATAAACTAGTATCATAGATGATCATATTTATTGCCATGCATGACACAAAGTAGCATAGCATTTAACATGATACGGTATCTACCTATGTTACTCTAACACTCTCTCTTCTTTAATTATGTGCCACATAAGCATGTTTGCTAGTCCCAAGTGTATGCTACCACTTATGGTACCCCCACTATGGCCAGCCTAAGGAACAATGTACTACTAGCGACAAAATGTGATTCTAGGTTGCGTTGTACACCAACAAGTACTACTACTGGTCGCAGGAGTGTATACCTCATTTTTCGTGTTTGATACCTGGTAGGAGTACTTTTTACCTTGGAGGACGTGTATAGCTAGCTAGGCCCTTGAAGACTTGAACCCACTAGCTGCCACCATTTTTGTTTTTCCATGTCTTACTATCTCATCCATGTAGCCAATAGTGGCTATATATAATAAGCCGGTTATTTTACTTCCTCTATACCAGAGTAGTACTATTTGTTGCACAGTATTACTGACTGCCATATTTCAGCACAACATTATTATGCATGGACCTTGACTATGTACGTCACCATGTGTCCAGATATGAGATGTCGCATGTACTAGATGAACGGTGCCGAGTTCGACCCCCATGATGCTCCGTGGGTACCGAGGAACACTCTTGGAGAGTACTCGCTTTTCATTGGGGACAGCTACCCCATTGTGAAGCAGATGCCACCTTCCATGCACGACACGAAAGGCCTGCCATCCATGAAGCATGGTTGTGTCTTCAGTGCGCACTGCCGGATGAATGACATGCTGGGACATGCTATCCCTGATTTATGCCGCTTCAGCTTGGATGAGTCTCCATTGTGCGGAACCGGACTAGAAAGCTGCGACAATGATTCCCGTTGCCCATCGCTATGGATCGTGCCATCCATGAAGAACACCTGGGACTGGAACCTGGAGGAGGACATATAGCCCATCTATAACGTGTAAGTGGAGTACGGTAAATTGTGAACGGTAGCGCTATGAATATATGTAGACTAGTCGTGCACAAATTTATCACATGAATTGGAGATGAACTTGTGTGGCATACTGGCATTTGTCCTTTAGAATTTATTACTAGTAAATGTGTTATGTGTACGTGCAACTTATGTGGTTGTTGCATGGGCTATAACACGCTCTTTGAGAAAAAAGGTGGCATAGCTTTGGATATACGTGACGTCGCGGCATCATACAGTAGCATCGTTTGCTATAGTTGTAGTACACTCATACTAGGACGACAACTCCTATAAAACCTTGCGCTTGGCTCTTTGCCTCTTTGGGAGGTTCAACAGTTCGTACTGGTGTGAACCTTGCACTTGGCTCTTCGCCTCTTCGGAAGGTCCAACAATGATGATACTACAGTACACATTATGTGTAACATCCCAAATTTTCAATTTGGAATGTTATACGTTAGGTCATCATGCATATCATATTTTTTTTGCTTTTGCTTTTGATCCTAGAAAATCCTAAGCAACTCAAGGACCCACAGAGAGAGTTGGGGATTTCGTTATTTACATATTTGAATTTTCTCAAATTATGTAAACAGGATCATTTGATTTTATTTATTTTATTATCAATTATTTTTATTACAAAAATATGAGAGAGGGAATAAAATGACTTTCCCAAAATATAGAAATATTGAGGATTTAATAAAAAAATCAAATAAGATTTATTTCGGAGTTTTTCGGTATTTTTAATTGAATTTAGGAAAAATGCGCGTTTTTCAAAGTTGTAGTTTGGGCCCAGATAAATGTTCACTTTATCGGGCTTGATTTTAAAAACCCGGGAAAATTTATTTCGTGATTTTTGGAGTCCGTTTACTATTTCTTTTTATTTTCTTCCGAGAGTAATTATTTAAAAAAAACGAAACCGACTATGGGACGTACCCGAGCGGGACTCCGCCCGGGGGCGCCTTTATATAGCGAAGTGCCCGAGCCCCAGGCCCATAGCCGCGCCTGCGCCGAAACCCTACCCCATAGCCGCCGCCGCCGCCGTCGCCGGACCCGCTGCCGACTCGCCGGAGTTGCACGCCGCCCGAGGTTCGCCGCCGCCTCGACTTCCGTGCCGTTTAAAAAAAATCTGTTTGTCGTTTTTTTCTTTTTCGTCGGATTTTCCGCGGTTATTTTCTGATCGCGATCTCTGATCCGATTTTCGTTTTAGTATAACTTTTCGCTCGTTTATCGGAATCAGGCGATTCAAGCGCCTGGAGTTTCGTCTCGAAACCCTCTTTCCAAATAATCAACTTAAACATGTTTTTGCTACTGTAAAATTTTCCCTAGATCCAGATTACTAGAACGAAATTGTTTTCTTTCGCCGTTTGACTTCTTTTGCTCTGTTCGATTTGATTCTTTTTGCAAACCAGGGTTCTTAAGTTGAACTTTCTGGTTAGATCTTCTATTTGAGTTTTACCTGTGCATTAGATGAGTACTTATTGTATGCTTGTTGTTTGTCTGCGATAGAATACCCGGAGTGCGCCGCCTGTTACTTCAAATCTCTAGGTTTCGCGGATCATCAGCAAGGGAAGTAACACTTTGATCATACCTTTTCTACAACCCAATTTTATTGCATTAGATCCATCCTCACACATTGCATGATTAGGATCTAATTAAATTGTGGGATGGGAAGTAGATGAGGTAGTACCTATTACCTGTTTATTATCAAACCTTTGGGAGTTACTTCTGCGTTTGCTTTATGCCATGCTATGCTAGTAGACGTGGATTGGGTGAGTGATATCCATGACAGATGTGAGATTGTTAACTAATGGTTTATCTAAGGTGGCAACCTAACACACATCTGGGTGGATTGAGGCACCTGGGTATTCCAGGACTTGCCTGTTTTTATTTTGGACCGCCACCCAGGCTCAAAGGGATCATGAGATTATTCATACTAGAAACTTCCGTGTGCAGCCACAAGCCATTATGGGCTCTGGCATAGTTGAGTAAGTCGTGCGAACTCTTACAGGGTAGACTAGCAGATGTAGGGGAAAGTAGGTGTACCGGTCTATCCATCGTAAGGTGCTAGCGCTTCTGAAAGACTGTGTCTCGGTCATCCGTTTCTCAAACACCATGTAGTGCGTGAAATCCAACGGAGGCAATCGAGTCTTGTGGGGAAAAGTGCGCAAACCTCTGCAGAGTGTAACAAACTAATCATGGTTAGTCGTGTCCCCGATTATGGACATCTTGAGTATCTAGTACCTGGATTATCATGTGAATCTCAATATGTTACTGTAAAGTAAAATTTGTTGGGTTTAATGATGTTACTTAATTGGGATTGAGAATGTTGTCAACCATTCTCAATGTTTAACAACCACCATGATAGTAATTAAATTTATTCCTTTGAAGTAGGGAAAATTGGCTTTACGCAAAAACTGTAACCATAGAGCTTTCCACCAGCCAAATATACATGTAGTATAGTTGTTGCATTCCATTACTCTCTATGTGTTACCTTGCCAGCATATTCCATGTGCTGACCCGTTTTTGGGCTGCAACGTTAATGTTGCAGACTTTTCAGACGACGATTGAGGAGTTTTAGGTCGTGGTTCTATACTCAGTGATGCCGTTGGAGTTGATGGACTCACTTATCTACCAAGCCTTCCGCTGTTATCGTTATTAGATGGCCTTAAGCCATATTTATTGTAATAAGTTCTCTTTTGAGACACTTGATGTAATAAGTGTGTGATTGCTACTCTTCTATAAATCCTTCGAGTACTGTGTGGTGTCAGCATTACTGATCCAGGGATGACACCGGAGCACAGAGATCAGACTGTTTGAGGTCTGGTCGCTACAAGATGGTATCAGAGCACATGTTGACTATAGGACGTGACCCTAGAAACTGGCAAGCCCATAGCAAAGATTTTTTCTCTACAACTTTCCCTTTCAATTTTTTTTACCTCTGTTCTCTTCTGAGCTTATTCAAAAGTTCCCTTTAGTGAGACCATACCCCTTTCCCCTTTTTGACCACACGAACATTCGACTAATGAGACCACTCCAAGAAGTACAAGATATCGGACAACTAAGACCACTTCGAAATGAAGAGTATTTTCCGTGCATCTGAATAATGGAAACTACAACGGTTGAAGACCGAAGACAAGTAGAATTTGAAGGCTCTGAAGAATTCCCAGATTTGTATGACCTAGGAAGGCTACCCTTATGGAACTTGACAGATTATGGAAGTTGTCAATACCCGAGATCAAGGTGTATCGGAGAAAGACTGAAACAAGGAGTATGAGAACTCGAAGTTTTGTAAAAGAAACCCTAAGGCAGGAGATATCAACTGTGGAGAGATAGCTCATGGAAATGACAAGAGCAGAAACACGGTTATCCATGATGTCATCACCCGCTAATGCTATTGTCACCGTGCTGAGTTAAGGATGCATGTCTTCAGAATGGATTTGATGGAAGAAGGTTGATGAAGCACCTATTAGTAAGAAGAAGTTTTAACCTTAGCGGTGTATCGCCAGGATTTGGAGAATTACATCAAGAAGTTAAGTGGGATCTGCAGGAAGCAATATTTTATGAGGAAGCATTTCGTGAAGAACTCAGGACCCAGGAGCTGAAAGTAGCCAAGCTGGAGGAGCTACAACCTCAAGATACCGGAGATTTGTCAGGAACAGAAGGACAGTATGACCATGGTTCATGTGAAGGATGTTGAAACCAGAAGTTTGGAACACAACTCCGGAATATTAAAGGACGTCACGAGAGACTTCGCGTCAACAAAGTTGATCTGGCAAAAGAACTTGAGAAAGACAAGCATGATCAGAAGAAGCCATTGGAGGCAGAACAAGACTGGAAGAGTGTGGCGACGTTGAAGATTTATTGACCTTTAGAAGACCAAACCCCTGTTATATACCTATGTTAGATGCGGCGTTTGTGAGCTGTCATTTATTTGATGATTTTCCGACAGCCACAATAAAATCTGTCTTTTCAAAACATTGTTTGTATTGTGTGTATCCCTCTCCCTCTCTCTTATCTCACCCCAAACCCATGGACCCAATAGAGGATGAATGAAGATGAGCTTATATTTTCTGGACCGATGAGACAATTGGAGACGGACCAATGGATTCCGAACATGGAGGATCACATGGAGAATAACCCTATAGTCGGAAAGGATATGACCCAGCATGCTCTTCAGTGCTTTGAAAGAAGTGCTGCTACTTGGTGGAGGATGTACCAAACCATCAATGGATGGCAAGGAGTAACCACCTGGAGAGAATTAAAGTTGACTCTGCAAAGATCTCACCTTGTGTCCCAGAAGTTGAAACCTTATGGAAAGGATATGAAGAAACCTTGTGCATGCAAGATTTGTGGAGAAATAGGACACACCCATAAAGAACACAAGGATAAATGCCCTAATTGTGAAGGAAGTCACCCAGTTGAAGAATGCCCAAATAGGCAGATTACTTGTTTCTTGTGTGAAGGGACTACCCACTATCCTGCGCAGTGTCACATTTACCCCATGGTACAACAAACCATCCAGCAGAAGAAAGAAGTAATGAAAGGAGCCCTCATGGAAATCTTAGAAGAAACTGTGATGAAGGAAGAGGTGGAGGACACGCCCAAAGAAGAACTAATTAAACCCTACACCAAGTCATGCTATTCATGTGGAGAAGAAGGTCACATCTGCCAAAATTGCATGAATGGGGATCTAGTAGAATTCCCGACAGAGGAAGTAGAATATGACCCACAGGAAATAGAGGCCATGATTGGCATGGAAAGGTCCAGGAAGAGAAGCAGATTGGATTCCAGGAAGGACCTGAGTCATATCACCTGTTACAGGTGCAAGGAGTCAGGGCACTACCTCAACGATTGCCCAAAAAGGAAACCTTGATACTTGTCAGAAGTAATATGTTATAGTTTTAAAGGAGCAGGGCACTTTGCTAGAGAATGCCCCAAGGAGAAGGAAACTTGTGCTAGATAGTTGAGTTTGCAACAAAAGAAATGGAGTAGTAGAAGTGAGAACATTTTTCTTTTATATTGAGGTGTTGAGTTGAGACATGTAATGGAGAAGCGAGAGATTGTAATCATTTGAGAATGAATAAAGTAGCATCATTGGTACCGATATGGATTTTATGAGTTGTTACTCTATGAAGAAGGATTTTGACCATTTTTGAGGATAAGAGAAATATGGTCTATGGAAGATTTGTGCATTTTAAGGGTGGTAGTACCCTGTAATGGATTTCGGACAAAATGAATACGAGTTTTGTCTCGATATGTGTGATGCCCCAAGAGTATGTGGGATGAAGTTGGAGACCGACAGTTGTTTGGACCAAAGGTGATCAAAGGAGTTAGAAGAGAAATGTTAAGTTTATTCGAGATAGAATGAAGGTAGCGCAGTCCAGGCAGAAGAGCTACACAGATTCTAAACGCAAGGAGACAGTTTACGAAGTCGGAGACAGAGCTTATCTTCGAGTATCCCCACTTCGAGGGATTAAGCGTTTTGGAGTTAAGGGGATGTTAGCGCCACGATTTGTAGGGCCATATCGAGTTTTGGAGCGTATGGGAGAAGTGGCCTACAAGTTGGAATTGCCAGAAGGATTGACAAGAGTTCATGATGTGTTCCACGTTTCTCAGTTGAAAATTGTCACGCGGAGATGGCTGACATATCTTTGAGAGACACAGTGCCATGGGAAGTAATTCAGTTGGATAACCATTTGACCTATGAGGAGAAACCAGTCAAGATTCTTGAGTTTGCCAGCCGAGTTACTCGCAGCAAGGTTATCAAGTTTTGCAAAGTTCAGTGGAGCCACCACACGGAGGATGAAGCCACCTGGGAGCGAGAGGAAGATTTGCTCAAAGACCACCCTCACCTATTTTCTAGCCAACCCGAATCTCGAGGGCGAGATTCATCTTAAGGGGGGTAGGTTTGTAACATCCCAAATTTTCAATTTGGAATGTTATACATTAGGTCATCATGCATATCATATTTTATTTTGCTTTTGGTTGTGATCCTAGAAAATCCTAAGCAACTCAAGGACCCACACAGAGAGTTGGGGATCTCGTTATTTACATATTTGAGTTTTCTCAAATTATGTAAACATGATCATTTGATTTTATTTATTTTATCATCAATTATTTCTATTACAAAAATATGAGAGAGGGAATAAAATGGCTTCCCAAAATATAGAAATATTGAGGATTTAATAAAAAATCAAATAAGATTTATTTCGGAGTTTTTCGGTATTTTTAATTGAATTTAGGAAAAATGCACGTTGTTCAAAGTTGTAGTTTGGGCCCAGATAAATGTTCACTTTATCGGGCCTGATTTTAGAAACCCGAGAAAATTTATTTCATGATTTTTGGAGTCCGTTTAGTATTTCTTTTTATTTTTTTTCCGAGCGTAATTATTTAAAAAAATGAAACCGACTATGGGCCGTACCCGAGCGGGACTCCGCCCCGGGGCGCCTTTATATAGTGAAGCGCCCGAGCCCCAGGCCCATAGCCGCGCCTGTGCCGAAACCCTAGCCCATAGCCGCCGCCGCTGCCAACTCGCTGGAGTTGCACACCGCCCGAGGTTTGCCGCCGCCTCGACTTCCGTGCCATTTAAAAAAATTGTTCGTCGTTTTTTTTCTTTTTCGTCGGATT